>NC_137800.1:72805946-73240946 GCF_963383645.1 Muscardinus avellanarius
CCACAAATGTTGTCTTGTTCAGTATTCTCTCAGGTAATAATGCAAGTACAACTTAAGTAGGGGAGCACTATAGCTTTACTTCTATAAAGTTTCCTCCTTGCTTGAAGGGATATATAAAATAGCAGTTCTGTGCTTCTGTCCCAGATTAAGTTGTCATCTAGCAAGATTACCTTGTAATGAACATTTTAATCGTTTTTGATGGATTGCCTCTGAGCACAGTCCTATCCCTATTTGTGCTGTTTAAAAACTGAATACAAGGCCGAGCATGGTGGTCTCTGCTTGTAGTCTTAGCTACTAGGGAAGCTGAGGCAGGATGATTATAAATTTGAGGCCAGCCTGGGCAGTTTAGTAAGAACCTGTAGTGCTTACCTTGTATGCCCAAGGCCCAGGGTTCCATCTCCAGGACTGGGCACCCAGGGGAAGGTGAACACAGTTGACTGTGCTTGCCAGTAATTGAGGTAGTATCAGAAAAAGTGGGGAACCCATCTATTTCTCCCTTTCAGTGCTTAGCAGAAACCTCCTGTCTCCGCCTCCCAGGTGCGGGGATTATAAGCGTGCACCACCATGCCCGGTGTTACTGATTTTTAAAACAGGGTCTTGCTGGAGGACCTTGCTAAGTTACTGAAGCAGTTTGTACTTCAGCGTTTATTGTGCATGCCAGAGTCAAGAGGGAGAGGGGCCACAGCAGGGCAATCTTTATTAAATAATGCAAGTGAAAACACTTCACTAATTACAGGCTGTAGAAAATAAGATAGCTATCTCTTTTGGAATGTCAGTTTCTCCTTTTCCTCCTTTCTTTCTCCTCCCTGTGCTTGTGTTTGTGTTGGGGATTACACCATGTTAGACAAGCATTTTACCAATGAACTACATCTCCAGCCCTTTTTCTAAAGTTATTTGGAGATAAGATTTCACTAAGTTCCCCAAGCTAGCTTTGAACATGTGATCCTCCTGCCTCAGCTTCCTGAATATCTGGGATTACAATAACCTGGGCCACTGTATATTCTACTTGCCTTCAGTTTTTAACAAACTTTTCTTCTGTATGTGTGGTAGTGGGGATTGAACTCAAGGATATCCTGTCTCTGAGCTACACCCCTGCCCTCATTATTATTTCTTCTTCTTCTTCTTCTTCTTCTTCCTTCTTCCTTCTTCCTTCTTCCTTCTTCCTTCTTCCTTCTTCCTTCTTCCTTCTTCCTTCTTCCTTCTTCCTTCTTCCTTCTTCCTTCTTTTTCTTCTTCTTCTTCTTTTTTTTTTTTGATGGTACTGGGGATGGAACCCAGGGGCCTTCTACCTCCAGGCTACACTCCCAGACCTATTTTATATTTTATTTGGAAACAGGGTCTCTTAAGCCAGTGAGGCTGGCTTCAAACCTGCATGATCCTCCTGTCTCCGCCTCCCAGGTGCGGGGATTACAAGCGTGTACCACCATGCCCGGCGTTGTTTCTTACTTTTAAACAGGGTCTTGCTGGAGGACCTTGCTAAGTTACTGAAGCGGACTCAAACCTGCTATCCTCTGTTTCAGTCTTTCAAGAATTGAGATCACATACAGGCATGTGCCACCCCTCCTGGCTTCTTGTTCATTTTTTAACAACTTTAATATGATTTTGGTTAAGAAGATGGTTTGAGCCACTCCATGTTGTAATGTCAGCTCAGTCTGTGTTGAAATACCCTAAGCAAGCGATTTCCTCACTTATTCAGAGGATCTCTGGAGTTTGAATATGTTTCTGATCTGGAATGAGTTCCTGTCTACACTCTTAGATACTGGTAGAGTTTATACTTCCTTGTCCTATCAGTTATTTCTGATTTCTAGTTGTAAATAGTACTTGTTGCATAGACTTAGTTTGATTCAATTTAGCAGTGGAATTTTTTAAAGTCAAATAACTTCTTGTTCCTCTGAAATCCCCTTGAGAAAGGAGTTAGTTAGACACAGCTCTCAGGGCAGTTCAGAAATAATCTGAACTGTGAAATACAGAGGCAGTATTAATGTGTTGCTTCTTTCCTGTTTTTGATGAAAACACAAGTCTGGAGATAGATTGACTTTCTGAAATGGGTATGGCTTTGTAAATTTGGGTGTCACTGACGGTGATGTATGGTTTTGCAGGTAGAGACGGTGATGTATGGTTTTGCAGGTAGAGATAGACTTTTGGTTGAAATCAGAAGCACTTGGCAAACATTGTGGTGAGAGTAAATTCCCCCAAAACTCCCTAGTCTCCACTCTTACCTTCTTGGTATACCCAGCCCCTTCCGGAGAAGTTTCTACCTTTTTACTGCAGCACACTTGGACTTCTTCTCTTGAAACTTTTTCCTGATGCTGTGATCAGTAATGGTTACTACTTTCTCCATGTTATTGGAGTGTTTACTAGGTAACTAACGGCTCAGTAATATTGGCCAACCTTAGTGCTCTGGGTTGAGTATTTCAGGTTTCAGTTTGAATTAGTTTTCCTTGTCGAGCATTTCTGAGAAAATACTGTGGCCGCGTGGTGTGTGTCGTAGCTGCCCACTCTTCATCTTTGGGGCCGTGTGCCCTGGGGCACGTGGAAGCCACCGCAGGGTGGAACCAGAGGCAGTGGTTCCCTTATGCTTTGTTTTGTTTTTAGCAGCAGTCCTGGTCCCACAAAACCCTCTATGCTTACCATGGTTGTTGCTGAGGCAGAGGTGGGTGACTGGAGAACCTGAAGCGAGGAGGTGGTGCTCTTTTGCTGGCATCCCTGGACTTTGGGAGTGCTCAAGGCCTGCTGGCTGCTGGATGGTTGTTGTAGACATGACATCTCTGAGCATAGAGGCAATAAGAGAAACTGATCTTTGCTTTTGTATTTTATTTTATTTATTTTATTTTTTTTGTGGGTCTGAGGCTGGAACCCAGGGGCATTTGACATCTGAGCTACACCCCTGCCCTATTTTATTTTATTTTATTTTTTTGAAACAGGGTCTCACTAAGTTGCAGAGAGCCTCACTGAATAGTTGAGGCTGTCCGCTAACCGCGATCCTCCTGTCTCAGCCTTCCGAATGCTGGGATTACAAGCGTATGCCACCACGCCCGGCTTATTTATTTATTTTTTTTTTTGTGGGTCTGAGGATGGAACCCAGGGACATTTGACCTCCAAGCTATACCCCCTGCCTTATTTTTTTTATTCTTTATTTTGAAACAGGGTCTCACTAAGTTGCAGAGAGCCTCACTGGGTAGCTGAGGCTGTCCGCTAACCACGATCCTCCTGTCTCAGCCTCCCGAATGCTGGGATTACAAGCGTGCGCCCGGCTTGTATTTTATTTTGAGACAGGGTCTTGCTCATTCTCTTAGACTGGTCTTGAACTGGCCATCTTCAGGCCTCAGCCTTCCAAGTAACTATGATAACACATTGTTCTTTTTATTTTTATGGTGCTGGTGATCAACCCAGGGCCTCTCTGGTCTTATTTTTACACTTGAAACGAAAAAGAAAAAAAGCTGGGAAATATCCCCAGCTGGGGGATAAGTACTGGGTATAACCAGCAAATTTATTAGATTTAAAAGGTGAGCATGGGCCGAGCATGGTGACACACACTTGTAATCCCATCGTTCGGGAGGTGGAGACCAGAGGATTGCGAGGCCCTTTACAACTCAATGAGACCCTGTTTCGAAACATAAAAAGACTTAAAAAATAGAACTAGGGGTGTAGATCGGAGGTAGAATGCCCCTGTGTTCCATCCCCAGTACCCCCCCCAAAAAAAATCCATCCCCAGTACCCCCCCCCCCAAAAAAAAAAAAAAGACGAACACAGAAACTAGATGTGTGGCACACAGCTGCAATCCCAGGTAGACATTCCCTTGGATTCAATCCTCTGTACCACAGAAACAAAAGAGTGCAGAAGACTGGGAGGGCTGGTGCTTCCTGGGAGATACACTCAAAGGTACTGAAATGCCTACAGGAAACAGGAAGGTTTTGTTCTTTTGAATACCTGGGATGTGTTACAGATCCAAAATGAACTTCTAGGCCGGCTGGTTGGCTTTGGGTTGGTTGTTTTGGTGGTTGCTGCTGTCTCCTGTCTACTTGCAGTAGAGCCCCCAGCAGAGGGGCTTGGAGATAAAGCTTGGAAACCACAATGCTTTATCATCCCATGGCGTTTGAGAGGAGATGGGCCGGCTCGATTCACAGTTGTGTTGCAGGGCTGTCCTGGCCCACTAAAAATATTTCTTGGAGCAGAGACCTTGAGGAGTGGAAAAAGGTAACCAGCCCTCTTAGGATTCCTGGATTGCTCAGGATGTTATAAACAGTAAGTGCTGCCTTTGATCTTGGAGGGTGGTGTGGGGTAGGCAGGGAAGAGGGGGGTGGCAGTACTGAGAAGAGAGCTGGAGCCAGTCAGCTATAATGGCTGTCCAAAGGCTGCTGTGAATCCCAGTGGCAAAAAACCTCTGCATTTCCCACTAATTTCTGTTTTCTTTGCTGTGGTTGGCTTTACTACAAGGGAATAAGGAAGCAGCCTAGACGTTCAGTTCGTTTTCTGGGCTGATGGATGTGTGTGTGGGTTAAGTCCTTTGCTCCTTTCAGAGAAAGGAGGATAGCTGGCATTATAGCTTACTTCCTTGGGGGAAGGGAAGGAGACCTATGATATATATCATGCCCAGGCTATTATAAATCATCAAAGGCGTCTTTATACACAAGCACAGATGTTTCATTCTGTTTCTAAAGACAAGATGATTTCATATTAATGGATCAATGAGTGGCTGATGCCTTAAGCATGATCTGACCATCTTTGTATTTTGTGCCACTTTTTGGGGGGGAGGGATGAGAGGAGGGGTCGAACATGGGGCATTCGACTTTTTTTTTTTTTTTTTTTTTTTTCTCCCGGTACTGGGGATGGAACCCAGGGGCTTTCTACCTCCAAGCTACATTCCCAGCCCTGTTTTTTAATTCTTTATTTTAAAACAGAGTCTCACTGAGTTGCAGAGGGCCTCACTAAGGAGCTGAGGCTGCCCACTAACCGTGATCCTCCTGTCTCAGCCTCCCAAATGCTGGGATTACAAACGCACGGCTGGCATTCTACTTCTGAGCTACACTCCCAGCCCTTTGAATTTTTTAACTTTTTTTTTTTTTTGAAGTGGGGCCTAGCTAAGCTGCTGAGGCTGGCTTCCAACCTGCCAGTTTCCTGTCTCAGCCTTCTAAGTACTAGGATTGCAGGCATGTGCCACCACACCCAGCTGGGCCACCTTTTCTTTGTGGTTCTGCACCTGCTGTTAAGTGTGTGTGTTAGGGGTATCTGTGGTTTGCAGAACAAAAATTAAGTAATGGGACCCGTGCTTGAGGGAATAGCAGGAGAAGTTTAACGACTGAAAGCCCCTTTAACTTTCTGTGATGAAAAACTACACAGAATGGGTAGTTTATTAAAGTAAGTTAAAGTGGGTATATTATTAAACTTGATGCAGTCAAGCATTCTGCTTCACTGCATTTTTACCTTTTGGCTTCAGAGGTTGAGCTCCTTTGACTCTTGATCTTACTTGCTGTGAACTCAGCACTAGGGTGTCTGTCACACCTCGATTAGGAGCATGTTGATATAAGTAGGAACTGGTGATTTTAACTTGACAGAGCTACATTACTGGTACCTTGTTAATTTTAGGTCCTCCCATTGTCTCAGGCTTTTTAAAAATTTTCTTTTTAAGTATGTTTCAGATATTAAAGCTTTGTGGGCTGTCATTTTTTCAGCATGGTGAGCCAGTCGCTTCTGCTCTGGTGCAGATTCTTAATCCAGCAAAAGCTGGATAAAAGAAAATAGGCTGGTTGTGAGCTTTACAAAGAGTCTGGAAACTGCATTGCTGTTTTAATTTTCTTTACGATTGTAAGATATAGTATTTAATTAAGGGACAGGTAAGGTCTTGGTTGTGTGCTAGTAATCTAAGCTTGATTTAACCCTGTTTGCTTTCCAACATGTTCTTTTAAATGTTTCCTATTTAAAAAGGAAAACCTCGACTTTAATTAGCCAGTGTATACCATGTGTGGGTGAGAACAGAAAAATATATTTAGAAACCCAGCTACTGTGGTCTCCACTAATTTAGATGGATTGATAGCTGGGGGAGGGGTCCTGTCGTGTAAGTGGGTTGAAGTAGAAGGTGAACCTTCGACTGTTCATTATCAAGCGGCTGCATAAATGTGATCTGGAGGCTGTTTCGAAACCTACTGAGCTTGAAGATCATCTGGCATTCATTATATACAATGCAGTTCTTAAACAAGATGAAACCATATAGCTAATAAGATAAAATGTTTCCGCCTTATCTAATCAGGAATCTTCTTGAGTAGCTAGATTAGATGTTATTCAGAGAGGATAACATAGGAAATAATTGCTCTTTGTATTTCACTCGTGGATTTCACCATATGGTCTTTAACTTACATATATTGCATATGAAAATAAGGCCAATAAAGAGTAGTCTATAGTATTTTCAGCCAGGGGCACACAGAATATGATACACTGTTTTTAAACTTGCACGTTAAATGTGATCTGCGGTTTACAGTAATTTTGTGATACTGGCTCATTTACCCATATTGCATGTGGGGAGTCTGTGGATTTCAAATTGGGCATAGTAGGCAGTGTATCTTAAGGAGCAAAATCCACTCCAGATATATATGCCTGAGGGCCAGGGCTGTAGTTGTAGGTTCAATCCCAAGCACCCCCTACACCTATACTGATGGCACAGGACAGCATTTTGTTTTAGTCAGAATGCTTAGTATGTACTAAGTGTAAGAAGTATAAAATCGTTTCTTTTCACACAGGTGGTCAGACAGCAACCATTTGAACTCACATAACCTTTGATTGATTGAAAACTTCTGGAATCTCAGCCACTTTAGCGTGTACAACCTTTGGTTGACTGGAATCTTCCAGAGTTTTAAATTTTGCTTGTCTTAGAAATAAAGCCATCTCCACAGAGTTGTACTTTAGCCTTTTTTTAAAGTCAAACTTCTTCAGAGTTGTGATCACAAGCTGGGACCCCTCAGGACAAGGCACAGGATTGGGCAGGGATAAAAACCCTGAGCTGACCTTGCTGGGTGTGCTTGCTTACCAGACTTTTTGTCAAAAGGCTTTGCCTTGACTGAGCAAATCTGGTTTGCACTTGCATGACCAACGAGAGCAAATAGAAAATGACAGAAACTCCACTTTAGGAAGTAAGCAATAAGTCTCTGGAAAAAAATCAGTATTTTTTTATTTTTAAGTGCTACCAGTTATATAGAAGACCTGGCCCTTTTCCAGTTCTTGTTACTTTTTCTTGTCCTCTCTTGTTTGATGCTGGAGATTGAATCTAGGGACATTCTACATCCCCAGCCTGTTTTATTTTTTATTTGGAAAACAGGGTCTCTCTGAGTTGCTGAGAGCCTCATGAAGTCGCTGAGGCTGGCTTCGAACCTATGATTCTCCTGTCTCAGTCTCCCAAATCCTGGGATTACAGGCATGCACCCCACCCCCAGCTTTTGTCAAATTTTAATACCATCAGTGTACTCAGCTATCTTTTTCTTGAAAAAAGGCCTTTTCTTATTTTAACTCCAGATGAAATTTCTTTCTTTTTAGCCGGGTGTGGTGGCGCATGCTTGCAATCCCAGCCCTTGGGAGGCTGAGACAGGAGGAGGATCACACAGGTTCAAAGCCAGCCTTAGATACTTAGGCTCTCAGCAACTTAGTGGAACCCTGTTTCCAAATAAAACATAAAATAAGTTTGGGAATATAGCCCGGAGGTAGAAAAGGCCCTGGGTTCTACCCTTAGTACCACACACAAAAAAATTTTTTTCTTTCATTTTTAGTTACTGATGCTAGGTGTGGAACCTAGGTCCTGGTACATGTTATGCAAATGATCTACCACTGAGCTTCACCTCTAGCCCTGCAAATCATAAAATTCCTAATAGTTGTTTGTGAGGTATCCACTTTGGACGTTGACTGTAGTTCTGGCTACCTGAGTGTTGGTTGTATTGCACCGTATTAATGTGAAACCTGCACACTTGCCTAAGGTTGAGCGTTACAGTTGTGCAATGCAAATTATGTTCGACCAGGAAATATTTAATGAGGTTGAAAATCTTTTTGTTTGGGTCATGAAACATGGCTCATAGCTTATTCTGCTTCATTCTGTTAAGTATCGGTGGGAATGGAGTCAAGCACTTGTCTGTTCAAAACCCCTGTCAGGGTCCTGCATTTCAGAATTGACCAGCACAAAACATGATTTTTTTCATGTCATGACTGCCTCAGATGTACAGTTTGCTATATTTTTCTGAGTCATTGCTTTAAACTAACAATACTTATCAATTGCAGATGTGGGAAATTAATAGTACTGTGAGTTTGAATAGCAATCTAATTTTATAATTGGGAGGGTTCTTCACAGGATTTTAAACTTAGTGTCTAGTGGCTTCTGGAAAAGTGGGAAATCTTCATGTAGTCCTTTTTTGGTAGAGTGGAGAACATAAATCGATGCACCAGGGTAGTCCCTGAACTCTAGATGGGGAGGCAGGAGGATGGCTTGAAGAAAGAAGTTCCAGGCTAGTCTGAGCAGCACGGTAAGACCCTGACTCTACAGAGATGGTTAGGTAGAAAATGTACAATTTCAAACTTAAACTAAAAAGCACGTGGAATTCCATATTGATTTGGTGGAGTGATGTGAAGAATTGGGAAGGTGTGTGGGCTTCAGTACTTTTTGAGTCCTAAGCCTGGTGAAAGATGAGGGAACTTTTATCAGTAAGCCATATTCATTACTCCAGAGATTGGTTTATTATCGATTTTCAAGTGTGATCGCATGGTGAGTTTTCATAGGGTGCGTGTGACGTTCTGGACACATCAATCCTGTTCTTTTCAGAATGGGAAGGTACTAAATGGGTATGTCTACTTTTTGAATGTTTAGTGAGAAATGCTTAGGACATTGCCTGGCATATTGTAAATGTTTAATGATTCTTTCAGGAATGTGTCTAGCCCTGTTTCTGGGCAGTATATTTAGCCAGGGGTCAGGGAGCATTTGCATTAAGCCACCAAGACTGATCCAGACTTCAAATAAATAGCAAATTAGGGGAGTAAGCAGGTCATTTTCGGCCTTTTTTTTTTTTTTTTTTAAATACATGAGGAATCTGTAAACCCTGGAAATTGATGATAGGGGAAACTTAGGGATAAAGATTTTCTACCTATTTCTTATGACTTCCATCCCTTTCCACCTCCCGAAATTCTAGAATGTCAGACATAACCATAACATAAACCTAGCAGTAGACTCTTAAACCATTAAGAAGTTTTTCTAAGCTGTTATGAATTACCTGGTTCGTTTGATATTGCTGTATGGGATTTAGTGGCAGAGATTCTGGTAAATGAAGAACTTACTCTAGTGAGGTACAGACCAACACCAGAACTGCAGGTTGCTTTTCCTGACTGTATTCTGGTTATAGGTTTTCTGAGAGAACACTTTTTCCCTCCTACTCTTCTGGGCTGGGGGTGTCGGGATCCTCTTCGATCCTGTGTTCTGGTGGTGGGCTTTTGCCTTCAGGGCAGGCACATTCTACCTGGTTTCCAAGTGGATTTCTTCTGCATGGTTTTCTGGATCCATGAAGCATGTCTAAAATGTGTGGGAGCAGCTATCTCTTGTCCTTTCTTCTCTCTTCCCATCACAGGAATGACCCGGGGTGTCCATTTGACTCACCCTTGCTCAGCCTAGTATAGCACGGTACCAGGAAGTCCTGCCCTCTGACTACCTACAGCTTTGTGGGGTACAGGAGAGCCACTTTCCACCCCGAGGAGTAAAGCTGGGGGATTTTCCCTATCACTTGCACACCTTGCCCCCAGAGACTTCTTCCTTGATCATACTTACCTTTGTCCCCCACTTTAGTCCTTTGAGCCTATGATATGGATGTTACTTATCTTTTTAAAGACATCTGAGTACTACCATATGCTAAGGTTAGGGTAGCATTTCTTCACATTATCTCTCAAAGACCTGAATTTGTAAACTGGACTTGCTGCACACTTGTAATCCCAGCTACTCTGGTGGCTGATTCAGGAGGATCACAAATTTGGGGCCAGCCTGAGGAACTTGGTGACACCCTGTCTTGAAATAAAAAGGGGTGGAATGCTTGCCTAGCATGTGTGAGGCCCTGGGTTCCTCCCAAGTGCCACAAAGCAAAACAATATAGCCCAAGATGGAAAGGATTACCTCTTCTGTATCCTCTAGGAACTTTATAAAATTTGCATTTAGGCTATGATGACTTTGAGTTTTTTTAAAAAATATTATTTATTTTTCAGTACTGGGGATTTGTTTGTTTATTTATTTATTTTTGTGGTACTGGGGGTAGAACCCAGAGGTTTTCTACCTCTGGGCTACACTCCCAGACCTATTTTCTATTTTATTTGGAAACAAGGTCTCACTAAGTTGCCGAGAGCCTCACTAAGTAGCTGAGGCTGGCTTCGAACCTGTGTGATCCTCCTGTCTCAGCCTCCCAAGAGCAGGGATTACAAATGTGCGCCACCACGCCCGGCCATGACTTTGAGTTTATATATATGAAGTTTATTTATCTTTATATATATGTATGTTTATATTTGTGGTGCTGGGGATTGAACCCAGGGGCATTCTGTCCTGGCCCTATTAAGTTTTTTTTTTATTTAGAAATGGGGCCTTGCCTAGTTGCTGGCAGCCTCACTAGGATGCTGAGGCTGGCCTTAAACTTGTGCTCCTCCTTCTCAGCCTCCTAAATTCTGGGATTACAAGCATATGACACCCTACTTGGATGAGTTAATGTTTTTATGTTAAGAAGAATGGTGATTCTTAAAAACTTTTAGTTTTAAACTTAAAAATAATTTTTGATTAAGGACTTGAGAAGGTCATAATAGAATAGTAAGTTACATACTAGCCAGTTTAATGCCTGTGTTTTGATAAAATGGGTTCAGTATGTGTATTTCATTTAAAAATATTTTTTTGGGGGTGCTAGGGACTAAACCTAGGGCCCAAGTTATATTCCCTGCTGTCCCTTTATAACACAATTTTGAAGCTTGATTTTCTTTTTTCTCATTTAACTTTATTTCTAAATTTTTTTGGGAATTGAACCTAGAGACATATTACCTCTGAGCTACATCCCCAGACAGATCTTTCTTTTTCTTTTTTCTTTTTTTTTTTTGTTTTTTTGGGTGGATCTGGGGATGGAACCCAGGGGCATGCTACCCACCCACCCTTTCTTTCTTTCTTTCTTTCTTTCTTTCTTTCTTTCTTTCTTTCTTTCTTTTTTGCGGGTCTGGGGATGGAACCCAGAGGCATTCGACCTCCGAGCTACACCCCCTGCCCTAGTTTTTAGTCTTTATTTTGAAACTGGGTCTCACTGAGTTGCAGAGGGCCTCACTGAGTAGCTGAGGCTGTCCGCGAACCGCGATCCTCCAGGTTTCAGCCTCCCGAATGCTGGGATTACAAGCGTGCACCACCACGCCCGGCTCGCTCTTTCTTTCTTTCTTTCTTTCTTTCTTTCTTTCTTTCTTTCTTTCTTTCTTTCTTTCTTTCTTTCTTTCTTTCTTTCTTTCTTTCTTTCTTTCTTCTTCTTCTCTAAGTAGCTGAGGCTGTCTGGGAACCACGATCCTCTGGTATCAGCCTTCTGAATGTTGGGATTAAAAGCATGGGCCACCACACCAGATTTTCTTATTTGAAAACAAATCTCTAGCCGGGCGTGGTGGCGCACGCTTGTAATCCCCGCGCTTGGGAGGCAGAGACAGGAGGATCGCGCAGGTTTGAAGCCAGCCGCGTGTGCTGGCTTAGGAGACCCTGTTTCCAAATAAAAATGTAAAAATAGGTCTGGGAGTGTAGCCCGGAGGTAGAAGGGCTTCCAGGAACCCCAGTAACACACACACACACAAAAAAAAAAAAAAAACAAAAAAACAAAAAAACAAAAAACAAAAACAAAAACAAAAAAACCTCTCATTAGGTTGCTGAGAATATCTTTGAACCTGTGATTCTCACTAGGATTGTAAGCAGTGTTGCCACCACGCCTGGCTTTGTTTAACTCTATAAAATTCAGATAGCTACTACTGTTATATGGTGGTGGTGGAGGGCTAATCATGTTTAACCCTGAAAACCCATAATCTGAAAGTTTGTAAGGAAAGGAGCTTGCATGTAGATATCTCACATCTAGTTATGGTTCAACTTAAGTCTGTCTCTTCCTCCTTTCCCTGGGGTTGTGGGCATTGTGCTTAAAAAAAAAAAAAAGCAAAACAAACAACCAGTTCACTACAGATGGTTGTGTTAGGCTTCTAGTTTCCTGTCTCTGAACAGCGCCACACATCTGTATATATATAGCTTTTTGGGTGTCTGGCAGTGCTGGGGGTTGAACCTAGAGCCTGTGTAGGCTTGGCAAGTGCTTTATCTTTGAGCCACACCCCTAACCTGTATGCCTTCTCCCCCTTTCCCTCACCCTGGCACTGGGGATTGAACCCAGGAGTGCTCTACCACTGAGCCACATCCCCAGCCCTTAAAAAAGTTTTAAAATGGGGACTCCAAGTTGTCTAGGCTGGCCTCAAATTTCCAATCCTTTTACCTTCTCTGCCTTCTCCAGTGTCTGGGATCACAGGTGGGTATCATCATGCCTGGATCCTCTGTACACTTCTGAGTAAGAAGGTCTGTCATTGCTTACAGAAGGACCTGTAGAGTCTGCTCCAGGAGTCTCCAGATCTTGGCATTGCAGCTTCAGTCCTCGCTCCTCTACCCTGTTCTATTGCCTGAGAGTTTGGATACTTTTCTGTTTAGTCATTGGGCCCAGCTTTCACTCGACTATTCTTTAAACATTTCGTCTCTCCCCCCTCCCCAGTTATCTTCAGTGCTTGCAATCTTATCTGTATCTTCATGCACCCCCCCCACCACTAAATTACATCCCTAGCCCCTCCCTATTTCCTTTCTTTAGAAAGAATCTTATAAACCTACATATATTGTACGTCACTACATTGTTGTTGTAAACTCTGGCTTTTATTTGCAGACTTTTTTTTTTTCATTACTGGGGATGGAACCCAGGGGCATTCTACCTCCGAGTTACACCCCCAGCCCCATTTTTTATTCTTTATTTTGAAACAGGATCTCACTGAATTGCAAAGGTCCTGACTAAGGAGTAGCTGAAGCTGTCTGTGAACCGCGGTCCTCTTGTCTCAGACCCCAAATGCTGTGATGACAAGCGTGCGCCACCACGCCTGGCTTTGCAGGAGACCATTTTAAATTGAGAACCCAGTAGCTCTGTGTTCTAGGTTCTGGGATTACACCTGGAAGCAAGCTTCAACTTAACCTTAGTATCTAAGATACACTCTGATCTGTCCATTTTTTTTTTTTAAAGGGATTTAGTATAAAAGAAAAATGCTTACCAGGAGACCCAGTGCATTGAATCCCTAGTAGGATGGGAGCCAGGCAATCCATGCACTTGAGTTGTCTTGGATTTAGGAGGGGAATGTTGCCAGGCCCTCCTCCATCATGATGATACTGGTATGTGGGGGCACTAGGGGTGGTGGTGGTCTTTTTGCCAGCTCTGGGCATTTAAACCTTGTGCCTTATATCACCGCATGATAAAGAATATCAGAAACTTTTTCTTGCTAGGCCTGGTGTTGAGGAAATTTGGCTTTTTTATAGGCTCTCCTCTAACCCCGCAGTGGTCATCAAACTGCCGTTCGGTGATCCTTGGGGTTCAGGCCCTTCTTCAGAGTTTGCAAGGTAGAAGTAGCATGATAGTGATACCAAGATGTATCCCTTCTCCACTCCTGTCTCAGATGTGCAGCGAGGCTTTACAGCACAGCTATATGGTGTGTGATAGCAACATCGGTTTGGATTCAGCTGGGAAGAGCCAGCTGACTTCTGGTAAGCCAAATACTCAGATATTTGCAGAAATAGAAAACGGTGTCAGTTTCCTCATTAAATTGTTTGTTTTGGAAAACAATGATTTTCATAGGAATATACTAAAATTTGGCTTTATTTTCTATGTGGATTAGTGATATATTTAGAAAGTTGCTTTGGTTTTCCATACAGTGAATATTATGTGTATATGGCTTATGGGAATGACAACTCTTGGTTCTTCAGTAATTCCTTAGAATTGAGAGAGCCCGGCACTGAACCACTTGAGACTTGTTGCTCTGTCTACACGTTCTGTGGCTTAAATGCTTTTTTTCTTTTTGTTTGTAGAGGAGGACCCTCGTCCTTCTTACAGGAAATTGCAAATATGCAGAAACACTTGTACTATCTTCTTTCGTGTTAAGTTCTGGCTAATCTCCTCTTCCACCCACACCTTTACCTCCACCCTTGCATTGTAGCAAAGCTAATATCAAACATATTACTTATGTAAACATTTCATTAACTTCTCTATTTAAAGAAAACACCCATGATACCATTCAGAGGACTGTTTCTTACTACCCAAAAGCAAGTCAGTGTTCAGATTTCCCCCAGTATATGTCTTATTTGTTTTGGTAAATGTTAATGTAAAATAAGGTCCATATGTTGAATGGTTAATTAAGCATAAGATCATTTTTAATTTCCCACCTTCTTAATTTGTTGTTGAAAATGGGCTCGCTTGTCTGAAGAGGCACAACTTTGAAAGTGAAGGTTATATGTTAGCTGGTGTGTGTGTGTGTGTGTGTGTGTGTGTGTGTGTGTGTGTGTGTGTGTGTGTGTAAGAGAACCCAGGGGTATTCTACATCCAGGTTATACCCATGGCCCTTTTTATTTTGAAACAGGGCCTCACTGAGTCTTCCTAAGTTGCTGAGACTGATCTTGAACCTGCTGTCCTTCTGTCTTAGCCCCCAAGTACTGGAATTACAGCCTGTGTGTTGGCTCATCTGTGTAAACTCTGGGGTCAGGAACATTGTGGGTGGGATTTTGCTTTGGTAATTGTCTTCTTCCCCTAAAAATTGTAGGCTCCTATTTTCCTATAGTTTTTTTTTTTCTTCTCTCTAAATTGTGTATCTTTCAGGTACCTTTCTGGGTTGCCTCCAGTTTCCCTCCTGCACATTTCCATATTTTAGGCTGTCACTGTCAGGGCCCAAATCTCCAACATGTGCTGTATGCAGCTGATATCTAGGACCTTCTTCAAGATCCTTAACTGTGCCTTCACAGGGGTGTGTAGCATGGCTTGAGGGGAAGTGAAGCTGTTACTACCTCACACTCGTAAGTTGTGAAGCCACAAGGAGGTTCTTGACCTTGGTCAGGTGTGAATGTGACTAAGTTCAGCTGCCACCTCTAACATTCTAGAAGCTGACTGACAGCTGTGCTGGGGAAGCCAGGAGCCAGGAGTGAGGGAGAGTCAGTAAGCACAAAGCCAGTGAGTGGGAGGATCTTTGGTAAAGAAGAGCCCAGAGCAGTCTGTTCGGAGTACAGGGTGGGACTGGAGGAGCTTAGTTTCCGGGCAGTATTTACAAACATAAATTCAATACGCAGAATGTGCTGTGACATGCAAGACAGAGGCATCTTGATGATGAATCAGGTTAGGGGGAGATGAAGGCCTATCCCCAAAGCAAAGTCCCACAGTCTTCCCAGTCAGCCACAAAGTTACTGATAGATTAGCCAACTTACACTTTCACCCTCAAAAGTTGAACACATGAAATAGGCAGGAGATTAAATTTTTTTTGTCAAATATTAGTAATGGAGTAGAGACTCCAAGCATACCATTCATTGGGATTGCCTAGTATCCTGTGAAGTACTACAGTTAGGATTGGGGTCTGTCTCCAAACTTGAGAACACAATGACACTCTGTGGCTGTGGTCTCAGAGCAAGACGGCTCCCCATCCTTTAAAATCTAGACTTCCTTTTTCTTGAGCACAACACCTGTTTTTTAGGGCGAGGGCTGCTAAGATAGAGTGCTGCTAGTCAGGAGGCTTGGCCTCTGCTGGATTGGCCCTGTGGGGTACACTTGGTCACATGGCTGGTGCACTGGCTGGCAGCAAGAGCCAGGGAGATAACCACTGGACCTTTTAAATATGTGTCCTCTGCTCTCATAGCTGCATTTTCTTGGGGTGGGGTGGGTTATCCAGAACATTCTATCTCTGAGCTATACCCCCAGTACTTTTCTATTTTATTTTTATGGTAATGAGTATTGCACCCAGGGGCATTCTGCCTGTGAGCTGTACCTCCAACTGTATTTTCCTTTATTTTGAAATGGGGTCTGGCTAAGTTGCTGAGGCTGGTCTAGAACCTGCAGTCATCCTGTCTCAGCCTCCAAAATACTGAAATTATAGGTGTGTGCCAACATGCCTGGCTTATTTTTTATTTTGAAACAGGCTCTTCCTTGGTTGCTGTGTCTTGAGTGGCTGAATCTGTCCTCAGACCTTCGATCCTCCTGTCCTAGCCTCCCTCTCAGGTACTGGGATTACAGGTGTGTGCCACCTGGCTCCACTGTCCCATGGGGCCACAAGAGCAACTTTACACCCACTATGAACCCCTTGGCTCAAGGAACCTAACTCAGATGATTCTGGAACCTCAATAAACAGCCTGTATGTTGATGCCTGATTTGAATGAAGCAGAAACAAATGCCCGTTAAGGTTTGTTTGCATTATTTTGTTATCCCCTTAGGTCTGCAATCCCTCCTTAATCGTTATCGCACTCTCCCTTGGGACTGGGGTTTGGCATTCTTTTGCTCTGTGGTTATGATTAGTCTTGTGAGGGGTGGGATGGGTCTGGGAAGGTTAGCTGCTATGAAAGGGGTGCATGGTGGGGCTCATTGACACCCTGCTGGTAGCTAACAGATTTTTGAGGATGGTGGTGGTAATGTGCTGAAATGAATTCACATGTGATTTCGCCCTTTCTCCTTCTTAGCAGGTTCACTGTAAAACCTCTCAGGGAATGTTTGTAGGCAGTACGTCTTGGATTGTATGATGGTGTTTTTGCTGACTCCATCTTTATGTGAGGGTACACAGTTTGCTTAATATCTGTTTCATGAATGAGACCTTTCATTTTTAATGAGTGGGTTAAGCCACATGTACTCTGGTCTGTGAAGGCCAGGGCAGACCTTTGGAGTCTGTCTTTCCCGTCCAGACCGATGGTAAGAGACTTGTGCAAAAGTTAGGATGCTTTGTGTTTTAACATGTTTTCTACCCTTCTTGGGAAGAAATGAAAAGACAGGAATATATATGTTTGCTAACTGTTGTTTGGGGTGGGGGGAGTTGTAGAATTTTCATGGATGTTTGTGTTCTTTTATAATCCTCATGATTGTAGAATTTTACCGTGTATATATATATTTTTTTTACATTTAGTGTTGAAAATCAGACTATAGGTGTTTTGCAGGAGCTGCCATTACTTGTCACTAGGTTTTTGCCTTAATTAAACTTGGCATTCCATTAGGGAGTGCGTTGGGATGTTCTCTGGTCCTGACCTAGTAGACAGGACTCCATGTGCCCAGGAGCGCGAAATTCTTGTGAGAACCGTTGTATTCCCCATTCCTCTTTGATTTCACAACTCTGAGCTGGAACTTTAAAAAAGAAACCGTAGGAGCGTTCCCCAGGTTATTCACCAAACGAGCCTTTGTCTGCTTTTTCATTCACCATCTGGTTACAAAGCTAACTTGGAATTGTGCTTGTTTTAATTATTTTCTACTTGTGTGGCCAGGAGGTTATTTGGTCTGGTGAGGTTACATTATAAGCTCTCGAGCTCATTAATACCACTGAGTCCACATCCTGCGCCAGCACCGGAATGGTTAAGTGGATCCACTTGTGTGGCCAGCGCTTGATACGACACAGTGGTCACCACCAAATTACCGGAGGAAGTGTGGTGTCAGTGTGTGGGGGCCCCCTTTCCATTTTAATCTCCAATAATGTTAATTGTTCAGCTGTTCTTTCAGAAGTAGTACAGTGAGAGATGGCCTAGGTTGACAGTCTTAGGTGGTGGATGTGTTACATTAAAGGGATGATGTCTATTTCCAAAGTTGTCTTAATACGTTAATAACAGACTGTAAAATAAGAAGGTAAGAAATACTTAGCATTTTAAGCACTCCACCGCATGAATAATGGAAATTGTGTAGTCAGAAACTTCTCTGTGCAGTCATTATTTTTGGTGAGTCAGCCAAAAGATGCAAATTTTATAAAGAGGAGGTGTTTAATAGAAGGAAAGTGACATCAAAAGCCTTTTCAAAATGTGTGTGTGTGTGTTTTTTTAAAAATTTCTTCCTCAGTTGTCTACTTTCCTGCCTGGGAGGAATGAATACTTCAAAGCAGTGTATTTATTTTTAAGTTTTGCTCAAATTAGAATTTTCTTGGAGGGAAAGGCCATCAAAGTTGAGACTTCTGTGGCATGATTTTTGGTCTATAATCCCAAATATATTGCTCAGTTAGAGGTAATTAAAGTAACAGAACAGCATCATACTAGGCAGTGCATTGTGCATTTTAGAGAAGAGTACTTAAAGGATCTACTTAGTCCATTTTTGGACATTCATGTGAACCTCCTATTGTTCACTACTATCTGTACCTTTATTTAGAAAATCTCAATGTTCTAAATTATCACAAGTTATGTATTTTCACACCAAAAGAGTGGTTTTAAGTAAAAGACAACTCAAAAACTTTCCGTGGAAAACTGTTATGTTCTACAATTAAACAGTTGTTTCAGAGGCAGTCTTTTATGTGCAGAGAAGTCTTGTGAAAGCCGAATTTCCTTGTGAAACAGTGTAAGTTCGTTGTCTTGTGAAATGAGTAGTAGTTCTGCAACACTTTTCCCTTTCTATTCATTTTAAAACCAATCCTGTGTAGGTCGTGTGTGTGTGTGTGTGTGTGTGTGTGTGTGTGTGTGTGTGTGTGTAGGGGGAAAGAAGTTCACTAAAATACTTTATTTAGGCCTCTTCCTCATTTACAAAGTGCTGCGGATGGAGCCCTGGCTCGCTTGCACGCTCGCTCTCTCGCTCCCCCCCCCCCCCGGGGGGGGGAGGTTGTTGGGGATGGAACCCAGGGGTGTTCGACCTCCGAGTATTTTGAAACTGGATCTCATTAAGTTGCAGAGGGCCTCACTAAGTAGCAGAGGCTGTCAGTGAATCGTGATTCTCCGGTCTCAGCCTCCCAAATGCTGGGATTACAAGCGTGCACCTGGGCTTTCTAATGCAGGCCCAAGCTCTACCACTGAGCTGCATCCTCAGGCCAGCTGCCCTTCTCAGAAATGGTTGTAGAACTATCCCAACTGTAGTGTCTTCATTTATGGATTGTAGTATCGTATGATACTTTGATATTTGGGAGCATGCTTATTAGGGCAGTTTATAATACAAGTATGCTTGGGTACAGCAATGGGAAAACTGGGAAAGGCTAGTTGTAAACAAGACATTGCAAAGCGAAAATGGATCCCATTCATCAGAGTGAACCTGGAGGAGGCAGGTAGGGTAACTAAAATGTGCTTGAAAAACAGACGCTGATTATACTTTCTTAGACAGGTGTATCGATAATTAACTTTTATGGAGAGGCAGGCATCAATTGATTTGGATAAAAAATTTGCCTCTGGGATTAAATTTTTACATGTATCTATATACTAATTAGAGCTTAAGCATATTACACTTCATTAATTACAGTGTATCCTATAAAAGTGTTACCAGAAAAGACCCCTAAAGGAAAAACCAGGTTTTTAAAGTAGCACTATGTAAAAGGCTTTATTAGGTGGGAATAGTGAAATTTACTAGTACTTTCCCCAATTGACTGTAATGCCTCTATACCTGCTTTGAAAGGACCCATTGTTACAGTGACAGAACCCTGTACTTGAAGTCCCACGTAGAGGCTTGCCCCTCTGGGCTCCTGTCTTGTCGGCGCTCTCGGCCTCTGCGGGTTCCTCTCAGCCTGATCTGCCTTCTCACTTGTAGGAAGAATTGTGGGGTTCCCTTGTTTAGGCTCCAGAGCCGGAGCAGGAAATCACACACTCTGTGGATTTGTCTGAGAATAAACAAGGAAGTAGTTTCTCTTCTTCTCTGTCCTATTTCTTAAGTGACTCTGATTATCTTTTTTCTAAATGATAGCCTCTTTGAGATGATCCACGTAATATAAAGGTCACCTCCTTTAAGTGTGTACAATTCAGTGTGTTTAGTTTGTTCGGCATTTAGCAGACCATTGCTGCCCAATTCAGGCCATTCTTGTTACCTCAGAGGCAACCTTGTGCCAATTAACAGACACTTCCCCTCTCAGTCCCCGGCAGTCACTGGCAGTCACTCGGTCCTCTTCTTTTGTTACCGGGGTGTGCCTGTCCTGATCCTTTCCTATAAGGGGGAACGTTATGGGTGTGGCATAATGGGAATGGCTTCTTTCATTCAGCATGTGGTCAAGGTTCATCTGTGTTGTACTTGAATAAGAGCACTCCTGACTCCTTCCTTCTGAATTTTTTGTTTCTTTAATGGTGCTGAAATACATATTGCTTTTTCTATTTCAATCATTTCTTAGGTATGCAGTTCTGTGGCATTGACTACAGTTGCAGAATAGTGCGACCAGTTGGCACTGTCTCCAGAATTCATCCTTATTTCTTGCTGTGTGATAGCACATTCTATGATTATAGCACATGTTCTTTATCCCCCTCACCCCCCAATCACATATTCTGTCTTTCGGAGTGTCTAGTTTGGTTCAAGATGTTTAGGTAAAAGAAAGGGAGACTGTATTTAGGTGTGATTCAAAATGAGATTCAGAGTTGGCGGCTGTAACATATGAATAGTGGGGAGTTTGGGGCCAAGGGAGACTTAAAGGGAGGTGGTGGTATTTAAGTATTGAAGGAGTTCTGTGTCGTGACTCCCATCCTACCTGTGGTTATTGGTTCAGGATGCACGTGTGCACGCACACAACCACCTGGATTTACAAATGTGGCAGTCCCCAGCTCCACAGAGGAAGGCTTGCACAGCACACGCAAGGTGCTCATGGTGCATGTAGAGTCTGTGCAAATAGGAATCGATCTGACAGCGTGAAGACAGGGCAGCCTTCTCTAATTAAAGCTGCTTGATGGCATTAAACTGTGTTGCTTAATTACAGTAAATCATACATTAACAGATCATGTCTCTGAAGGGCCATCGTGTGCTGTGCATAATGGAAAAAAAATCTGACCTTGTAATGGAGGGGGGGGGGTCTACAGAGGGACAGCTTGAGCCTCCAGTAGGAACCCGAGCCCTTGAGTTCTGCGATAACTCAGATCTTGACAAATACTGTTTTCATGAACATTATTATTATTTTGTAGACTCTTAGCCTGGGATGCAGCCCAGGGCTTCATGCGTGCTGGGCTGAACTCTTATCTTCAGCCCTAAGGAAGATGTTTTTAAGATGTGGACACATGCTTATCCTGTGAGAATGTTTTGTATGCGTTGAATGGGATAGTGTTTTCTCTTCCTGTTTGTTTTTATTGCCACCACTTTTCTGACTTTGTTTTCAGGCTACACACAAGCAGTCATTTGACGATGGTGCCGATTCCTTTTGCCCTTCCGCATTTAGCATTTAAAGTCTCCAGTTTTGGCTCAGATGGGTCGGCCAAGTGCAAGCTGTTGTTACCAAAGGGTACTGTGAAAGTATCCTTTCATGGAGTCCCTTTAACACTGTAAATTTTGAAAGCATGTTCAGTAATACAGAAGATTCTTTTAAGCTTCCCATGAAATAACAGTATGTGAAATACCAGCATATTCTGGGCTAAGATTCCACTTGTACAAAATAACCACCATTTAAAGAACTGGAATATAATAGCACGCACGCCACCTTGGCCTGTGAATGTTTCTGTTAATTTCTTTCCACTGGTCCAGTTCGCAAAAAATCGTGGAATTAAAACAGTTAGGGTATATTTAACCTCTTCTGGTTACAGATTATTAAACCCTCACCAGCCTTTTTCCTCTCGATGATAAAAATGGTAATTGAAAGTCAGTACATCTTAGCCCTAGAAAACCGAAGGGGCCCCCAGGGACTCAACTTTCCACACCCCTCATTTTGAAAATGACTGTGTTAGCGATGTTGGTCACCTTGCTCATGGCAGGTCTGGCCCTTTCTACTTAACACTGAGCATTTGACTTGTTTGACGGTTCTTCCAGAAGTTCTGTCCTCCTCTACATCTGGGGCACCGCTCTTTTTTCTGCGTTAGACCTTCTTGTTATGGTTGGTTCCTCTTAGTGTCCTACTGAGGACTTCCATGCTGCAGGAGTGTGCAGTGGGTCCCGTCCCCCTGCCTCCAGCCTGTAGGGCAGGGGCAGGCCCTGGTTTGTGCCTTCCTCCTCCTCTTCCATGTGCTTGACAGTATGATGATGGGTAACAGATTCCTGTAAGGAAACCATTCCGCCTGGGGAAAGATATACTAATTCTCCAACTTTGAGCTTGTTAAAAACATGCCCCCCCGCCCCCCTTCAGTGTTGTACTTCAGCATTGGTCTGCTGGTAAAATTCAGTATTATAAGCTTTAAAAAAACAAAGTAACATTTGGGGGATATCCTTCTATGATTTTTTTTTAAGTAGTGGTAGTGTTGGGGATTGAACCTAGGGGTATTCTACCTCCACACTATACTCCTATCCCTGATTTTTATTTACCTTTATTAGGAAAAAAGTATTGCTAAATTGCCAAGGCTGGCCTCGAACCTATTAATTCTCTTGTGTCAGCCTCCCTCTAAGCTTCTATACATTTTTAACAGATTGTGTATTTTATTTTTATTTTTTATCGTTTTTGTGGTACTGGAGATGGAATCCAGGAGCATTCTACCTCAG
The DNA here is from genome assembly GCF_963383645.1 of Muscardinus avellanarius. Taxonomy (NCBI): domain Eukaryota; kingdom Metazoa; phylum Chordata; class Mammalia; order Rodentia; family Gliridae; genus Muscardinus; species Muscardinus avellanarius. The sequence goes on from NC_137800.1 coordinate 72,828,529, forward strand.
AGCTACACCCCCAGCGCCCCTCCCCCTTTTGCAGTACTGGGGATGGAATTCAGGGGTATTCTACCTTCGAGCGACATCCCCAGCCCCGACATACATTTATTTATTTATTTATTTATTTATTTATTTATTTATTTGTTTATTTATTTGTTTATTTGTTTGTTTGTGGTACTGGGGGTGGAACCCAGAGGCTTTCTACCTCCGAGCTATACTCCCAGACCTATTTTCTATTTTATTTGAAAACAGGGGCTCACTAAGTTGCTCAGAGCCTCACTAAGTAGCTAAGGCTGGCTTTGAACCTGCGCGATCCTCCTGTCTCAGCTTCCCAAGCGCGGGGATTGCCTGCGCCACCACGCCTGGCTGACTTACTTATTTTGAAACAGGGTCTCACTGAGTTGCAAAGGGCTTCACTAAGTAGTAGCTGAGGATGTCCTTGAACCGGGATCCTCCTGTCTCAGCCTCCCAAATGCTGGGGTTACAAGCGTGCGCCACCATGCCTGGCCTAGGATTGTGCATTTCTTGTCCCCCCCCCCCCAAAAAAAAAATTCTACTCTTAGAACAATGCGTGTTAATAGTGCAAATTGTTGGGTGTAATGGTGCACGCTTGTAATCCCTGCGCTTGGGAGGCTGAGACAGGAGGATCGCACAGGTTCGAAGCCAGCCTCATCTATTTAGTGAGGCTCTCAGCAACTTAGCGAGACCGTTTCCAAATAAAAATATAAAGTAGGTCCGGGAGTATAGCCTGGAGGTAGAAAGCCCCTGAGTTCCACCCCCAGTACCACCCCCCCCCAAAAAAAAGTGCAAATTGATGGTTTTTCATCTTGTCTACCCTCTTTTCCTATCTCCTCCTGCCCCTGGCCCCTTTTTTAATAGTCCCCCTTCTTCTTCCAAGTCTTTTTTGTTGTTGTTGTTCTTGGTTTGTTTCCATAGGACAGAGTACTCGGCTAACTTTGCCTAACATGTCTTCCAGTTCTATCCATTCACCTGTAAATGATATGACTTAATCCTTTTTTGAATGACTAGTACTCTAATGTATGTATGTACCATATTTCTCAATGCATATATATTAGCCTGATTCTATATCTCGGTTATTGTAAATACTGTTATAATAAACATGGCTGTGCAGGTATCTCTTTTGATGCTTTTATTTCCTTCGGATAATATCGAGTAGTGGTATAGCTAGAGACACGTTAGTTTGGCTTAGTCTAATGTGCAGTCAGGACTGCAGAAACTTATGGTTATCAGTCAAAGGTTCACTGATTTTAGTATTCGGGGTGGTTCCATACTGTGTGTGAAATACCATTTTTTCTTGTAATCACTCATTACAGATTATGTACAGTGATGTGTATTAGTGCAGATGCTTTGTCTTGTGCCAGAGCTTTAAAGTCATTTGAGAATTGGCACCACCTAATTCAAAGTGTCAGGCAAAGCCTTTACACTTAGGGTGTGCCTTCTCCTTCAACCAAACTCCTTCAACTTCATGAATGAAGGCTGGTACTTGGAGGTGACACAGCAAACAGAATCTTTGGCTAAGTCTCTGAGGTGATTTTGAATCTGTGTCTTAAGTGGCACAAATGGTACTTTTGATTCTTTGCTTTTCATCGGTTGGGTGTGCATTTAGCAGTCTGCTCATGAAAAAAGGTAGGCTTGCTTCCTTGAGTTAGAGATGCCATCCGTTGGGCTTAGTCTGCTCCCTGTCTTGCTTTGCATGGCACTTCTCATGTGTAAGTGTGGGGAAAGCTGGTAAAGTGATAACACAAACATTTGTATTGAGGACAGACTGCTGTTCCCGTGACTCCAGACCCTGAGTTCTGTATGTGTGTTAAGATCATAATTACAGCCATGGTGGTAGAGGGAGATACATGGAGGTTTTGTCATGGTTTCTTATTTTAATCCTGCTCAGCTCCTTGTAGGTCAGAAATGTCTTTGTCCTGCTCGGTGGGAAAATTGTGTGTGTGTGTGTGTGTGTGTGTGTGTGTGTGTGTGTGTGTGTGTGTGTGTTTGTGTGATGGGTCACCCTCTGCATGTAGTTTTGAGATGCTGATTAGCGTTTGCCTCTGAGTGTTCTCTTAGTGAGAATTCAGTCCAGACCACCTTGAGGCAGGAGATTGTGTGTGGGTCCACGTGAAGATATGCAGTGATGATGCCCTTAACAAAATGAAGCAAGAAACTGTTTTCAAAAGGAAGTCTTCTTCTCTACCCACGCTCTCCTTCCCGGCCCTGTGATGTTAGGAAAAGTGTTATTTTCACTGTTATGTAGAAAGTTTTGATGGTTTATTTAGTGCCATTTTGATACTTCTTTGTAGATGAAACAGTATAAAGCATTCAGGCACACAAAGGCCACCCTCCCCAAACTCTGTTCTCTTTTGTTCTGTGTACTTCCTTACATGAATGTTCTTCTATCTGCTTTTCCCCACTCTTGTACACTTTGACTGGAAAATATATTTTTTAAAAAGCTCTCTATTTAGTTCAGATTTTACTTTGTGGTAGCAGGTGTAAGGTGGCGGGTAGGGGGCTTTCTCTGCAAGCAACCTCTCCCTCCTATCGGAGGCGATGCAGCTGCTGGGGCAGGCCCGGCCTCCTTCCCAAGGGAGGTGTTTGCCAGAAACCCTGCCTCACCTTCACACACCCACCTTGCAGATAAATAGTGTTACAAGACTCATGCTTCCTTGACTGGACTTTCCAGTTTGTCAGCAGTAACACTTATGTACTAAGTTGTTTCTTTACACATGCTGTGCCATGTAGGGGTTATTTGAAGAGATGCCACTGATTCCTGGATTAGGCAGCATTTTTGAGTAGAAATGAACCGTCTGCTGAAATTCGGATTTGTTTTCATGCATGGGCATCACCACGTAGTGCTTGCCCGGATCAATACTCATCAAATGCTTAAGCCAGTAGAGTTACTTAGTTTACTATTACGGGAAGATGCTGTGCAGAATGGTTCAGGTAGGAACTGCAGAGAGGAAGATTTGGTTTCATTCTAGACAGTTAAGAAACTCGACCAAGAATTTGAAATGCTATATTTGTAACACTATTATATATTTTTTTGTGTTAGCTGGGGATTGAACCTAGGGACATTCTACCTCTGAGCTATACCCCAGCCCTGTTTTTATTCTTTATTTTGAAACAGGGTCTCACTGTGTTGCAAAGGGCCTCACTAAGTAGTAGATGAGGCTGTCTGCAAACTAATCCTCCTGTCTCAGCCTCCCAAATGCTGGGATTACAAGTGTGCGCCATCACACCCGCCCTGTACCACTAATTATTAAGAGTTTGTGGTATCAGTTTCTACTTTTTTACTTAGGTTGAAACACCAAGGAACAAAACCAAAGAACGAGAAAAACGGCAAAGCATTGTTGTGCATACCGTTTCTCCCAAGGTCTTGCTTTGACATACTTGCCTGCATCTTTTCTTGTGCTGAAAGTGCAGCTGAAGAAATCATTGCAAACTCTCCCTGTGGTGGGCACTTTATTGACATCTGTGTCACGCAGCAAGCATCGTGCTTTTGCACCCTGGTTGCGCCTATTTAATCTCTTAAAGTGGGCTAATTAAACATACATGTGGGGTAGCCAGGTACTCCACGCCTGAGCCTGGCAGTGGTGGCACACATTTCTAATTCCAGTACTTGGGAGGCTGAGACGGGAAGATTGCAGATTTGAGGACAGCTTTGGCAAGTAGTAAGACTTTCATTCATCTAGCCCAGACCATTTCAGAATAAAAACAGGGCTGGGGGTGTAGCTCAGGCAGAATGCCCCTGGGTTCAAGCCCCAGTACAGCCTCCAAAGGTACCCCGTGCCTGTCATCTTGCCCAGCCTAGCCATTACCTTGAGTTGACTGCTATGGTTAACATCTACTGTTGTAGATTTGCTCTAATTATTTGCCATTATGAGGAATGACTGGAAATCCTCAGTTTAGTGCATCTTCATACTTGATGATAAAGTGAATTGCTTGGTCAAAATACACTAAAAACAAACAAACAAACAAAACAAAACTTCAGCTAGGCATGGTGGCACACACTTGTGATTCCAGTACTTGGGAGGTTGGGACAGCCTAGGTACGTAGGAGGATTTCAGAAGCCTATTTGAGGCAGGGCGTGGTGGCGCACGCTTGTAATCCCCGCGCTTGGGAGGCAGAGACAGGAGGACCACGCAGGTTTGAAGCCAGCCGCGCGCGCTGGCTTAGGAGATCCTGTTTCCAAATAAAAATGTAAAAATAGGTCTGGGAGTATAGCCCGGAGGTAGAAGGGCTTCCAGGAACCCCAGTACCACCACCAAAAAAAAAAAAAAAAAAAAAAAAGCCTATTTGAGGGTGGCCCTGTAAGGTTATAATACAGCCTAGGCATGTCATGGGTTATACTATCTAGGACTGTATAAGCATGTTCTAGAATGCTGAAGTTGTATGTGGGTGACTAGTAACTTAATCATTACTAAAGTGCTGTAAGATGCCTTAGCTCTCTGGAGGGTACAGGTAGGCTTGTTGGGATTGCTGCAATAAATGGCTGCTCTACTTTTGCATTACTATGAGCCGAGTGTGGTGGTGCAGGCTTGTAATCCTGAGGCTGAGACAGGAAGATTGGGAGTTTGGGGTCAGCCTTGGGAATTAGGGCCTCTGCAACTTAATGAGACCCTGTTTCAAAATAATCAAATAGGAATGGGGGTGTAGCTCAAAGGAATAGCACTCCAGGTTCCTCCTCCTCCACACACACACACACACACACACACACACACACACACACACGAGATATGCATGCGGTTGAATTTGCTTTTGTGATTTCTGGGATTTTTTCCACAGAACTTTCATGTCGGGGTTTCATTAAGTTCTCTTCATGCAACCGGTTAAGTCCTGCAGGTTTGGACGTTATCGATTCTAGTGGAATGCAGAGGTGGTGAAGAGCATATTGAAATCCCCTTCCGGTGGAATCAAGGTTGCAGGAAAGAGTTGGATGTGCGTCGAGAGTATGATAGTCTCTTGGCATAAAATTGGTGTATGGAACACAAGAGGGGCTCGGGCCACAGATGTTTCCGCTGGGGACCGGGAAGGGCGGCCGGTAGCCCCTCGTTGTGCCCTCCAACACTGAGCAGATGTTCTTTGAGTTAATGTGGCTCTTCAGTCATCTTTGACAGAAGCGGGGTCTGGCTAAGATCAGATTGTTTAGACTAATGTACATTGATCTTGGCACAGTGATCACAAGACTACAAGCCAGCCAGACAAGGAAAGCCGGTGGCAAATTGTAAGATTAAAAAACAAAGCAATTAATGATTGGAGAATGGCTTTGTCTTATGAGAGGTCTGTTCTTACGGATGCTACTCTGGGCTTCACCTGGGAGGACCTTTTTATTTACAGAGTAGTTGCAGAGCATTAACGAAGTTGCTTGAGTTTTAAGGCAGCACAAGATGGCCCGTCACACTTTGGAGTGCTAGTAGTGATTGTATAATTTCGAGCGATGGTGTGGCCAGTTCTTTCAGCAGTTTGGGGAAGTAAATGGACCACGAAGCTTTTGACTAATTCTGAATCTATTTGTATTCAGTGGGTGGTGCTCGGCTGGTATATAACTTCCTCTCCTCTATTCAGTCACATGCTGTGTCACAAAGATAAAGCATGCCTTGGCATATAGGAAGCTCTAACCTGGAGTGTGCGTGTGGCTTTGTCAGACTCGGCTGAGATAGGGATTGATAATTATAGGTGGACAGAACTCTATTAAAGTCTTTCAAGCTCTCTTCTTTAAATGGAAAAAGTTCAATGGAGACTTATCGTGTGCTATGCAGTCTATGTACTGACAACGTACAAATAAGTCTTTTAGTAATCTTGAAAGGTTATGCGGCCACCACCGCGGATTCTGTAACTTTCTCAGCCCCCAAACCCCCTTTGGGTGTAGGTGACTGAGCCCGGCTTGCCTGTCTGCCCACTCTTTCCCCCTCTCTTGGTAGTACTGAGGATGGAACCTATCTCTGAGCTGTGTTACCCCCAGCCCTACTTGTATTATTTTACACAGAGTCTCAATAAGTTGATGCTGAACATGAACCTGGGATCTTGTCTAAGCCTCCTATGTACTGACTGAGATTACAAACATGCACCACCATGCCTGGCCAAACCCTATCTCCGAACTCGACCTCCAGCCTCATTTACTTACTTAGTTATGGTTTTGAAACTGTCTCCTTATGTTGATGAGGCTTATCTTGGACCTGTGATCCTCCTCAGTGTCTCAAGTACTAAGATTACAGGTGTGTGCTACCACACCTGGCAGCCTTATTTATTATCATTATTTTTACAAATAAGTGGCCTGCGACTGTTTCCTCCCGTGAATATATACATTATTGTTTATTGGAGTAGTTTTAATAGTTCCCTAGTTTAGCACATAGCTTTTTTTTTTTTTATCTATAGGCAACTCCTCCCTATCTTTTTATCTTGTTATTTCAAAATAGGGTCTAAGTTATTGACAGCCTCATTGAATTTCTGAGGCTGGCTTAAAACCTGTGTTCCTCCTGTTTCAGCCTTCCAAGTTACTGGGATTACAAGTGTGGGCCAGCATGCCTGGTTCTAGCACATAGTTTTTTTGTGTGTGTGTGTTTGTTTTTCTTTTGTGGGTCTGGAGATGGAACCCAGGGGCATTTGATCTCTGAGCTACACCCCCTGCTCTATTATTTTTGTTTTTTATTTTGAAACAGGGTCTCACTAAGTTGTGGAGGGCCTCACTAAGTAGCTGAGGCTGTCCACGAACCATGATCCTCCAGTCTCAGCCTCCCAAATGCTGGGGTTATAAGCGTGCGTCGCCATGCCCGGCCTAGCACATAGCCTTTTACGTTTACCCTAGTTAGGGATTTTCTACTGAAAAATCTTAATCTCAGACTACTGTTAACTTCTTTGTTAGTTTTTCTGTAATAACAGTTTCAGTGCTTAAAAAATAGTGCATGCTAAAGATGCTGGTTGCTTGGCGCTATATAAATCCCCCCTCCCCCCCAGCCTTAGTTTAGAGAAGCAAATTCAGAAAAACCTCATGGTGCAGGGCAGATTTGACTTCCCCCTGCAAGTTGTGTTTGATGTGCAGCTGTGTTCCAGGCTCAGGCCTAACAGTTGGCCTGTATGCCTGCTGCTTTCCTGGGATGCTTCACTGGTGTTCTTAGCACAGGTTCTTTTTTTCCCCTATGGTTTAGGGACTTGGTATTCTGGCTGTGTAAACAATTTTTTTCCTTCAAGGCTGTTTATTTCTTTTGATTCTATGGATTGAACCCTGGGACATTCTACCTCTGAACTACAGTCTTAGTTTTTTGGTTTTGATATAGGTCCTCACTTGATGAGGCTGGCTTTGAACCTGCCATCCTCTTGTTTCAGCCTCCCAAATACTGGGATTTTTAGGATGGATCACCATGCCCAGCTCTTTAAGGCCACTTCAAAAGGCACTGAATCAGAAATGCAGCATATATATATGCTGGGATTGGAACTCAGAAGCCTTCTATCTCTGAGTTATACCCCCAGCCTTTTTTCTTTTTGTTTCATTATGAAACAGCCTCACTGGGTTGCTTAGGTTAGTCTTGAACCTGCGGGCCTTTCTCAGCCTCCCAAGTACTGGGATTACAGGTGTGCACCACTCTGCCCGGTTTAGTTCAATGCTCCAGGAATGTATACCTGAATGCCTTGTGTAACTGCAATGATCCAGCACTTTTCAGCCAGCCCACTTAAATAATTAAGAACGATTTGAGGAATGTACTGGTATCATAACTGGAGCCACACTCCAAAGGTTAACAAAGGCTGTCCCATTATCTCACATATAAAAATGAAAATATAGGATCTAATAAGTATATGAAAATGAAACCACAGGACATGGTATAATAAATAGACAATCATAAGTATTACTCATACACATGTGCAACCTAAATTTTCAGCTTATTCACCTGTGGAGGTTTTTTTGAAATATTCTCAGAATTGAAAACTTGGGATTTAATGGGTTAATTTTCTTCTTTGAACCAAAAATCTGAAAGCCTAGTATGTCACTTGATCTTGGTCTAGTCATGTTATCCTTGTCTGTGGTCTGTGTAATTAGAAAAGCTTTCCGTGGAAATGAGACAGTGAATGGGAAAGTTGTTCAATTTCTCAGGAAAGTATTCAGCCAAAATTCCTAGTAAAGTTGACATTTTTTTTCTAGTATTGCATTGTTAGGAATGAAATTGAGGCCAATGTGTGCATGCTATAAATTTATTCTTAATATGCAAATTTGGACTGTGTTTTTGAGATGGACATTTTCCGAGGAATTCCATTTCCTTCCATTGGAGGCACAGGGGCAGAGTTCTAGCGTCACCTCCCCTTTGGGTCACCGCGTCTGCTTGGGGCTCTTGGCGCTGTAGGAGACAGAAGGCTCACTTGGACCTGGATGAGAACACAGGCTTTGGAAAGGAGCTGCCTGGGCTTGAATCTCTGCTCTGCCACTTAACCTGGGCGAGTTAGCCTTTCTTTCACGGGGTGTTCTGATAATTGCTTGCAGTGATACATGCAAAATGTACTCAATAAGCACTCATTGTTTTTGTTGTTACTCAGCTGTTGGCATTTGAAATAATGAATTATTATTAAGTGAATTTCCTGTCTAGTGATAACAGTCTCCTGTATTGTTGTCAGATGTAGATTGGGAGCTTTGAAGAGGCTCAGTCTCTTTTATCCTGTTAAATGTGCATTGAAGCATCTATTTGGTGAATGTTGCTTTGGTGGCCTGAAGTAGTTTAAATGTGCTTCCCAAAGAACCTGGCTTCCATTAATGTATTCATTTATTCACTTGGAGAGCAATTCATTTTTTATTACACAGTAGCGTATAGCAGGTGTTAGAAACTCCTGTTGTTAATGCTAATGGCAATCAGCATTTAACTTTTTTTCTTTACTGTCTGCTGTCTTGTGGTTTCCCACCATTTATTCTTAATTGTCATGTATAGTGGAAGTAATTAAATCCATGAGTCTCCTCCTCTTGTTTGTACTTCTTTTAAGTTTGCTTTCTTTCCCCAGATTTCTGGTTTCAATTACCACGCTTATGGTTCTCTGGTCTGTAAGGCAGAGTAGTCGGCTTTGGTGTGGCTTTTTCTTCTTTCCTTCCTGCTTTTCTGCATTCGGTTGATCCCCCAGCGTACATAGTTTTTTTTTTTTTTTTTTTTTTTCCAGAGGGGATGTGGAGCCATGATTTTTCAGAAACCTTCCTGTTCCCATGAACCTTTCCTCAGCTTGTTCTAAAAATGCTCCAAGATTGTTGTCTATTTGTTTTGCAGTACTGGGGATCAAACCCAGGGCCTCCTGCATGCTAGGCAAGTGTTCTACCCCTGAGCCACCTCTCAGCCTTGAATATATCCTAGTGGGCATAAACATCTGAGTCTTTGTGATTACCTGTAGATAGCGGGCACATTTATCATCTCTTATCGAGGTGAATTTCCCCCCTGATTTTTATATCAGAAAAGCTAGTAGACTGTCTTTTAAAAGCGGCGTTTGAATGTCCTTCCTGAGATAGGAGTTAATAGGTAAGGAACACATGTTATGTAACTAAACTTTTAGAAGATGCTATGTTTAAATCTTGGGTTTGAGAATGGAGCTCTGAGTTATGAAAAGAAGGACCCAGGCAGCTGGTGAAGCACAGCCATAGGCCTTTTTAAGGCAAGCAGAAATGTTGATACAATCCTGTAAGTAATGAAAGTGTGGTGTGCGTGGGCTGGGGGTGTGGGACGGGAGAGTGCAGGCCTGCAAGCCATCCTGCCACGTGTTTTTAACCTTTTATGCCTTCAGACACTACTTCCTTCCTTGGTTACTCAGGTGGCTGGTGAGCACTGTGAGAATGTTTTCATTTCTCATGATGGGTTTCAGATTCCTGGGCATATGTTTTATTTGGGAGCATTGGAAACAAAATGAGACAAAAGAAAAACATTCCTTACCAATTACAGTAATGACTTTTAAAAAACAATTGTGTTTGGTTTTGAAAAACTTGCACTTTGCAGCCAGGCATCTTGGTTCATGCCTGTAATCCCTGCTCCTTGGGAGGGCGAGACAGGAGGATCACAATTTTGAGTCCAGCTTGGGCAGTATAGTGAGACTTTGCCTCGAAGTAAAATGAACACAGTTGTAAAACTGTGGCAGAGCAACCCTGGGTTTAGTTCTCAGTACTGCAAAGAAAAAAAGACAACATAAGTTGTCCGTGAAGGTAATATGAAGTCCCTTACAGGAAAAGCAAACTTACTGTTTTTTCTTATTGCTTTTGTCTGTGTCTTTCCAAATTTTCATTAAGTTCAACAGGCTGTCTTTGAACCTGCAGTCCTCCTGCCTGAACCTCCCAAGTAGTGGGATTACAGACGTGTGCTGCCATGTCTGACTCTGATTAGTGTCTTCTTTTTGTTTTGCTGTTGCTTTCATAAGTATAAAAATGTCAAGCTCAAAGTTACTCTCTAATGGTTCCAATAAGGGGTAGAGGCTCGAGGCCTGTAGTGAGCCTCAGCGTGGCTGGACCAGAAGTGGAATGGGAACCTGGCACGGCGGCTTGCTGCTGCTCACCGCCTCCGTGCCATTGAGTTGGCCGGGGAGCAATAAAGCATTCAGTAGGGTAAAGTTCTTAAAGTTGGTCTTAGAAGAATACCACCCAGGCCCACCCAGTGGAAGTTTAGCCCTCATTTTGTAGGCCATGAAGAGAACAGATTCTAGGGGTGCTGTTGAAGAATGTCTTCAAGTTGGTAATATGTGCATTAGGAATGAAAAAACATTTTTAGTAAGCCAGATTGCAAAGGAGTTTCCTCTTTGACCTTGCAGTTTATTGGCTTTATTTCCCTTGCTTCCTTCCTCATACTCCTTTTCTTCCTCCTCCCTTTCCTTCCTTCCAATTTTATTTATTTTGAAATGCGATTCCTCGAAGTTGCTGAGGTTGTCTCAGCCTCCCAAGTAATGGGAGTACAGGCACAGGTGGTACTGTGTGTGCAACCGCACCAAGCTCTGCCACTTTTCTTAAAATAGGACTGTGAATGCATCTACGAGGTCATTCCTCTTCTGATGGGGGAATGTGGCCCACTGTTCCCAGAGGACACAGTTGCTCTTTTAGCCATTACTCTCTAATCCATCTTTTGGTGATGAGAGATGCTAAGTAAAACCGGTCCACCTGAAGATGGAATTCTGTGGCCACGCAAACTTAGCATCTTGGTCCCCACCGCAGCCACATTCTGTGCCCTAATTTTAGGTACACGAGCATGAAGTGGGCCCAAGTGGGTTACTGAAGTGATGGAGTAGAGCTTTTTCAGTAGGAACTATTTCCAGGTTGGAAAATTCCCATTTCTATTTCCAGGGTTTGCTCAGCCTGGAGGTGGAGTGCAAATTAGTGAGTACTGTTTTAGAAGTGGGCCTGGGTGTTGGCATTGGAGCTTGATAATTGCAGTTTTGGCAAAAGATCATTGACGGGTTTTGGCTAACCACACATGAGGAGCTCCCGAGGAGGAGATGCCAGCTGAGAAAGGAGAAGGGCTGTGCGGGGCAGCAGGGACTGCCAGCAGCGCCCAGCCTGCGCCTTCACGTCCCCAGAGCCAGAGCTGAAAGCCTGCAGACCTGGTGGCGCTCCTTGGCCTCCCCCCTCAAAACACTAGGCAGCGTCTTGGTTTTAATGCACAGTCTTTCTTTCCCAGCCAACTTGTGTTTTCTCACCAGTGAGGAGGAAAAGAGACCTCACCTCCGTGAGTCCGCAGTTCACCAGAGACACTGAATAGAATTCTGAGTAATGCTAAGTCTAACTTACACTTGAACAGGTTCCAAGGACAATGAGTGAGGCAAAAGGACTTTTTTTTTTTTTTTTTTTTTTTGAGGCAAAGAAGATACTGAAAGCAGAATATGCATTAATTAGGACAGATGGGAGGATCAGGACCAACAGGCAATGCCTTCCATCAGGGATGGTGCTGGGGTTTTTTTTTTTTTTTTTGTACTGGGGATGGAACTCAGGGGCATTCTACCTCCGAGCTACACCTCAGCCTTTTTTTTTTTTTTCTTTGTACTGGGGATGGACCCCAGGGGCATCCTACCTTCAAGCTACACCCTCAGTCCTATTTTTTATTCTTTAGTTTTGAAACAGGGTCTCACTGAGTTGCAAAGGGCCTCACTAAGTAGTAGCCGAGGCCGGCTGTGAACTGGAATCCTCCTGTCTCAGCCTCCCGAATGCTGGGATTACAAGCATGCACCACCACTCCCGGCTTGATTTTTATTCTTTATTTTGAAACAGGTTCTCACTAAGTTGCAAAGGGCCTCACTAAGTAGCTGAGGATGGCCACAGACCATGATCCTCCTGTCTCAGCCTCCCAAATGCTGGGATTTCAAGCACGCACCACTATGCCTGGCTCTGTCCAAGCCTTTTGGGAACTCACTTTCCTCCTGTAAATGAACTGGTGGTGTGTGTGTGTGTGTGTGTGTGTGTGTGTGTACGTACGTACATACGTACGTACTTCGGAGCCTGCGAGATGTGCCATGTTCTGTTCCTAGCAGTAAGGACATTGCTATCATGGCCCAGCACACTTCACTTCAGCCTGATTCACAGCTGTTATCCATGCTGATTCACCATTAGCTTCATTGGCTTTTTAAAAATTTTTTTTAGAAGAACTGACCACTTCAGAGATTCAGCTGGGAAGTTGTCTCAGGCCTCTAAAGCGTTGCTGCGTGGTCCTCTGATCTGTACACTTCTTGTGCAGTTATTATAAATGGGATTTTTGGCATTTGTGGTCTCTTCACTTGGTGGGGAGAGAGAAGGCCTGAGTCATTCTTCCTGGTGCAGCTTCCAGGCTCTCTCCATCCCTTGCTGCTTTCTCTATCACATCTCAGGTGATGCTTTTTCCCAACTCCACCAGCCCCCCATTTACCCACAGGGAACACACTTCATGACCTCCAGTGGAGGCCTGAAACTCCTGAATGCTGTATAATGCTGTCTTTCCCATACATAATTAGGATAAGGTTTAATTTGTAAATTAGGCTTAGCAGTAGATTAATAGCTAACAGTGAAGTGGAACAATTAATACAATATGCTGTAATAAAATTACTAGTAATCACCAGTCTTATGCCTTGGTGCCAGGATTAAGCAAACTAAGGGTTAAGTGAATACAGGCTAGCTCTGGGGCACCAGGCAAATGATCTCTTAAAGGTGACATGGCAGGTAACAGGTGGGCAGCCTATATAGCACAGGTTTATTGATAAACATCCCTGTGATAATGGCTAGAGTGAATAACAGGTGGGTAGCTTATAAAGCCTGGATACATTTATATACATTCCAGACAGACTCTGCTGACTGGTGTGAGATTTCATCCTTCTGTCCCAGCCATGATGAGTTGAAAATTTCCTGAATTACTTCCGGAATTTCCCATTTAATATTTTTGAGGCAGAGGTGAATGAAATTAGGGAGAGCTGAATCTGAAATGGGGAGCTACTGTAGTTTTGGCTTAACGACTATAGTTCTCATACACACGGATGAATTCTGCATATATCCTTTTTCCAAAGGAGAGTCACTGTGCTGAATCTGAGGACATGAGGGAATCTCAGAAACCTTATCTCCGTCAGTGTCTTATGAACTGGCCTGCTTCTATTCCGAGATGCAGCACAGGAACACTGTCCCTCATTTATTAGCTTCTCCCAGGACTCATAGAAGTCTTCCCTGTTCCCCCCTTTACTGAAACCTTTGTTTCTTGCACTTACATTAATTTATCAACATGTACTTTTTATAGCAAAATAGTAAAGCTTTTCAGAATTTGAGCAGTCATGCTTAGCCATGATTCCTGAGAGACTCTGAACAAGAAAAAGCTCTCTAGGTTGTTAATAAGAAACCCTTTAGGATCTAATGTGATACCAATATCCATTGTCCAGTCTACAGGGTGTTTCTTAATAGCATGCATTGTCATTGTTGAAGAGTTTGTTTCCCCAGACTTGAACTGCAGATCCCTAAGCAAGCGTCTGCAGGAGGCTCACAGGAACCTGCGGGCTGAGTGGTGTGGGAGGTCCAAGGCAGACACCAAGGAAACACGCAGATCCTTTACTCTCGGCACCCCCATCCCATCCCCTAACCTCCTGTAAACATGGAGCTGTTGGCATCTATTAAGAATTTAATTTGGCGGTCCTGTCAGGGGATGGCACCCTTCCAGCTGGCAGAGAGTTGCAGGGTAGCTTACAACTTCTACTTTTCCCGCTCAGTCATGATTATAAGTCTAAATTTACTCTTGAGTGAATACTCACTGAATGCAAAAGGAGTATAAGTTTTGTGAATGAATATAGCACAGCAGAAGTTGTTTTTAGGGTGAAAGGCAGCTTTATTGAGATCGAGAAGTACTTGTTTTTGAACAACATTCTTGCATTCATTCTATGAACACGTCCTGCTTTATCCATTCAGCAGTTGGTAGACGGTTGGGCAAGTGGATGTGTCTTGGTCATTTTGAATGCTCCATGAACAGTTGTGTGCATGTTTTTGTGTGGAGCGTTTTTGCTTCTGTTGGGCCATGCCTAGGAGCGGATTTGCTGGGCTAACTTTGGAGGACTAACCAGACTGACTCAAAGCTGCTGTGCCGTTTTACACTCTGACAACATTTGAGGGTTTCAATTTCTCCGCACCCTTCTCAACATTTAGTATTGTCTGTCTTTGATTATAGCCATCCTACTGGGTACGGAGCCGTGTAGTGTGTGTGTGTTTCCGCCCTCTGCAGTACTAGGGATGGAACCTAGGGGTGCTTTACCACTGAGCCACCTCCTCAGCCTGTTTTTTTTTTTCTCTTTAGACACACTCTTGTTGTCAGGCGGGCCTTGAACTTGTGATCCTTCTGTCTCAGCCTTCCAAGTACTGGAATTACAGGTGTGCGTGCCTCGGTGCTCCTTACTGTGTGACTTTGATTTGATTTCTCTAATAACTAATGGTGTTAGTATCTTGTGTTTATTGTCAGTTTTATGTACATTAGAGCACAAATCTTGAGATTCATATCATTGTACCTATTATCTCTGAGAACGCTTTCATCCGTTCACCTGTACTTTATTTAAATTTCTACTTCAGTGCTAGCTTTGAGAAGAACATCTTGGAGATTGAAAAATAAAATTGCTCCTTTTAAGGAAAAGGCAAATGTCACTATTTTGAAAGGGCTCTTTGTTAACAATAGAAAAATACAGAATTTTATCCAAAAATCGAGTGCCATTTAATACAGGTGCATTAACAATGTTCTGGCAATCAGTTGTGGGCTTGGAAGGTGAGGACGTATCACATTAGAATGATTGATTCCCTTCCCGATGTGAATCCCATGTTCTTCTTTACTGAGAAATCATAACAGTAATTAAAATACTTCAACCAGTTCTCCACTCCCCGTACCCCTCCATGATTTCCATGCAGGAAATATTCTTTTCAGACAAAACACTAGGTTGCTTTTCTGTTTCTAGGGAAACAGAGCAGAGATGGTAGTTTTCGAGACGTGTTAAGTTTAGCATCATCTGGAGCCACTAATTGTTGTTGACCCACTCAGGTGTTTATACTTTATTAGTAGGAGACTCAGAGATCTGTTGGCCTGTGTTCAGTAAAATAAAAAACAAATAGGAAAGCTGCCATTCATCTTCCTGGAACATACAGTTTCAGATATCATCCCCTTCCATGCCAGCCGTACATGGGCGTTTGGAGTTTAGCAAGGTTTATTTCAAAGCTACCACCTGCTCCCTTATTCACAAGTGGAGATACCGCATGGTACTTTTATTTACTTGTACAGATAACAACATGTCCTTTTTGGGAAGCTGAATAATAGCTCTGCCATAGATCAAAGTTCTGGCTCCTGGAACCTGTTGTTCCCTGAATTTCGGATGAGATTCATGTAAGGATCATCTGATGGGGAAACTACCCAGGGGGGTCCAGTGTAACCACGAGGGTTCTTATGAAGTGGCAAAAAAGATGTGGAAATGGAGGTAGGATTCGTGCACTTTGAGAGTTGACATAAGGGGCCACAAGTGAAGGCATACGGACAGCCACTAGAAACTGGAAGAGAGAAGGAACTGGACTGTCTTAAAGCTTCCAGAAAAATCCAGTCCAAAGGACACCTTGACTGGAGCCCAGTGAAAGCTACTTTGGACTTGTATTTATGACTGAGTGCATTTGTGCTTTAAGACAGTTCAGTTTGTGGGACATTATCAACAGTAGAAAACTACAAGTACGTACTTTGAATGGTAAACATTGTTCCTTCCTCTGCTGTTGAGAGGGGTAGACGTACATGACGAGGCTGTTACTGCTGCTAATGATGTGCATTTTGTACTTTATCAGACATATTTAGTTAATCTCTATATAACATAGCAGCAAGTGTTCAGTTTTCTAATGAGGAAATGGGTATATACAGGTAAATTCTCCAGCATAACACTTCTAATAAGTGGCAGAGCAGGGATATGAACGCAGGCCACTTGGGTCTTTGGATTTATTGGTTACATGCTACCTGATTTCTTTGTCCCCGCATTTATTTATTTATTTATTTATTTATTTATTTATTTATTTTTGGTGGTACTGGGGGTGGAACCCAGGGTCTTTTTACCTCTGGGCTATACTCCCAGACCTCTTTTATACTTTATTTGGAAACAGGGTCTCAATAAGTTGCTGAGAGCCTCACTAAGTAGCTGAGGCTGGCCTCGGACCTGTATGATCCTCCTCTCAGCCTCCCAAGCGTTGGGATTACAAGCGTGCGCCACCGTGCCTGGCAGTTGTTCTCCCTTTTTAAAAATTAATTAATTGCTGGGCGTGGTGGCGCACGCTTGTAATCCCAGCGCTTGGGAGGCTGAGACAGGAGGATCAAAGCCAGCCTCAGCTACTTAGTGAGGCTCTCAGGAATGTAGTGAGACCCTGTCTCCAAATAAAATATAAAATAGGTCTGGGAGTATAGCCCAGAGGTAGAAAGCCTCTGGGTTCCACCCCCAGTACCACAAAAAAAAGAAACAAAAAAAAATTAATTAATTATTTATTTTTATTTTTATTTATTTATTTTTTGGTTCCTGGAAACCCTTTTCTGGGCTATACTCCCCTCCCTTCTTAATTTTGAAACTTGGTCTCCCTGATCTTGAACTTCTGAGCCTTCTATCTCAGGCTCCCAAGTACTGGGATTATAGGCATGTACACAACACCATGCCCAGGTTTTCTTTTTTTTCTTTTTAATGACGAGAAATTGCTTAATACCACGCATGCGCGCGTGTGCACGCGCACACACGTACTTGCATGGTTTTTGCCACATTATTACAGGAATTAAGCCACTTACTAAAGAATCCTGCAAATGAAAATGTGACTGTAAATACACCCTCCTAAAGAGAGCTGAAGCAGAGCCAGGAGTGGTGACACACACTTACAGCCACAGTACATGGGAGGCTGAGGCAGGAGGATTGCAGGTTCATGGCCAGTTTTAGCATCTTAGATCATCTGCAAGTTAGAGTCCCTGTTTCAAAATAAAAGGGCTGGGGTGTAGCTCAAAGGTACAGTGCCCCTGGGTTCTGCCCCCAGTACCATCACCTGACCCCCTAAAAAAAAAAAAAGCCAATTTTGCCTGGAGGATGAGAGAAAGCTGAACATTGTGATAAGCTCCATAGGAGGTAAATTCTAGGTGGGGAATAAGTGTAAAGAGAAGAAGGCTGGACGTGGTGGCGCATGCTTGTAATCCCCACGCTTGGGAGGCGGAGACAGGTGGATCACACAGGTTCGAAGCCCGCCAAGCTGGCTTAAGAGACCCTGTTTCCAAATAGAAATATAAAATATAGGTGTCTGGGAGTGTAGCCTGGAGGTAGAAGGGTTTCCAGAAACCCCAGTACCAAAAAAAAAAAAAAAAAAAAAAAAAGACAGTTTCAGAGTTATTGCACACCACAGTAATGGCATGAAAAAGAAATGCCGTAAGACCTCTGTATCTGTGGATGATGGGACTCCTCTCCCTTTGCTTAGTGTATCTTGTCACCCTACCGAGTGTCAGAAAAGAGAGGGACAGTTCTGCTCTTCGGAAATAGAAAGCTTATGGGTCTCAGCAGCAGTTATTACAGGCTGTGAAGGAATTGCCTGCATATGTATTAATTGATTAGCTGCTTTTTAATTTCAGTGCTAATACAGTGTTGGAAATTGTTAAAGCCCACAGTGAAATTATGTAAGACTGCATTTGGGTTTAGAATGATTGTGGTTTTGTTTTGCATATTGGGAGGTTATTGCTTAAAGTTTAGCCAGTGTCTATTTGTCAGCAATACATTCTAGAACTTTCACACGGGAATAAAGTACTATTTATGCTTAGAATTTCAGAATTAAGTAAAATTTGATTTGAGGTTACCAGATTTCAAAGACATAAAATAAGCTGATTTTAGCTGGTTATGGTGGCACTTGCTTGCAGTTGTAGTCCTTGGGACCCTGAGGCAGGAGGAATCCAATAATATTACATTCATGCTTACCATTTTAAAGTGGCTAGTTCTTTGACTTCAGTTCTTCATGCTCACCGTTTCCCCCTCCCCTCAACCTCTGGCAGCCACAGATCTACTTTCTGTCTCTGTGGCTCTTCCTGTTGGCCCTGGTTTTGCCTCATTTCCCTGGTTTTCAAGATTCATCCAGTGCTGTCTTAAGAATTGCTTTGGAGCCGGGTGTGGTGGCGCACGCTTGTAATCCCAGCATTTGGGAGGCTGAGACTGGAGGATCGCGGTTCATGGACAACCTCAGCTAATTAGTGCCCTCTGCAACTCCACGGGACCTGGTTTCAAAATAAAGAGTAAAAAACAGGGCAGGGGGTGTAGCTCAGAGGTTGAATCCTCTTGGGTTCCATCCTCAGACCTGCAAAAAACAAAAAGAAAATTGCTTTGTATGGCTGGATATTCTGTTGTACGGACGTCCTACTCAATTTCACATGTCCATTTGTCTATTTGATGACATGTAGGTTTCTTTTTTCTTTCCCTCCCCCACCCCCAGTACTGGGGATGGAACCCAGGGGCATTCTTACCTCCGAGCTACACCCCAGCCTTTTTTTTTTTTATTTTTTATTTTGAAACAGGGTCTCACTGAGTTGCAAAGGGACTCACTCTAAGTAGCTGAGGCTGTCTGCGAACCATGATCCTCCTATCTCGGGCTCCCAAATGCTGGGGTTTCAAGCGTGCATCACCATGCCCGGCTCGTTTAGGTTGTTTCTGTTGGCTCTTTAGTAATAATGCTGTTATGACAGTTTGTATACATGTGTGTGTCAGAGCCTAAGAGTTCAATTGAGTAATTTTGTTTAACTTCTTTAGGAACCTATTACTCAGTAGGTTTCCTGCATTCGTTGTCCAAGAGGCTCTGTTTTTTTCTGCATCGTCACCAATGTTTATTTTCATTATAGCCATCCTGGTGGGTATACCCTTGATAATTTTACTTGTACATTCAACATGTATATACATTTTAATTTCCTGTTCAAGTGGTGCATTGTGCATTATGCATAAGAGAAAGTATATTTTCTGATTATCAAATAAGTCATAAGCTTTGTTAAGAAATTTTTATTTTGCACTCTTTTTTAAAATTTTCTTGGGTGGTTCTGGAGATGGATCCCGGGGCCTCCTGTCTCCTGGCTACAGCCTCAGACCTATTTATTTATTTTTTAAAATTTGGAAATGGTGTCTTGCAAAGTAGCCAGGAGCCTAAGTTGGTGAGGCTGGCTTCATACTTGAGATCCTGCTGTCTCAGCCTCCCAGATACTGGGATTATAAGCGTGCACCACCACATCTGGCTTACTGTACATTTTTTTTTCTTTTCTTTTTTTTTTTTTTTTTGTGGTCCTAGGGATGGAACCCAGGGGCATTCTACCTCTGAGCTACACCCTCGGCCCTATTTTTTATTCTTTGTATTTTTTGAAACAGGATCTAACTGAGTTTCAAAGGGCCTCGCTAAGTAGTAGGCTGAGGCTGTCTTTGAACCGCAATCCTCCTATCTCAGCCTCCCAAATGCTGGGATTACAAGTGTACGGCACCACGCCTGGCTTACTGTGCACATTTTTAAACAAATGAAAATGCTGGAACAAATTGGAGGCAAAAGACTTGTTTTCATGATCTTTACTTGGAATTGTGTTAAAAACCGTTGTGTTAAACCCATTTGTGAGTGGGTGTAGTTCAATGGTAAAGGGGTTGCCTGACATAAATGAAGCCCTGGTTTCATCTCCAGCCCTGCTGCAGAAAACAACCTACCCCCAAATAAACACAAATCCCATTTGTGACTTTCAGAGTTTTCTTGGTGTATGTACTGAACCCAGGACAAAGCAAAAGATCAGCTCTGGGGACAGAGGCCTCCCGGTGGTCTCAAGACCTCACGTGCTGGGGCTAGATTGCGTGTAAGATCTGGGAAGGCTGTGCATTTCTCCATCAAGGAGTTGTTTCACAAAAATCTCTTGGGCTGTTCCGAAAATGGGGAGCTCAATAAGTGTGGCCATAAGCATGCGTAACATGAGATTTTGCCAGGATTAGGTTAGCAATTTTCAGAATAAAACAACTGTTGTTCAGACACAAATATAGTACAGTTCACAGGCTGGTGAGATGTGTAGACATATTTTAATGCTGCTCATTCATTATTGGCCTTTAATCACGGGCTCATTATCGATATGATTTAAACATCACATGTCGGTGGGCCTAAGTCCTAGCTTCAGGCAGATTCATCTTATAGTGGGAGCTGGTGAGGTTGGTTCGTTGCATTTATGGACAGGGGCCACGTGCTCATTTGAGCAGTATTTAGAGGCTCTCAATCTGTTTCTAAGGGAAAAATTTCTTTAATCTTACCTTTAAAAAAAAAATCCCAGAGGTTAGAAAATCTTTGCCTGGGAAATGCTATAAGTTATTTTATTTAAACTGAGGGTTGTTGGATTTTTAGAATCTCTTTAGTTCAGCAGAAAAAGACTTGTCATTGGATCCTGTTTTTTAGGGCCCTTTTATCCCTCTGCAGACCCATCAACAGCCCCTTGTGTTGTCTTGTGTCTCACTGAGAAGCAGTTCCACTCTTTCTCTGTTTATTGCTGGCCATGTAATTCTGTTTATGATGTTTTTGTAGCGGATGGTTTTCCTTGTGATCCACATTGTCATTCAGGAAGACCATCTCCCTCTTCTGTTTATGGTAATTACTGTGAGAGCAGTTTATTTTGGCCTGTGGGGAGTGTCCGCTGTGTTTGTGTGGGCATATATGTGAAAATTGGAAAGTTTTCTCTGAGGTTAGGGCTTTTGTAGGCATGCCTAAAAAGTATAAGCCCCAACTGGCATGCTTCTTTCCCTCCCTCCCTCGACATAGGCTATTTTCCTCTCTAAGCCATTCCATCACCAACTTTAATGTTAATGGGAAGAAAACCTTTTCTTCTCAGTATATCGACCTGAATTTAGTTATTAGGGGTTTTGTTTTTTGGTACTAGAATTTGAGCCCAGGACCTTACACATGCTAGGCAAAATCCTCTACCACTGGATTATGTCTCTAGATCCCCCACCCCCCCTTCTGTACTGGGGATGGAACCCAGGGGCATTCTACCTCGGAGCTATAATCCCCAGCCCTATTTTTTATTTTGAAGCAGAGTCTCACTGATTTGCAAAGGACCTCACTAAGTAGCTGAGGCTGTCTGCTAACTACCATCCTCCTGACTCAGTCTCCCAAGTACTATGATTACAAACGTGCGCCACCACGCCCGGCTGTCTCCAGAATTTTTTAAAATTTAAGTTTGAAGTTAGTGTGGTGACACATGGCTGTGATTTCAGTACTTGGGAGTCTGAGACAGGAGGATCACAGGTTTGAAGCCGCTCTCAGTAATATAGGAAGACCCTGTTTCAAAAGAGAAAATAAAATAGGGCTGGGCTGTAGCTCAGAAGTAAAATACCCCTGGATTCAATCCCTAGTACTAAATAAGTAACATTTATTTGAGACAGGGTCATGCTGAAGTTGCCCAACGTGGCCTGGAATTTAGGATGCTCCTGCTTTAATCTCCTGAAAAGCCAGGATTATGGTATATGCCACCATAATTGTTGTTTGGTTATTAATTCTTGCTGAGAATGCATTATGTAAAAGATCTGCCTTTCAAATCTTTTTTTGGTACTGGGGATTGAACCTAAAGGCATTCTACCTCCAAGCTCTACCCCCAGCCCTATTTTTATTTGGAAACAGGCTCTCGCTAGGTTGAGTCTCACTACTTGCTTAAGGCTGCTGTCAAACCTGCAATCCTCCTGTCTCAGCCTCAGTACTAGAATTACAAGCATGTGCCGCCACCACATCCGACTCAGATCTCTCTTCTGATATAATTAAACCAGCAAATAATCAAAACCTAGTGTCCCGGTACGCTACAATGACTTTTTTGTTTTGTATTATTGGCGGATCAGAGTCTACTTATGACTCAGATTTGGAGGGCTAATGAGATTTGCCTCATTCATGGGGGGGGTACAGAAGCATCTTGTAGTTTGGTTCAGCTTCTTGAAGCTAGTCGGTGCCTGTTTTGTTTCAGTGAATGAAAATGTTAATGTCATCTAAAACCCTTTGCTTTTTCCGATTTCGGAGAATATTGATTTTTCGTTTTCAGACAATTACTCTCAAAGAAACAAAGAGTGTTCTATTTAAACCGTTATCTGGTTTCCCCAGTTACCAGTTGCCTTTTCTTTCTTGGAAAAAAAAAAACCCAGCTCATCCCTTCAACCATTTCTTTGCAGTTCATATATGCTAGGCTCAATTAATGGAGTTGTCAGAATATAGGTGATTTATTTATGTGTGTGTTTTGGACACTGGGGGTTGAACCCAGGACCTCTTGTATGCTAGGCAAGTGCTCTGCCATTGAGCTGTCTTCAGGCTGGAATACAGATGACTTTAATAAAGTAGAGAATGGCTGTGTTACGCAGGTGATTGTAAAGGTCGTGACACTGTGTTCTAGAACGGGATTCTGAGGTATTGTGCAGGCCACACTCCAGACCAGTGAGGTCAGACTGGGGGGAGGGCTAGAGTTTTTGTAGCTGGACAGGTGATTTCCAGGGCAGCCGAGCTTGAGAGCTAGTATTTGTTCTAAAGAAGTACTCATAGTTGAACCCACGACTCCCACAGTTGTGATGATGGACATGCTGGAAAGCTAGGCTCCTGGAAGTGCAGCACAGACTGTGGGGTTGGCGGGGGATGGGGGGGTGGATCTTTGACAGGAGCCCAAAGTATTTCTGAACAGGAAATTCAGAGCACAGTGTAGGGACTTGGAGGTGGGGAAGATGAAAATGTTCCTCAATCAGCAGATGTTCCCTTCTGCACACCACTCTCCTTGTCTCTGGGGTGTGTGTGCCTCTGGATTCTGTGCTCCATGGTGTGAGCTCACATCTCTTCTGACTGCAGCAGGCCAGGATCTTGGCAGCCATGTGGGTGGGCCTAGGGCCACCGTCACTTCCAGTCCCTTGACTCTGCTTAGTGGCGAGTGTGTACCAGCCTTTAGTTTTCTATTTGCATGTGAGTCCTAACTATAACTGTAGCTGTCTGTGGTGGGCTCTTGATTATGACCTCACAAGGCTAACAGAATTTTCTTAGCAGCAGCTGATGAGCCATACCACAGTATCGGCGGTGTTCAACTGTGGATTTCTAAGATCATCACTGCTATAATGCCAACTGCAGATCTTTTTTCTTTTTTTTTAAGACTCACTTGAGTCTTAAAGTGTTTGTGTGTTTTGTGTGTGTCTGTGTGTGCACACACTTGTTCAATCTCGCTATTTTCTGTGATAACTTGGTTTGAACCAGGACCTTGTGCATGTCAGGCACACTGAGGCACAGCCCTTTTTATTTTGAGACAACCTAAGTTGCCTTAGCTGGCTTTGAACTTGGGATCCTCCTATCTCAGCCTCCTGAAATCGATAGGGTTACATGTGTATACTACCACACAAGGTTCCACTCCTAACTTGAACATGAGTAAGTCAACTGTGCTTTTTTTCAATGCCATTCAGTATGTCAGGATGCCTAAATTTGGGGTGTAGGTTTTAATTTTAAACTACCAGCTGTATTTACATCTCTGGCTTTGTCTATGGCTTGAACTTTGACTGTTGGCCAAGGTGATGGTTGGGATAAGGGTTGGTGGTAAAGACCTTTGGAAGATTTTATAAGAGGAGAGCATGTTTTAAGTCTGTGTCCAAGAAATTGAGAGACAGATAGCATTTTCTGAATGTAAAGAGTGAGTGTAAACAGTGTGAAAAAAGCTGCCAAGTTCAGGTCAGGTTTCCAGACCACGGGCAGCTAGGATGGTGACATGGTGGTGCCAAGTAATCACAGTACTTGGGACTGAGATGGGAGGATCTCTGATGAGCCCGGCCTCAGCATCCTAGGGAGACCCCACTTCAAAACAGAACAAAACAAGGGTGTCAGTATAGTTCAGAGGTAGAGGTTGGAGCCACTTGCAGGGCATTTCTATGGAACTACTTTCAAAAGTTGATCCTATTTACTTTCACTGTTGTGGGCTGAACCCAGGATTGAGCTTTCTTTGAGCTATACCTCTAACACTTTTTGTTGTTGATTCCTATTTACTTTCACTGTTGTGGGCTGAACCCAGGATTGAGCTTTCCTTGAGCTATACCTCTAACACTTTTTGTTGTTGATTCCTATTTACTTTCACTGTTGTGGGCTGAACCCAGGATTGAGCTTTCTTTGAGCTATACCTCTAACACTTTTTGTTGTTGATTCCTATTTACTTTCACTGTTGTGGGCTGAACCCAGGATTGAGCTTTCTTTGAGCTATACCTCTAACACTTTTTGTTGTTGATTCCTATTTACTTTCACTGTTGTGGGCTGAACCCAGGATTGAGCTTTCTTTGAGCTATACCTCTAACATTTTTTGTTTTGGGATCTCACTGTGCTGTTGAGAGTCTTACTATGTTGATGGGGCTGGTCTCAAACTTGTACTCCTCCTGTCTTGGTTTCCAGGGCACTGGGATTACAGGCTGACGATAGACTCTAATTTTCTTATGTAAGGTTTCTAATCTCCCATAATTGTCAGTTAAGGGGAATAGAGTATAGGGCACACATTTCGCAGACCCTGTGGGATGCAGTGAAATGCATTCTCTGGTAGCAGCACACATCGTTAATGGAAACCTTACCTAGTCTAATGCAAATGTGGGCGCTAGCACAGTGCTGTCCAATAGAACTTCCACGACGATGGAAACATTCTATAGCCATCTGTTGTCCATTTATCTGAACTATTGAGTGCTTGAACTGTGGCCAGTATTGAGTTAAATTACAATCAGCCACTTGTGACTAGTGGCCGCTATATTTAACAGTGCAACTTGGAATATGGTATTTTTGAGTTTTGGCGAATTATTATTTTTTTATCCAGTACTTGGGATTGAACCAGGGGCATTCTACCTCCGAACTACACCCCCAGCCCCATTTTTATTTTATTTTGAAGTGGAGGGTCTCACTAAGTAGTAGAGGGCCTCACTAAGTAGTTGAGGCTGGCTGCGAACCTGCGATCCTCATGTCTGAGCCTCCCAAGTACTGGGATTACAAGTGTGCACTACCACTGGAGGAAAATTCTTAACATAAAGTCGTTTTAATGATCAAAAGATCTAAATCGGTTGGAATTCCTTTGGGAGGTTGCTTGTTAATTTATTCACAAAGTAAAGTTGTAAAGGTGTGCACATTGGGACCTTTGACACTGAACTCTGATTTTCATGTTAGTGCCAGTGTTTGAATTTACTTGTAATTTGATTTGATGTCCCCTCCTGCATTCCCTCCTTGGAAGGCAGATTTTGCTGATCCCGATTGCTTGTGTGTTCTCGGTTAATTCCACTGCAGGTCTCTGGTCTGTATTGGTGACTGCCCGGGCGGTCGGGGTCGTAGGGTGCAGGAGGGTTTGGCTCCGGCTGGTTGCATGGCCCTGGTGGCTTCTTCCCTGGCTGCGCCCTTTCCCTAAGAACGTGCGGATGTCTTGTGCTGCCTTGACGACCACGGATGTCTGACACGCTCAGACGCAAAAGAGCTGACTTGGCAGCTGCCCAGCAGATTTTTATAAAGGCTCAGTTGGTGGCTGGAGATTCAGGCTGTCAGAGTTGTGTTATGCAATAAATCGTTTTCAGCAGAAGTTCTTAATCCAATTTCAACTGTAGCTTTTTTTTTTAATAGGCAGTAATCAAAGATAAGTACACATTATTTAATGGGAGTTTGGAAGAAGTAAAACTCTCCTTGCATAAGCATTTTCAGGACGTTAGCCTTAACTCAGGAAGCGTGTCTGTCTGAGGAAGTTTTTGCTGCTTGCTGTGCTTTTAATTTAAAACCAAGGCCAAGGGATCATCAACCACAAGTTTAATAACCTAGTTGCTTCTCTCAGGATGTTTCCTGGCCGCCTGCTTCTAGGTATGCATTGTTTCCCCAGTTGTTCCTTGTTTGAATATCTAGAGTTAGCTGTTTTGTAGAAATTAAAAAGATTAGTACCAAGTTGATCCATCAGGGCTTTCCCCCCAGCCCCCATGCTAAGATTGAACCCAGAGGTGTTCTTCCTCTGAGCTTATACCCCCAGCCCTATTTTATTTTGAAACAGGGTCTCAATTACTGAGGCTGGTCGAGAACTTGTGATCTTCCGGTCTCAGCTTCCCAAATACTGGGATTACAAGCCTGTGGACCAGGTGATCTAAGAGGTTTCTAAGGAAAAAATACTACTGTTAAAGGGAAGGAATGTTAATTTTAGCTAAGCTGACGTTGCACTGCGTTTCTTACCTGCACTATTCCCCCCCTGCCCTGCTTTTATTTAGTTCTCTGTAAACCCTTATGGATTAATCCATGGAAGGAGCCACCATCCCCCACCTCCATGCCGTTTCTGCTGGTTTCATTGTACCTCAGACTTTGGGTGGAACAGGCTGGCATTTCATACAGCAACACAGCCGCGTGACCTAACAACAGGTCCTTGAGAATGGCATCCATGAAGAAGCTTCTGGTCGCTTCTCCCTGGGAGGAGGAAGCGGCTGTCGCTGCTTTTCTCCTTCACAGACCTGTCTCACACTTTTGTCAGCTGTTGTTCAGCTTTGAGCCACTCTCCATCAGACCCCCTCCATCCCATCCCCTTGTCCGTGGCATGGCATTTCATGGCGATCCAACATGGAGTAGAGTTGGGTGTTGCAGTTGCACTTTTGTTTAAGTACCTGAGGAGTAAGTCCCACCCTTCCCTTGCATTGTTTTGGCCAGGTGTGTGAGCACCCATGGCTCCTGTAGTTTGCACCAGCACTCCCACATAAGGCTGTGGGCTTCACGCTTCAACCTCCCATCCACAGGAAGGCTCTGTTCCTATTTGGGCTTGTTGGTTTTAGTTTGGGGAGGCCGTAAGAGTAGATTATGTGCTGCAGCCACTCCCCATGGAAGCAGGAGTATGTTCTGTGCAATGCATTGCCTTCAAGTAACTGCATCCATCCTTTTCCAGCAGGGGGATAGGTAAAAATTGCTGGAGGCTCCAAGTCTCAAATATAAAACTAGGGTGTTTTGTGACACATCTCAATCCTGTTAGGTTTTGGATATCAACTTTTCTTTGGTGAGGTGGTAATGACTTGGACTGGGGGCTCTAATGAATTGATCTCTAGTAGGACCCTAGCTGAGTATGGTCAGTTTTCACCAGTTCCCTCCCAGTCCCTATCTTACCAGTTCCCTTGGTTTGGGTGCTAAGTGAAGTCACTGCTCTATCTGCGATGCCTGAGTCAAATACGGTTTTTCTACAAGTGATAGGAAATTATCCGTCATTGGATCCTTTTCAATGACAAATAGTTGTAATTGTTAGAAAAAACCTTTTTCTTTCCTATAATCTGTTTTTTTTTTAAAAAAAAAATCTTTTCTATCTCCTAACTCTAAATGGCCCATATTCAAAACCCTGATTAAAACACCCAATACACATAGCTGGGCATTGGTGGCGTACACTAATAATCTCAGTACCTGGGAGGTTGAGACAGGAGGATCACAGGTTCGCAGCCAGCCTTAGCAACTTCTGAGGCTCTCTACAACTTAGTCCCTGCTTCAAAGTAAAGAATAAAAAATAGGGCAGGGGCTATAGCTCAGAGGTAGAATGACCCTGAGTTCAATCTCTAGTACTGCGCGCACACACACACACTCACTCACGGATAAGTCACTTAAAATGGTTTATATGAGGTAGTGGAGATGTCAGCAAGCAAACCCTTCTCTCCTTCCTGTCACTTTACTGATCTCCAGCTAGAGATTTTTCATTTTACCTGTGCAGATTAGTAGTTTTAATTTTGTTTTCACTTGAGAAGCAGTGTGTGTTCCCTATTTGGATTGTTTTGTAGATAGCAAATTTCTGAGTCTTGAAATTTCATTTCCTGCTCGTGTTTTTTGTCTGGCTACAGTTCAGTCTTTGGACAAGGTTGAAGTTCAGCTTTTAAAAACAAAAAGCTGGGCATGGTGGTGCATACCTCTAATCTCAGAATTTGCAGAATTGCAGGTTCAAGGCCAGCCTCAGTAATTTAGCAAGATCCTACTTAAATAGTGAATCCAGGCATGGTGGCACAGACCTGTAATCCCATTCTGTGGGGGTTGAGATGGGATCATAGGTTTGAAGCTGCTAGGCTGCTCTCAGCAGCTTCCTGAGATCCTGTTTCTAAATAAATAAAATAGGGCTGGTGGTGTAGCTCAATGGTAGAATGCCCCTGGTGTCTAGTACCCCCTCATTACACACACACACACATTCTCTCTCTGTCTCTCTCTCTGTCTCTCTGTGTCTCTGTCTCTGTGTCTCTCTGTGTCTCTCTGTGTCTCTCTGTCTCTCTGTCTCTGTCTCTCTCTCCTCTCTCTGTTGCTTGGAGGTAGAATGCCTCTGGGTTCAATTCCCAGCCCCCTCCCTCCAGTTTGATTCAGGAATTCTTCCTTCTCATACTTTTTTTGGGAAGGGAGGGACGTGTCAAGGTCTTGCAGTGTTTACCAGACTGATCATACACTCATGGGTTATGTTGACCCTCCGACCTTACCTTCCCAAGTAACTGCACCCCAGCACAGCTGGCCATTCTGTACACATTTTAGATCAAAGGGAGAACACAGTGTTTGGGATCTACACTAAGGTGAGGCCAAATGGGAAAGTCCTGACTAAAAGCTTGGAATCACCAAGCAAACCTTCTAGCCAGTAATGAGCACTGGAGGTGCTGCTATCAGCTCAGGGGCCAGCCGCTGTTCATAGTCTTCCTCTTATCTCCAAGGAGATCACCCTCTGCTCTGGCCTGCTCCACTAGCTCTGCTTGCCGGGAAACCTATGGCGTGTTATGCTGAGATTTTGACAGCACATCTTGAGAAGTTGTCTGTCATCTGAGGGCAACAGCCGAGACAGATAAGAACTCCTGGTGTACTTAGACCAGAATAATTTATTTTTTAAAGCAAGTATCATGATGTTTCTTGTCTTGCAAAGCCATTCCCTCATCCTGTTTGGATACAACTTGGTTTATGTTTTCATGATTTTTTTCCCCCTCCCTCAGTGGAGGAGAGAGAAACAGAAGAATTTGTGCAAGTGAGAGCTGTGCTGTTTGGTTTCTTTTTTGCAT
The DNA here is from genome assembly GCF_963383645.1 of Muscardinus avellanarius. NCBI lineage: Eukaryota > Metazoa > Chordata > Mammalia > Rodentia > Gliridae > Muscardinus > Muscardinus avellanarius. Next base: position 72,857,965 of record NC_137800.1, read on the forward strand.
CTGGCTGCATAGTGCTGCACATTTACTTTTGCTCCACGCTGTCCATCCTATTCCTACCACAAAACAAGAACAATCTCCATAAAGGGTGAACTGCAAGCTTAATGAAGTTCTATTTTTTAATGTGGCTGCTAAAATTTATCCTAACTTTGGGGGTTTGAGTTTGGAAATGGAGACGATCTTCGCGTGTCTGTGGGCCCTGTTCTGGATTGGAATTCACATGTTTAGATGAGTTTTTCTTTCTGGGTGTTGAATTTTAAAGGGAAGTCATGCCAAGTTGGCTAACTAGAAGATGAGGGTATGGGAGAGACCTGTCACCCGAGGAATGATGAAAGGAACACAACTGCATTACTTAGGGCCGTACCCCTTTTATGGTTTTCACCAGCTCCCTTTGATCACTGAGAAGTAGGGGAGTCTTACCAGAGTGTATTGATGAACGGTGACAACAGTAGATGGATGTTTGGAGCACTCATCTTTGGGTTTTCTCTCATGTTTTCTTTGAGTTCTGAGGGGTATTAGAGCAGTATGCAGTGGCTCAGAGGGCACCATTGTGCCCAGGGGTGTTTGTGCGCATTGCTTACCATGTGCTTGCTGTGTGCAGAAGTCACCTGGGGACCCTGTTGAAATGCAGAGGCTGAGCCACGTGTGGATGGGGGGACTGTGTGCACATCAGCAGCGCCAGGTGGCTAAGGTCCCATCTTGGAGTTGCAGGGATCTGGAAGGTAGAAAGCTGTCATCTCCTTCCCTGATGGTGAGCTTTGGAGAATTGTTTAAATAACTGCTTCCTGCCAAAAGATGCATAGTGCCCCTGTGATACTTTATCTTGTGTGTCTATTGCAGGGCTTAGACCAGGTAGGGTTATATTGTATTCTTTTACTTTCTGTAATTTTAAAAAAAAATTTTTATTTTTTATTTTTGGTACTTGGGATGGAACCCAGGGCCATTTTACCTCTGAGCTACACCCCCAGCCCTGTTTTTTTATTCTTTATTTTGAAACAGGATCTCACTGAGTTGCAAATGGCTTCACTAAGTAGTAGCTGAGGCTATCTGCAAACTGTGATCCTCCCTCCTGTCTCAGCCTCCCAAATGTTGAGATTACAGGCGTGGTGGAGCGTGCACCACCACGCTCGGCTTTGTAGAAATTTTTTGAACATAGTATACAAGTTTGCTTCCTAGGCAGTGCATGTGTCTGTGTGTCAGTCATTCAGTCAGACACACACACACACACACACACACACACACACACACACACACACGTTATGTGTATGGGGGTACTGGGAATTGAACCCAGGGGTCGTCTACCTCTGAGCAACACCTCAGCTCTATTTTTTATTTTGAAGTAAAGTCGTGCTAAGTTACCATGCACTGGCCTTGAACCTTTAATTGTCCTGTCTTGGTCTCCCAAGTACTGACCAATGCCTTTTTGGCCAGGTTGGGGGCTGGAGGTTGAACTCGGAGTCATTCTACCTCCGAGCTATGCCCCCAGCCCTATTTTAAAGGGTGGCAAACACTTAGCAATATAAAAGGAAACCATGTCCTTTTCCATTTCTTTCCATTATTACTGTGTCTTCTGTATTAAGGTAGCTGCTAAACTAATGGACAGGATGCTTGAGTTTGTGGCCAATGCCAACGTCTTCCTCAGCAGGGAGAGAGAGCCATGCTATCTGACTTGGATGAGAAAGGAGAAGGGTTGGGTTTTGGAACACCAAGGCATGAGTGGGATGTTCGCTACTTTGAGAATCATAATTTGGGAATGACTTTTTGGGATACAGAGGGTGATGCCAGAGTGTAGTGAGAATCCTCCAGGATGTGGAGGTTACAGGAGCCTGTGCCGATATGGTAAGAAAGGGGCGGGGGTAGCAGCAAGTCGAAGGCATTATGTGAAAAGACGGGGTAGCATTTAGTAGAAGGGACTGCGATGGTGTCTGTGGGCCCTGTACACCCATATGGACTTGAGGTGGCAGGGAACTACGCGGCCGAGGAAGGCAGCCCCACATACAGGAGGGACGTCTTCAGCTTGCTGCTGGGAACAAGAGATATGGCCAGCCCTTTTGGATCAGTCACTGTGGGGAGTGTTTTATGAGAGAAGCGGTGGTTTAAGTTATGAAAATCGCTGTGATCTCAGGCACACCTGGGAACGCACTGGGTGTTGGCTAAGGTTTGGCACTGGCAGGGCAGGTGCCAGTAGGTGGTGGTGGAGGTGAGACAGAGCTTAAGTTTTTGTTTTGTCTTCGTGGTGCTGTACACACTAGGCAAGCACTTTTGTCATGGAACCACATCTATAGCCCAACACCATAAAGTTTGTTTTTGGTACTGGAGATGCATTATACCTCTGAGCCATACCACCAGCCCTTTTTATTTATTTGAAACAAAGTCTTGCTATGTTGCACACAGTCTTGATCAGTTGCTAAGGCTAGGCTTAAACTTGTTTCAGCTTGCACTGTAAATCTGGGAGGCAGAGGCCAGAGGATGTGGTTCCCAGATAGCCTCAGTGACTTAACTAAGTACTTTGCAACTCAGTCAGACCCTGCTTAAAAAATAAAAAGACTAAAAAATAGGGCTGAGGGTGTAGCTCGGAGGTACAATGCCCCTGGGTTCCATACCTGGTACCACAAAAAAAAAAAAAAAAGTTTTTCATTGATTGCAAAAAAGCTTGTGTTTTTACTATCTCTGGTGTATTTTAGGAGTCCAGGGCATGCTGATGAGCCAGAGAAGTGACCTCTGACTCCACCCAGACATTTTTTGAATGGCTGATTCCCTGAGGCAGCTAGTGGAAATAGGAAACAAAGAGGAAGTCCAGTATTTTGCATTTGAACTTTGGTGTTCCCTCAGTTCTTTCTGGGCTGTTGGCTAGAGCACTCAGCACTGTGCCACTACGGGGCAAGAAGAACCTTCTTCCCCTGGCCGACACCTGGCAGGGACGGTTGCGCGGGCGGGCGCGGGCAGGCTTGTGCCGGCCAGTGCCTGCTGCATCTGGCTTATTAAGGGAGCAGTGCAGGGCGATGGTGACTCACTGTGGCTGCAGCTGCAGAAGGGAGTTGAATGTTGAATATTCTGAGTTATTACCCTACTGATCCTGGAGTAGGCTTAGTCCACAGCAGGTATGTCTCCCATTGGCATTGAGGGTGCTGACAAGTCTTGACCAGCTCTGTAGCTCAGCAAAGAGCATAGATGAGTGTGTTTTTGGAAGTTTATTTTTATTGTCTGGATCCCGAAACCTCATGGATTGCTGCTCTTGTGTTTAAAGTACTTCATAGGTGTCAGTACCTGAAACTCATGTGCGGTGGCACCCTTTACAGGCATTACCATCCCACGTGGTTTATGTTTTAATTAGACTTGGGTTGTAGGGGTATAATTCTCTCATCTGCAGGCTGAAGTCCGGAGGAAAAGCATCGGCCTACCCAGGATGCAGTAAATTGTCATGGGAGTTTTACATTGAAAGCTATTTTGGGCTTTGCAATTTATAAACTGTGTTCACATAGGAAATAATAGTTTATAAGCGCATGTCACTGTTTGTTGGGGAGATGCAAACGATTGGAGTGGGAACCTGGTGGCTGAGAAGAGAATTCTGCCTGACAGCCCTTCTCAATAGACAGTGGCTGCTGAAAAGGTGGATTTCAGCCTAATAAGCATTAACTCCCGTTGCAGTTAACACTATCATTCAGTCGCAACTAATATGCCGGGGGAGCTTTCACGGGCACTCAAGGGAGTTGCTGTAAAAATTAATTCTGCTTCGTCTTGCTTTTCATCTGTTGTGTAGCCAAATCATCTGCATTTTACTCGGGCCGGTTGTTTGGATTCCACGAATGAGTCTGGCCTGAGCACTACATTTTGCTGGTTCTTATATATCATGAGATTGAGTCTTGCCTACTACAAGTTGAGAATTTACTTGTGTTCCTTGTGTTCTTCTTGCTAGTTTGATTTCCTCTCTTAGCCTTCATTGCCAGACCCTGAGCACCACTTGAGTGTGAGACTGTCTTGGAACTGTCTCTGGAGAGCCACCACCAGGAAGACGCTGCCCAGCTAGCGGAAATCCCAGCTTGGCAGGCCTGCAGGGGTGAAGGCCTCCGAGGGGAAGAGAGGAGCAAATCTTAGCTCTCATCCTTCCTTGGGCCATTCTTCTTCTTGTTGTAGAAGATAGAAATTTGCTCTCATTCTAGGAAATCCTTGAGGCTTAACCAGAGTGTGCAGCCCAAATTATTTAGGGTTTAGAAGTCTGTATGTGGTTGGATTTCTAAGATGTAGTTTGTGTTTATGCAGGGCATAGAAATTTTAAAAGCTGGAAAAGACCTCACATAATCTAGCCTTGTCATTGAGGCCCTTGGAGGTTTTACATGATCTGTTTGTGGCAGGAGTGAAGACCAGTTCTTTTGTATAACCCAGTACATCAGCACCAGACCACCCGTGAATCGGTTCTGAGTTTTTTGGCTCTCTGTAGGAGCTGAAGAAAGCCAAATATTCACATCCTTATTTTATAAACTAGGCTATCAGTATGATGATGATGATTTCAGGGTGCAAAGTGAGAAGCTTCAAATACTTCCAACTCCAAAATGAACTTTGTTGTAAAATGCTTAGGTCTTGAAGTAGGTGTGTGAATATTAAGTACTTAATAGAAGAATGAACAGTGTGTAGAGGTCTAGGAGCTCTGAATATCCTTTGCCAGGGGAATCAGGGCCTCGATGTCTTGTTATTCTGGGGATTGAACCCAGGAACTTTCTTGATAAGATGTTGAGGCTGGTTGTAAGCGTTCAATCCTCCTTTCTCAGCCTCTCAAGTACTGAGATTATAGACATGAGTCTCACCACACCTGGCTAGCACCTATATCTTTTTGTTTTTATTTTTTGGCACTAGGGATTGGATCCAGGACAATATACCTCAAAGCTGCATCGCGGCCCTATTTTTATTTGGAAACAGGGTCTTAAGTTGATGCTGGATGCAAACCTGTTTAGCTTCCCAAGTACTGAGGTTACAGGTGTGAACTACCACACCTGACTCAGCACTTATATCTTGCATTATTTGAATTCTGAAATTATTCAACCAGAGGAGTGCTGCACATATTTGCAGTGCACTGTACAGTCTGACATTATTCACTTTATTTAAAATTTTAGCTGGGCGTGGTGGCGCACACTTGTAATCCCGCACTTGGAAGGCGGAGACAGGAGGATTGCGCAGCTTTGAAGCCAGCCTTGCTGGCTTAGGAGACCCTGTTTCCAAATTAAAAATATAAAACAAATAGGTGTCTGGGAGTGCAGCCCGGAGGTAGAAGGGTTTCCAGGAACCCCAGTACCAAAAAAAAAAAAAAAAAAAAAAAAAAAAGTAGTAAAATAGTTCCTTACTCCTCTGGTTGTTATGACAACTTAACTTTCCTGAACATTGCCAGGAATAAAAAGCTACAGCAACAATAGTGAATGTTCTTGGATGTGAGGCACAGAAGGAAGTGAGATGACTTGTATTTTCTTTCAGTTTGAAGTCTCCAGAATGGGCTGGTATCGTCCCTTGGCAGTAAAATGCAACACAGATCTTCAGTCCTGGGTCTTGGTCACACGTCACTTGCTTGGAATATGTCACTCAAAGTCTACTGTGATTCAGTATTTGCTTGCTTGCTTGCTTTGTAGTAACTTTCTCCCTTCCTTTCTCTGCCCAGGATGACAGTGATGGGATTCCATGGTCAGAAGAAAGGGTGGTACGTAAGGTCCTTTATCTGTCTCTGAAAGAGTTCAAGAATGCCCAGAAGAGGCAGCACGGGGATGGCATCGCTGGGAGCCTGAAGACGGTGAATGGTGAGTTGACTCTTGCTGGAGTTGGACTTATCTCCGTGCATGGCCTTGTTTCTGAATGGGATGTGTTCTGTTAGCTTGGGCTTCTTAGCCTGCCTGTAGGTGCCTAGCCTATATTGTGGACCTCTTGTTGGGCTTATAGATATGTGTTCCTTTATGCACTGCAAAATACAGTGGACAGGGTGCCTTAGTCTATTTCCTAGTTGTGGGCTGAATGTAGAGCCTAATAGCTTTTCCTATGGCCGCCTCCACCCAAATGTGTGTGCAGAACCCTTGGGTGATCTTGCTAAAATGTGGGGGCTTTTGTTCTTATCTCCTCTTTGGGTAAGGATGTGGCCTGTCTAGTGCCTTTCCTGCGCCCTGGCCTCACTGCCTCATACTTGCGGGCTGGTAGCTACAGGGCAGCAGGTATGCAGGGGCTTAGAATCCCTGTGTCCCAGGAAGTGCCTCTCTTCCTGCGGAGACTTCAAATGGATCCTGGATACCTGGAAGGAAACTTGCCCTGTGCTGAATGTATGAATGTCCCTTTTTTAAGTTAGGGTTCATACGATTTTGATGAAGTCATCTGACAGCGATTTGAGGACAAGCATTTGATTGTACTGTTTCCCAAGAAGCAGCTGTGGTGTTGGTCCATAGCCTCTTGTGCCTGATCAGTCTCTTAGACTTCTAGACAGTATATGAATGGATTGTGTTCCAGCATGTGCTTGGTCAGGGGTGAGGAATGTAATGTGACTTGGCCTTGAAGTTGACTCTTGATGCTGTAGTGACTCTGCCACGTATGTTACATGCTCTGCCCCCCTCTATTTCTCTCCTCACTCATCTGAGCCCATATGGACAGAAAAGACCCTTTCACGAAGCAAAGTGAACGACCGAATTTACTGTCACAAGCCTTACAATTTGAACTCTCATATCTTGTTTTCCCAAAGGGTCCCCTTTTATGGGGTTCTCCCGCAAGTGATGGTTTCATCCTTTCCTTGTTTGTGATATAGTAAATTCTGAGCCCGGTGGTTGCAGAACGTCAGGTATGACTGCTTTTTGTCACTGCTTCACATTGTGTACCAGCATTTGTCTGGTTAAGTTTTGGGGAGGGCAGGGTGATGAGGGAGAACATTACTGAATCCCCGAGCAGAAGTAGAGTGGTAGCTGCTCCACCGTGACATTTTTATGGTTGTGAAAAGGAATGCCGTCTTTGTCTCCCCACTATCCAGGAGCGGCATGGCCTTAGTGATTCTTTGAATCTGACAAAGACGAAATGCCTGAGCCAGGCATGGTGCTGCACACTTGTAATCAAGGCTGTGACGTGAGGATCCAAATTCATGGACAGCCTCGGCTACTTAGTGAGGCCCTCTACAACTTAGTGAGACCCTGTTTCAAAAATAGAAAACTGATTCTGGGAACCATTAGGACTAGAAGTTGTCCAGGGTTTAATAATGGTAGCATTTGAATAAGTGACCCCCCAAAAAAAAGTCATTTAAGAAGCAGCCAGTGTTTCTAGCCAGCTGGCCAGATTTAGTTTAAACTTTGTTGTAGGGGCTTGATGAGACTGTGGAAGAAATTCTAAGTTGTGAAGGACCTCTTCATGGGGATCAAAATACTTTGATTCTGGTACTAACTTCTGTAGCAAAAGGATAGCTCTTTAACAAGGCACTGAGTTGGCTTTTCATCCTCACAATGACTTACTTTTAAGCATTTAAGCAAAAATATGGGCACTAAGGCTCCAGTGTTGGTTGTGAAATTGCTGTGAATGTGTTACTTGCTGGTTTGTGTAGGGGGTTTGTGCAGGCAACTCCCCAAGACCACCTTTTTTTTTTTTTTTTTTCTTCCTTCCCCCTGTCCTGGAGATGGAACCCAGGAGCATTCTACCTTTGAGCTCAATCTTACCCAGCTCTATTTTTTATTCTTTATTTTGAAACAGGGTCTCATTAAGTTGCAGAAAGCCTCACTAAGTAGCTGAGGCTGTCCACAAACCTTGATCCTCCTGTCTCAGCCTCGCAAATGCTAGGACTACAAGTGTGTGCCAGCAAGCCCAGCTCCAAGACCACCTTTTTGTTACCCTGTGTATTCGATTACTATAGCTGTGTCTGAATCTCTTGGTTTCACAAGAGTCCCAACGGCACTTTTGGTGTTAACGAATGCTTTCTTTTTCCTGGGAAGTGAAGGGAAGAATTATTGGGAGTTCTTTCTTCTTTGGGTGCACGCGATCCAAAATCTCTGACATGCTCTGCTGGAGGGTGTGGTCCTTAGGAAGCTGAAAGAACAGGGAGCATCCAAGACCTTTCTGGGCTGGGCTGGGGAGCTGGAGATAGGGCAAGTTGTAATTGCAAGCTGTTTTCTCTGTGAATGCACGTATATATTTGGGTCACTTGGGTTGGATGGGTGCTGTAGAGTTGGCCATCTCATATACCCTAGTCCTTTAGTCCTAAAGGTTGTACAGAGCCAGAGCACATGTTTGTGGAGGTTTGGGTGGGTGGGGGGCGCAATAGTGACGAAGTCATACAAATACGTGTTTTTAAAAATTTGGGGAGATTAACCCCAATATCCTTAAGATTCCTTTTCCCCCCAATGTTGCAATGACTCCATTGGTAGAGTTTTTGTTATGGAAATTTGGCTGGCAGGAAGGCTTTAAGACTAGACGTTGCAGAGCCTCATCTGAGAGGTGGCTCCGAGCTTATGGATGGGGCAGACCAGGGCGAGAGCCAGAGGTAGGTGGGTGATGGGTGGTTTCCACCTCTGTGCACCTTTCTATGCTTTTTAGTGTGGGGTTCTTGGGTTATGACATGTCTCGGAGAACAAAGTTGCTTGTTATTCTTGAGTGTGGTGGTGACCTTTCCAGAGTCACACAAGTGTTTACTTCACAGTAGCAGAGGGAACTGTAGCTCAAGTCGTGCACTTTGGTTTTCAGGATGCAACTTACAACCCAGAATGCATGAAATGACACTGCATCTTAGAAATTGTAGTGTTGAAAATCATCCCCCGTCCCCGGCAGTTTTTTAAAATGAAGATGTTTCTGGACTATTGGTTCTGCTAGTTTCCTGGGATGATTCAGGCTTTTAAATATTTTGCATCAACAATGGAATGGACTCTGTGTAATTTTTATCTGATTAAAAAACAAATTGACATCACTTCTGCTAGATCACTGGCATGCTGGTGTGAGGAGTGAGCGGCCCTTTGCCCTTCCCTTTTGTGTGAAGGGGCTCCAGCATCTGTTAATGGTACAGCTTATATCTGAGTGGCTGAGCTCGGCCTGCCCATTTCTGCAGCTCTACCAGAGTAGTAATAAACCAGGCAGACACAAGATAGGAGAGAGACCTCATTTTTTTATGTCATAAAATCCATGCTTGCCATCAATCTTGCTTTTTGTGCTTCTGAAGTGACAAGGAATGAAATTTTTACCCCACTACAGGTAGCAAATGTGAGTCTTGAGCAGCCTCATGGATTGTCTGTGCAGGGGTTGAAGCCATCCTTAGTTTGTTGGCTGGAGCAGGGCTTAGGGGTGAGGCAGGACTAAGATCTGCTGATTGTGAGCCTTCTGTCTACTTCCTGCTGTAGATAATGCCACTTTTTCTGGCTATAATAAAAAGACAAAAGCTTCAGAAAGGAGACTGAGACCTTGGCTACTCTTTGAGGGCCCTTGGCCTGCTGGGGCTGAAATTGGGGACATTTGAATAATAACATGCTACTCAAATAACGAATACGCATAATTACACAGTAAGAGAGGGGAGCTATTAGCTGCATTTGAATTTCATTTGCTTCCTATAAATGTCATCTGAGATCAGCAAGCCCTCTGGCCAGTGAAACAGTCTTGAGTAGATTTAAGGGCACTTGGGTCCTTTTCTTTAGAATCTCAGTCCAGGCAGCAGTTGTGTTAGCTAACCTTAGTTATTGACCAGCTATGGTTGCAGCGGTTTGACTTATTTTACTCACTTGTCAGGACAAACTTTAATACACAGTACGAGTGGATTAGCAGCTTGCTTCTCCAACTAGGCAGTGAGGATACAAACCCAGGCTTCCTGGAATAGAGTTCCCATGTGTCTAATCACCACTTAAATAGAAGCAATTTTGGAGCCTTCCAGAAAGATAGGATTTTAAAACCAAGAATTTGTAGGAGGCCACCCCTCCCTCCCTGTTTCTTTTTAAGGAGATAAGTGGAGTTGTTCATTTGGAAAAAGACCTCAAGATGGGGTTATAGGTACTTATTAGTGTGAACATGTGTCTGGATTTTATTATGGCTTATAATTGAATTAATATGCAGAATGTATGAAAAAATTGTATTTCTAGCTGGATATGGGAGAATTACACAACTGGTGAAATTACTGCTGTTATAGGTGTGTTTACTTGGGAGGCTGAGAAGAGAGGATGGCAGGTTGGAGGACAGCTGGATGGACGATAACTTTGTTTCTATTAAAAAACAAAAGAACAACAACAAAAAAAACAAGGTCTGAGGGCGTGGGACCCCCATTTCTGATTCCTTTCTTCTCTTTAGTCACAGATACATTTATTGTTGTTCTCCCCCACCACCATTTCTTCACCTAGTGATTAGCGTATTTAACACCATTGATCTGCAAGCTGGAAATGACAGGACTGGATGTGGACTTCCTGGCAGCAACTGCTTACCCAGGATCCCCCAACCTACTTTATTTTTTTTTTTTAAAGGAGTAGAACTTTGAACCTTCCATATTGTAGTGTTTTTTAAAGATTTCTGGTGTCTGTGGAATGCATCTTGGGCTGGGCCCACTTTCAAATCTTTTTAATTCACAAGATAAACACAGAAGGTCAGGGCATATTGACTGGTTAATGATAATTTTTCCATGGGGTCATACATTTGCAGTGGAGGTCTTGGCTGTGTGAGTGCGTGGTTGCCTGGTTAGTGTTCCCTTAGCCAAGGGGTACTTGTGTCTTCAGAGAACCAATCAGCTGTCTCAAAGCAGTGACTGCAGCTTGGGTTGAGTTTCCTGAAACGCCTGGAACTCAAGACCTTTCCTTCCCTCTCCTCATGTGTGAGGCAAAAAAAGAAAGAAGAGCTGAGTGAAATTAAGGGCAAATACACTTTGTGGAAAACAATTTAATTTATTCTCTGTTGGGAAGCAAAGTGACATCTATTTTGGAAAGATATTTTTGTTCAGATCTGATCTTTCTCTTAGCAACTGTCTTTCTCAGTCTGTCTTTGACCCAAATAATGTAGATGGGGTATTGGTAGAACTCTATTTGGTCAACATTTTGATGTTTTTGGTTAGTAGGAGTCATCCTTCAAGTGATGTATCTCATTTATGTATCAACAAGAAAGAACAAACAAAAAAGCACTAAATACACAGGCAAATCATCTTAATGGTGAAATTCTTTCTAATTTCAGAGATTGTATGTATGTATGTATGTATGTATGTATGTATGTATGTATGTATTTGGTGGTACTGAGGGTGGAACCTAGAGGCTTTCTACCTCTGGGCTATACACCCAGACCTATTTTATATTTTATTTGGAAACAGGGTTTCAATAAGTAGCTGAGGCTGTCTTCAAACCTGTGCGATCTTCCTGTCTCAGCCTCCCAAGCACAGGGATTACAAGCGTGTACCACCACGCACGGTTGAAAGATTGATATTTAAACTTGAGAAAAATGTGAGACTTTCAATAAGCAAAGCCCTCTGCTATCTCCACAACATACAAATTGGGAAAAGCAATGTTGGTGACAGAGGTGTAGAGACCAGTTCAGCGGAATATGATGATGATAGGTTTCTGTAGCTCCACCACCTGCACTGGTTGGGCACCAAGGGGGTTGTGTGCGAAGTTAAGGAGGGCTAGAGCAGGAAGCATCATTTTTAGAGTAGGTCAGATTCAATTTTTTTACAGACCAGGTGTTTGGAGATTTTAACTGGAAGGATAGGAGCATGCCAAAGATTGATTGGAACCAGAAACACAATTTAAATGTCTGCCACCAAGCTTCCTGGTTGGCATGGCTGCTGGCAAGTGATTCCTGAAGGGCAGAGAGTGGAGGTTAATGTGTTCCTTTTATGGGTCACTTTGTGCTTGAGACCCATGGCCCTCCAGTACTCTCAGCCTGTGTTTTTTGTGTCTTCCTTGATCTGGGCTACACCCTCACTCCCCTGGCCTCTCGTGGACTGTTCGTAGGAGGGGCATGCCACACAGCTGGTCCCTCCTGCTGCTCCCCTAGCACCTGTTTGCCACCCTACAAGACAGCTGGGACCCCAGGCTTCCTTTTGGTTATGCTCACATGAGGCATAATCTTATTTTCTGAGTTGCCAAAGGGAGTCTATACTTGATAAGTCTATCAAAGATCATTGGAATTGGGTCACCTTAGTCTCCTTTCAGACTGAACCACATGTGTTGTCTGAGGTAGAAGGTATGTTGCTTGGAAGTTCAGCTTACACATTGGGCTTTTAAGTAAAATAAAAGTGAGTTGCTTTTTTTTTTTTTGTGGTACTGGGGTTCCTGGAAGCCCTTCTACCTCCAGGCTACACTCCCAGACCTATTATTATATTTTTATTTTTGGAAACAGGGTCTCTTAAGCCAGTGCGGCTGGTTTCGAACCTGCGGGATCCTCCTGTCTCCGCCTCCCAAGCGCGGGGATTGCAAGCGTGCGCCACCACACCTGGCTAACGAGTTGCCTTTTAAGTCACATAACTTAATTCTCAGAACATAACCGGTGCTTTTGCTAGTGTCACTTTTCTAGGTTGGTTTAATGGGCAGGTGGTAAGCAAGTCACACAAGCCACCTAGGTAGGAGACGGTTAGGTAGAATTGACTACCAGGAGTCCTGTTTCTGACACATTTTGTATATGTGTCAGAGTAGGGGAGACCCTTCCACGCTGTAAACTCATGCATGATTCAAGGAGTTCTGACAAGTACGCACATCCCTGTGTGACCAACGTGGCAACGTTGATGGCACACTTCTCCATCACCCCAGAAAGCTTCCTCCTGCCTCTTCCAGTGCTGTTGACTTCTTTAAAAGGATGGACTTGGGCTTTCTCAATACCTGTCACTCTTTGTAGGAGTTTTTTTGGTTATATATGGGTTTGCTTTCTTTTTTGCCCAGAGTATCAGAATATACCAAATAATCAAAGGTGTCTTTTGGGGGCAAAATATGTCTATTAGGGGCCAGGTAGTCATGTGTGTACCTTCTGCAGCCTCTGAAGCTGATTTTGGGGGGCATCTAATGGATAGACCCCTTCCACAGTTTAAATGGTGGTGGGATTCTCAGAGTCTGACTCTTTGTTTACCACCACCACCAACACCACCTCCCCCTCCTCCTCCTCCACTAATACTGCTACACACACACACACACACATACACACACTCACTCACACTCTGAAGTAAGGGAATTCTCTCACAGCCTTTTAAATTTTATATTTAATTTTGAAACACTTTTGCCGAATCTTTTTAAGAAGGCTAGCCGGGCTTGGTGGCGCACACTTGAATTCCCAGCACTTGGGAGGCTGAGACGGGAGGATCCTGCAGGTTTAAAGCCCGCCTCAGCTACTTAGTGAGGCTCTCAGCAACTTAGTGAGACTCTGATTCCAAATAAAATATATCTGGGAGTATAGCCCCGAGGTAGAAAAGCCCCCCTGGGTTCCACTCCCAGCACCAACTCACCGAAAAAAAAAAAAAAAAGTTAAGAGGCTGGTCTTGCTTGCGATCTTGTCCTCTCTCAGCCTTCCAAGCACAGGGCCCAGGAGCATGCACCACCTTGCTGAGCTGCCAGGCTCTTAAAGGAGCATAACAGCTATAGCTCCAATAAGAGCAGACAGGCATGCTCCAATCAGAGCAGACAGGCATGGGACGGTCTGAGTTCTGAGTCCTCCTCACGGTGGCCTTTCTCTCTTGCACAGCACGGTAGCCAGTGCTGCGAGCTCTGGGCACACCTCAGCCACCGAGGTGCATTGATTTGAAGCAGTGTGAGCTGAGGCTGCAGTCTTGGCTCTTCCCCAAGGGCACTTTCCATAGGTCACACCCCTGGTCTGCTAATCCCTGTGATTTTTGTGAGGAGCTCAGGGTTTGCCTCCTGGCCTTGAGGTTGCAGGACTTGTGTCCATAGTGTGGTAGGATTGCTAATGACTTTCTGGTGGCGGTGTTGAAAGTCTGTGTTAGGCAGCTTGGGCTGCCATAACAAAACACTGTAGTGTGAGTAGCTTAAACAACAGGAACTTATTTCTAACAGTCTTCCAAATGGAAGTGCCCCTTGAGTATCCTCTTCCAGGCTGTGCTCTTGTGTGGTAGGAGGAGTAAGAGCTGTATCTTTCTTAACAATCCCAGCAGCTCAGGACACCGCCCTCATGTCCTCACTTGACCTTTAACAGCTCTGCACAGGCCTTTCTAGAAATGCAGTCATACTGGGAGCAGGGGTGTCACTGCCTCAAAACAATTTATAGGGGAGAAAAAACCTTCAATCTGTTACAGAACAGTGGAGCTTGGAGATGGTGACAGTTCTATTTCATGTCAACCATGGATCGGTTTCCATGCTAACTTCCTTGGAACCCTCCTTTCTAGCCTTTTTTTTTTTTTTTTTGGCACTAGGGTTTTAACCCAGAAACATTCTAGCTCTGACCTATACCCACAGTCCTGTTTTGTTTTGTTTTGAAATAGGATCTTGCTAGGTTGCTGAGATTGGTCTAGAACCCGTTATCCTCCTATCTCAGCCTCCCAAATACTGGGATTACACGGGTGTGCCACCATACCTGGCTTCAAGTTTTCTTCTGTGCTTATGTGATCTTACAATATTTTCCTAACATCTCCCCAACAGCTGTTTAGCCTTGGAGAAATTTGTTTCTTAGGTGGATGGGATTAAAATGGGACACTTAAATTGAGTGTATGCTTTTGTGAAACCATGCATTGTAACCCAAATACCTTAGGCATGATCTCACTCGAGGAACTGGTCTAGAAGATGGGATGGGCCCAGAACCCCAAGGCGCAGACCGTGTGTTTTCAAAGGTTCCAGGGTTTAAGAGGGAAGTTGGTGAGTGCCATGGCCTTTTGAAGGAGGTGCCTGTAGTCAGAGATTACTTGAGGAAAATGGTGGCACTATTCGTGTTTTTTGGAGGCTGTGGAAATCCTGCCGTTGTGATGTAAGTCTAGTCCTCTCCATCTGTTTTTACTGCTCTGCACAGACCCAGCGGGGTCACCAGATAGGCCTGCCTTCAGCCAGGGGTGACTTGCTGATGAATAGGATTTGCTTATCTGCGTTCATTCTTGTAAAATGATAATGTTGCCCATCGGAGAAAGGCCTCATGTGTTTTTTAAGTCTGACCCATTTCATGCTTTGAACTCGGTGATGGGTGTATTGATGGGGCTTTAATTACCTTCAGATTTACCACAATGGAGTCGTGCAGTTTTGCTGTGCTTGTGAATTTCTGAGATCCCATTCCCCTCACATTCAGCGGGCCTTTTACTTAGCTTTTGGAAATACCCTGTCATTCCTTGAACTGCATTAAATGTTTGGAGTCCTATATGCTATATCTTTAAAGCCAGCGGAGTGATTACTAGATAGGCCTTTTTTTTGGGGGGGGGGATTACCCTACAGTCCAGAAATCCCTGGATTTAGTGCATTTCTTAATCTCACCTGCTGCCAAATCTCATCTATCCTCTTGGCTGCCTTTGTAGGATTTTGGATGTGTGTGCGGAGTCCCAGATGTAGCTTCTTCCTAATTTGTTCCCCAAATATGATAGAACTACGCAGATTCCTATTGGAGGGGTGGTGGGGTGAGGAGGGAAATGCAGACTGTTATAATAACTTCAGGCCTGTCATCAGTATCAGCCCAGCCTTGAGGGGTGAGCGAGCCAGGTGACTGTTGTTCCTTTGAGATCCAAGGAACTTTAGGCTGCCCTGGCCCCATGTCTTCTCTGCTGAGGGTGCACCTCAGTGGCGGAGTGCTTGCCGAGCACATACAAGGCCCGAGGTTCCATTCTCCAGGTGACTCTAGAAGGTGGGAGACTCATGGGCAGGTGACAGGCCAGTAGGAATAATCTCATGTCCTTGTGCCGGCCTGCAGGAGCCAGGCGAGAGGGGTTTGTCTATATTGCACATTGCCAGAGGGGTTCCCCGGTGACTTCACCCTGTTCTCACCTTCAGACCATTTTGCTTCCAGTGTTATTTGAAAAGGCCCTTTCCAGTTTGCTTGTTTGGAAAGTGTTCCAGAGTTTTAAAGGGTGAGCTGGAAGGCTCTCAGCTGGCACTTTCTGAATCCCTCTGAGGGAAGTGTTGGCACACTCTTCCACTCTCTGCTGGAGCCCTCCTTATAAATGGAGAAGCCAAGAGTTAGGAAGCCACTGTGCAGAGTGAGGTAGAACGCTTTGGGCAACATGTCATTATCCGCACCATGATCGTGCGCTGTTTTATGGATAATATGACAGTGTCTCTGTGTGTCCTTCCCCGAGATGTTTCAGAGAGCCCTTTGATTCTTTTTCCTGCCATTGAAAATAGATGCACTGAATGCTCTTTATAATATATTTCTTTAAAAACACACACACATACACACTCTCCCATTCCTGCAATCCCAGTACTTAGAAAACCCCAAATAGCAGGGTCACAAGTTCAAGATTAGTCTTGGCAACTGACCAAGACGCTATTTTTGTTTGTTTGTTTTTGCGGTACTGAGGATGGAACCCAGGGGCATTCTACCTCCGAGTTATACCCCAGGCCTATTTTTTATTCTTTATTTTGAAACTGGGTCTCACTGAGTTGCAAAGGGCCTAAGTAGTAGCTGAGGCTGTGCATGAACCGCGATCCTCCTGTCTCAGCCTCCAGAGTGCTGGGATTACAAGCATGTGCTGCATGCCTGGTTTTTTTTTTTTAAATAGGGCTGGAGGTGTAGCTCAGAGATGGAATGCCCCTGGGTTTAGCCCTCAGCATTACCAAAAAGAAAAAGCCTTTCTCCTGAAGACAGATATTTCTTCTTTGACTGTTTAAATAAGAATGAAAAGCTGGGGTACTTACTCAACAGGTGTTGCACGCACCTTCTGATAAGAATCTCCCGCTTCCTCTGCATGCCCTCCCTGTTTTCAGGGGTCAGGGTGCTGTGATAAGAGCAAGGGGCCTGCAGGTGATTTATTGCTCTGTTTGTTGCCATCTGTGGCTTGCACTTCAGCTGTCCTTGGAAAGCCCAGTGTGAATGGGGGCCATGAGGCCTGCCAGGTTTCCATCTCCCTGACTTGTCTGTCAGCAGACCCTCCTCTACCAGCCCCAGAGAAGCACACGGAAGTAGGGACCTGCTGGAGAGCGCTAGCAGTAATCCCATCCATCCATCCATCTCCCCATCCCCGCACTGTCACACACTTGGGCCAAGCAGAGATGCTCTTCCCAGCCTGGTCCAGAGTGCTGCCCACATTTGGTGCTGGCAGCCTGTGGGGGTCTCCCTGTGTGGAAGAATTCCAAGGGAGTAGGTTAAGATTGCCATCAAGTGGCTGCTCTTGGTAGTGGACGAAGGAGCTTGCTGATTGCCCAGCTTCCCAAGCCCCTCTGCAAAGCAGTCAAGCTCAGGAGAGCCTGGTCTTATTAGAGGAATTGCCGGGTCTTATTTTGGGCAGGTGGGGACAGAGACCAAGTGGTGTCTCTCGATGCTGTGGAATCTATAGCATGGAAGGCGGGCTCAGTCGAAGTGATTCGAGCTCAGCACCCTGGAACAGTGAACTTGGACCATCTCTTAGTGGGGGCAGTGGCTGGGTGCTCATCCCCCTGCCAGCTCAGGACCAATAAGAGGGCTATAGTTCTCCAGCCCTACTGTGGAAACTGTGAGAGGATCAATATTGTCTCATGGTCCCAGCCAAGGTTTGAGAACTAACAAAACCTGATACTGCCATATTTTCCATCTCTGTATGTGGGTTTTGTTTTTCCTTTTCTCAAAGCTGGTTTTCTTAGGATTGCTGAGATAGTTTATTTGAAGTCCTTAGTATCTAGCAGAAAGCAATTATTTAAAGTGTGGTTATTATTGAGGTTCTACGTGTACATTACTTAATTCCCATAAAAGCTATAGCTGTATCATTAAGCCCAACAGTTTGGAGTTGTATTAAAGTTGGTTTGCTCGGATTTTTTTAGTTACAAATGTTAGCATCTTGTGATCAGATTTCACTCCTAGGACCTAGAGCTATAGTTTGGACGTAGCTAGCTCTATTTTTTCCTAGCAGATTATCCTCAATGGCATTACTAAGAGCTACCTTATAGGAGTGGTAGTAGGGAAGTTTGAATATGTAGGGTCTTTTCTGTTGGTGCATGCAGTGCTAGATTCTGAAGTCTGTGAGCAGCCCTAGCAGAAGGTTTCAGAACTGGCTTATGGTGTGTGAAAGAGGGTGCAGCTATGCTTGGTGGTTTTGAAGGGGAGAGGCCCAAGGTAGGCAGGTAAGAAAGTGACCATGAAGGATATCAGATTTCTTTTTGGGGGGGGGCGTGCCAAGGATTGGACCTAGGGATATTCCACCTCCAAGCTACACCCCTGCCTTATTTTTTATTTTGAAACAGTCTCAGTATGTTGCTGAGGGTCTATTTTTCTGGAGCTGGTTTTCAAACTTGTGAACCTCTTGTCTTAGCCTTTCAAGTACTAGGGATTACAGAAACTCTTACATTGGGGTCAGTTAGAGGAAATTCTTAAGGGAAAGAGGCTGTGTTGTACAACCATTCATATTGCAATCTGTCAAATCATATTCAACTAGAATTCCTGGATTCTAGCCATTTCAAGCAATATTGAGTATATAAAAAATTTGATATGCTGAAATTAACACTGCCATCGAATCTTCATTCTTTGCTACCAGTAACTGAGTACAGGTGGAGTGTCCCTTAGCAGGACATAGTTGGGATTAGAAGTGTTCTCAGATTCCTGGTTACTTTAGGTTTTGGAGTATTTGTTTGGACTTTACTAGGTTGAACATCATACATTGGAAAGCCTGAAATTTAGAGTGTCCCCAAATCTGAATACCTTTTGAGCTTCATGATTATGCTTAAAAAGATTGTCGGTTTTTGGATTAGGAACTCCCAACCTGTGTCTCCGAGGTCCATTGCCAGCCTGCCTGCCTAAAGCGAAACACTGGGATCCCTCGTCCTGTTGCTTCTGGTGTGACAGGCAGGAGACTTCCTAAGGTTGATGGCGTGCTCTCGTTCTTCCCTTTGCTGGCTCCATGGTACTGATGGGTCAGGACACTTTTGGATGTTATGAAGTTCATCCTGGAGCAAATGTCCTGGCTTGGCCACTGTCCCGTTCCTGTGCTGTGTGAAGAAACTAAAGCAGGGAGCTAAGAGTAGGTCTGTGTATACTTAAAACCCCATTAATACCTGTAGCCTGCAGGCAACAAAACGAGTCCCCCTTAGCCCAAGCTTGTGGGGTACTCTGTCCATGAGTATTAGGTGCTGGTGGCTTCATCCTCAGGCTGCCACATCGGGATGGCTTCTAAAATCATTTCTAATAAAAATCACCATTCAGGAAATTGACGAATAGAAAGTAGTTTTGCTATGTCTTTTTTTTTTCTTCCCATATGAACTAGTGGCCATGTAACAGATCCCATCTCTGTTTTCTGTCTCTTCCACAGGCTAGAGAGAGGACCTTGAGCCTCTGCAGCTCAGTTGGAGGCCATTTGCCCATGTGCTATTCCATTTGTCCCTCCTCCTTTTTTCACTGGGCGCTGTGTCTGGCTGACTTGTCCTGTTTGGGGTTGGGATGAGAAGCAGAGGGACTGCAGCAGCAGCAGACCATGGCCATAGGGTCTGGAGACTAATGTGGGATCTAGCAGCCTTGGGCTGTCGCTGCCTGGTAGAATTGCCAAAGAATTCCAAATTTCTAAAACCCATAATGGTCACTGGTAGAGAAGATTCCATAAGTAATGTTCTAGATTTAGCAGTGGATTGTATAGATTGTTCCTAGTCCTCTTAATGATGGGAAACTTTTACAGAAATGCTAGAAAGGACGTGAACCAAATTGTTAACGGCGACTACTGGTATGTTGGGGATTTCACTTGCTGAAAAGGATTATTAGTGGGAAAAACAAAATTTTCTATCCAAAAATCTTAAAAGTCAGCCGGGCATGGTGGCACACACTCATAATCTCAACATTCAGGAGGCTGAGACTGGAGGATTGTGGTTTGCAGGTAGCCTCAGCTACTTAGTGAGGCCCTCCGCGACTTAGGCCCTGTTTCAAAATAAAGAATTAAAAAAGGGCAGGGGTTGTAGCTCGGAGGTTGAATGCCCTTGGGTTCCACCCCCAGATCTGCAAAATAAATAAATAAGTAAATATATAAATAAATCTTGGAAATGAATTTAAAGTTAGAGGATCTAGAAGACACATGTTTTGAGAAAGACAACAGGTTCAGATGCAGAAAAATATTAGCTCCAAAACAAATTCACAGCTATAAAATTGAAATTAGTGAAGGGTTACATGCCTTAAAAATAGTGTCAAGATTTTTGAGTTTTTCATCTGGAAATTGAATTTTAGGTCTTGTATTTTTCAAGACTTCTGAGTTTTGTTTAGCAAGTATAGGGAAGTTACAGTTTTTAAATTACAAGAGTTTTTCCTAGCCTAATACAAAACAAACTAGAAGTTCTTCTAGTTTTTCTCTTTTACTTTGATGCATTACAAAACACACTGCACAAGCCAGGCTGGAGCACATGCCTGCAATCCCAGTACCTGGGAGGCTGAGACAGGAGGATTAAAGGATTGAGAACAGTCTCAGCCAGAAACAGGGTGTCTCATCAGCCTAAGCTAGACCTTGTTTCAAAATACAAATAAAATATAGCTGGGGATGTAGCTCAGAGGTAGAATGTCCCTGGGTGTAATCTCTAGTACCACAAAATGAACACAGCATGCTGTATTTTCTACATCACCCTTTATAGCAAGGCTAGATGACCACAACTGAGTTATTTTTCATCAGTCAGGAAAATACTTCCTCCATTGATGTTCCCCAGATCCTTTCACACAAAGCAACTCCAAAGAGTCGCCTATCTCTTTCCATCCTTCCTCAGTGAGTGAACTTGTGGATGTACATAGTAGTCACTGAGAGGATAACCAAGCGCACCCGTGACACCCAATCCGGGAAGACTCTCAAGCCACATCTCGGCATGGTTACTTAGACCCAAACCAGACCACTGGGCTCTTTAAATGTGCCCCAAGTTTTGTCTTCATTTTCAGTAAGCCCTGTGTTTAAAAAAAAAAAAAAGATTGAAATGCTCTTTCTGGTAAGAAGGTGTTGACCGAGGAATGTGTGGTACATTTGAGAGGTGGGAACGTTATGTATGAACTGGGGCTTCCTAGGCAAAAGCATCTCCGGTGTAGGAAGACCTAGATGTCAGCATGGAGTAGCAGCCTAGTCTTTGAAAAGGACTTCCTGTAAACTGGGAGTGGTGGTGTGCACTTGTAATCCCAGGATTTGGGAAGCGGAGGCAGAAGGATCCAGTTTGCAGGCAGCCTCAGCTACTTAATGAGGCCCTTTGCAACTCAATGAGACCCTGTTTCAAAAAAAGAAAAAATAGGGCTGAGAGGATGTAGCTCGGAGATAGAATGCCCCTGGGTTCCATCCCCAGTACTGTAAAACAAACAAAACCTTCCTGTGCATATTTTGTGTAGACGGTGCTAAATTTCAAGGATTGTTTAGATGCGTAAGACTAAATTGTCAAGGAATATGACCTGGAGGTAAACACTGCCTCCTGAATTTGTGTGGTTGTATTGAAATAGTACATGTAGGTAGTATGTGTCACTGAATGCTGATAAGAAAGAGGAACAGGAACTTCTAGGCAGACGAAGAGGACCAAATAGTGTACAGTGTGTGCAAAGGTACTGAGACTTAAGAGATCAAACCATTAAGAGGACATGTCATTTGCTACCTTTGTGGCTTTATGTAGCTTTGCCAGGCTTTAGAATCAAAATATTACTAGGTGGTGTGTCTTGTGATTCAGGAAAATGTAGGGAAAATTATTTTTCTTTTTGAAAAATAGAATTTAAAGGAGTAGTAAAAGAAGCAACATAATCATTTAAACAAGCTATGGTGAAATCCTTGTTCACAAGTCTTTGCTTTTCTGATTTATTGCTTAGTATTTTCTAGAAGTGAAGCTCACGGCATGCCATATTTGTTGGCATCCATTACTACGTTGCTCTTTCAAAGTATTTTCAATTTAGAACCACAACAGGAGTATATGAGAGTATCGGTTTGGTAAGGAGCAGAAACTTGAAAAGGTGTCTTTCAGCTCTTCAGTTGAGACCTGGCTTTAACACTTCAAGGAGATGTTTCCTTTTCTTATTACTGTAGTAGGTAAAACGCCCATCTTGTTGTTTTGATTGGATTGTACTCTATACTGCGTTGGGTCACATTTTCAAAATACTCTTCAAAGGTTGACTATCATCTTTAACTTGGTATTAGTTCTTGTTCACATCTCAACATCTGTTAACTGAATCATTTTTAAATATGTATAATGCAATAATTAAAAGCTCTGTAGTGAATAAAATTAAGCAAGTGGTTGCCATGGAATTTCATGAATGCATATAAATAGCCATTGTAAAGTGTTTACAGCACAGACCCTTTGACTTGTGTAGTTAGTGCCTCCAATGCCAGCACTGTCTTGCCTTCCATTTAGTAGATGAGAATACTGGGGCAGAGTTTCTCTGATTTATTTATTTTTCTTCTTTTTTAAGACAATAGTCAATGAGCAAAATTGGGATTGGGATTTGAAGCAGGGCACTTTCTTTTCTTTTCTTTTTTTTTTCTTTTCTTTTTCTTTTTTTTTTTTTTTTTTTTTTTGGTGGTACTGGGGGTGGAACCCAGAGGCTTTCTACCGCCGGGCTATACTCTCAGACCTTTTTTTATATTTTGTTTGGAAACAGGGTCTCACAAAGTTGCTGAGAGCCTCACTAAGTAGCTGAGGCTGGCTTCAAACCCATGTGATCCTCCTGTCTCAGCCTCCCAAGTGCGGGGATTACAAGCGTGCGCCACCACACCCGGCTCTGAAGCAGGGCACTTTCCTTTGGTTGTGCTATGTGAGCGACTCACTAAGATTTTTTTTTTTTTTTTTTTTTTTTGGTGGAGTTGGAGATTGGTAGGCAAGTGATCTACCACTGAACCACACACCCAGCCCCCCACTAAAATTCTTAGTGCAAGGGCCTGATGAAATAAACTAGATTTTTTGGTTTGTAGTTAAAAAAAAAAAAAAGGTGGGGTATTGTTTTTTACATATAGCCTTTAAGGTTTTATTTTTTCCCCCAGTACTGGGTATTGAACCCAGGCACACTCTACCTCTGAGCTACCCCCTGGCCCTATTTTAAACTTTATTTTGAAACAGGGTCTCACCAGGTTGCAGAGGGCCTCACTAAGTAGCCGAACCCACCATCCTTCTGTCTCAGCCTCCTAAGAACTGGGATTACAAGTGTGTGCCACTATGCCCGGCAGCCTTTAAATTTTTAATGTCTTGGTTTAATTGTAGTGCTGTTTTGTTGGATTTAATCGCCAAGGTTAGTTTCATGAGTTTGTCACCCAACCTGGATCACCCTACTGAATTCTTGTAATTATTGGTATTATTTTATAATTGTACGGTGTGGCCCTGAAGTCACGTTGGCTATTGGGCCAGCTACATGCATTACACAGTTCAACACCGCTGGTGTTTCAGGAATTATCAAGCCTTCTTGGAAGGAGTCCAAGACAGACTGCATGTGTACCTAATTCTGCTTGGTATAGTGCCAGTGTGTTAACTTTTATTTAAATAAAATTCCAACCAGTAATATTTATTACTCTACTGTCATAGAGAGCCCACACTGTAATAATGTTTTTAGAAGTCAAATATTAGCGCATCGGATCACTTTTCTCCACTGGCTTTTATCATAAGCTTGGTGGTAATGATCAATACTATGTAGTTTGGCCCAAATAACAAAAAATATTACTAGAGTACAGTCATAGCCTCAGAGACTGTTCCAGGATCCTCCCAGGTACCAAAATCTATGAATGTTCAAATCTTTTTTATAAAATGATGTAATTAAACTTGCACAGATCCTCCCGTACAGTTTAATATCTCTAGACTTATGCCACCTAATACACTGTAAGTGGCATGTTAGCTTGGTGTCTTGGCTCATGTTTGTAATCCCAGTGTTTGGGAAGCTGAGACAGGATTGCAGGTTTGTGGCCAACTCCAGCAACTTTCGTGAGGCCCTTTGTAACTCAGTGAGACCTTGTTTCAAAATAAAGAATTAAAAAAACAAAACAAAACAAAAACAGGGCTAGGGGTGTAGCTGTAGGTGGAATGCTCCTGAGTTCCATCCCCAGTGCCATGCAAAAACAAACACAAAGGTTTGGCAGTATAGAATGCCCCTGGGTTTTATCCATAGTACCGCCACAAAAAAGTGCTATTTAAATAGATGTTGCACCCTATTTAGGAAATGACAAGAACAAAGGCTTGCATGTTCAGTACAGATGCAAGATTTCGTCCTCAGCTATTTTTATAACATCATTTGGTGGATTCTTCAGACATAGAATCCATGGATAGCTATATCCATGGGTGATGCAGCATGCTCATTGAAACCCATGTATCCTGCATCAAAGTCTTGGCTCCACAGCCTCATAGGTTCTTCTACTCACAGGGCAACCCAACTTGTCCCCCCTCTGCTTTATAATTAGTATTTTGGGGAAATTTTTTTTCTTTTGTGGAACTGGGGTTGGAACCCAGGACATTCTACCTCTGAGCAACACTCCCAGCCTGACTTTATTTTTATTTTATTATATTTTTTTGTATCACCGAGGATGGAACTTGGGCAATACCTTCACGCTACACCCCAAGCCTTATTTATTTATTTATTTATTTATTTATTTATTTATTTATTTATTTATTTATTTATTGTGGGTCTGGAGATGGAACCCAAGGTCATTTGACATCTGAGCTACACCCCCTGCCCTACTTTTTGAAACAGGGTCTCACGAAGTTGCAGAGGGCCTCATTTATAAGTAGCTGAGGCTGTCCATGAACTGCAATCCTCCTGTCTCAGCCTCCCAAGTACAGGGATTCTGAGTGTGTTACACCATGCTAAGCTTCATTATTTATATTTTGAAACAGGATCTCACTAATTTGCTAAGACTGGCCATGAACCTGTGATCTTCCCGTCTTGGCCTCTCAAGTACTGACATAACAAGCATGTACCATCCTCCCCTGCAGGGAAATTAATTACACCAAACTTGAATGTCAAGCTGTTACTCAGTAGGTACTGTTTTTGTTTTGTCCTGGGGATTAAGCCCAGAAGTGTCCTGCCTCCTGAACCACACCCCCAGCCCTATTTCATTTTGAAATGGAGTCTCAGAAAGAGGGCCTCACTAAGTTGCCAAGGCTGGCTGTGAACCTGAGGCCCTCCTGTCTTAGCCTCCCAAGTACTGAGATTACAAAAACGAGCCAATATACCAGGCTTACCCCTGTTCTTTTATTCTGAAATAGGGTCTCAACAAGTTTCTGAGGCTGGCCTTACAACTGTTATCCTTCTTTCTCAGCCTCTCAAGTACTGGGATTAGAGGTGCTCACCACTGTACCTGGTTTGCAGTTATTATAAGTTGCAAGAATCTGAAGAGCTTTGGAGGCTGATTGTGTCTCCTAAGGAGTCCTCATGATCTTTCTGATTGGATACGTGAATTAAACAAGGTCTTTGCCTCTGAGACTATAGGTTTTTTAATCAAGACAGGGCCCCTCTTAGGTATCCATGTTTAAGTTTGACATGTAAATGACTTGCTGTCTCTTTTATTAAAATCCTAGGTTTGGAGCTTGCTCCAGTTATATTTCTAGAGCCGAGGATATCTGCTGTGCTTGTTGGAATTCACCTAATTTCGTGGCAATGAAGTGATTGTGGATGTCAGTAGATGTTTGACTGTGGAAGATGCTAAATATGTCCTTGCACGTCCTGGGGTTTGGACAACAAACAGATGAAAGGCAGCTGTGTACCTGACTGGCTGCGTAGAATTTCTTTGGATATGAGATGCTTTCTGAAATCTGACCATTTTACATGTAGCATTTTGATTATAACGCCTTGTTCTCTGGTGTCTTGAGCAATAGTGTGTGTGTGTGTGTGTGTGTGTGTGTGTGTGTGTGTGTGTGTGTGTTTATGTATTTACATATATACCGAGGATTGAAACCACAGGTTCTCTACCAATAAGCTCTAGTCCAAGCCCCCTTTTTAAAATTGAGACAGAGTCTTGATATGTTGCCTTGTTTGGCCTTAAATCTACAATCTTCCTGCTTTGCAAACTAGTTTGCCATTCAGTTTATGAATTTGAACTTTTTTTTGTATCTAAGGATTCCTACTAATTCTACTCTTAGATATGTATGCAGGAGAAACTACTGCAGTCTTCCTAGGAGATCACAGAGGAGTTTCGACATGGTTTATCATCATCAGAAAACTCTTCACATGCTCTTGAACAAGAGAATCTAAACAAATTGTGGGATGGTTGAAATCCATCAATCGTGGACTATTTCATTGTGTAGTAAATAAAATGAATGGTTCAGAGGTATGAACAAAACAAAGGGCAGAACTTAGTAACCTGATGTTGAATTGGAAATACCTAAGTTTCTTTGTAAATTTAGTCAAGCACAGTTGAAATAGTATTTAGGCATACACGTTTGTGCTATAACTTAAATATTTAATGAAACAGGGTTGAGGGAGCACATAGGCAGTATGTTAGGTACTATTTTAGTAATGGAGTTGGCAGTCAGGTTTCAGGTATCCAGAATATTATTAAAAATTAAAAGTAGGGAGGAAGATTAAGTTGATGATTCTTGAGATTTAGGCTTTACTTTGACATTTGAATTTTGTAACTTAGATGATGGTAACAACATTATGTAAAACTGGAATAAAGAAAATCTTCTCTAATTTTTGCTCTTCCTCTAGGTATTTAAACAGTGAAAATTGTGTTGCTCTTCCCAAACTTGAGGGTTAGTTGCTGGTTCCATTCATTGTGTGTGAGAAGGTGCTGGCAGTCTCATCTATATTGTTGGCATGCTTCCTCTTCTGTAGGGGATCAGTGTTCTGCCTAGATAGTCCAAAACCCACTGATGCTCACATACTTCCTTTCCTGCCCCAACAACTGTGCACAGGCCACAACAAATACCGTGAGCCAACTTCTTATATTTTAGGGAAGACTGATGAGAGTTCTCCTGTCTTTTAAAAATTAAATACCTTTTTCTTTTTAGCTGATGTGAAGAGGAAGGAGGAAGTAGTAGGAAAGGTGAAGATGTTTACTCTTTTAACTGCTGATGTTAAAAGAACCAGAGTCCACATGTGATTTTCAGACTTCATTTCTGGCTAGCTCTGTGTCTCAGGGTTCTAGTCCTTAACAGTATTTTCTCATACTTAGCATACATCGAGATATTTGTCTTCTGTTTCATTCTTTGTTTTGGCGTTCTTCAGTATTGAAGGAACTAAAAGACCTGTCTCAGTTGAAGGGAAAAGGAGAAAAGCCCAAATAGCCACCACTTAAATGTCCTCTAATTGACTGTATGACCTTTGCTGAGTGGGACACATGCCAAACACTTGTTGAGTGTTACAGAAACATTTTGTACTGGAGAGCAATAAAGAAGGGCCTGCTCTGTGCGAGCCCACAATGGGAAAGACTGGAGAGCAGGCCACACCCCTGACCCCATTTGTTCTCTAAGGGACTGTGTCTTGAAGTTGTACCTTTGTGCTAGCACATGTCTGTCTGTAGATGCCCCAGTATACTACTTGAACAGCCAGTCTGTTGAGACGTAGGCCCAATTCTGATCTTTATTAAGAACCAAGCTTGCCTAAGCCACAGCTTCCTCATCCATAAAGTGGGAGATTTGTTCTAGAGTATCTCTTAGAGTCTAATTCAGATTTTTTTTTTTTTTTTTTTTTTGGTACTGGGGATGGAACCCAGGAGCATTCTACCTCCAAGCTATACCCCTAGCCCTATTTTTTATTCTTTATTTTGAAACAGGGTCTCACCAATTTGCGGAGGACCTAAGTAGCTGAGGCTGCCCAAGAACTGTGATCCTCCTGTTTTAGTCTCCCAAGTATGGGGATTACAAGTATGAGCAACCATGCCTGGCTTAATTCAGATTTTTAAGATTTTTAGGTGTTGAGTAGACATTGGAGAAGACCCTTCACCTCTTTCACATACCACTTGGGGTGTGTGTGTGTGTGTGTGTGTGTGTGTGTGTGTGTGTGTTGTACTGGTTATGGAACCCAGAGGCATTCTACCTCCAAGCTACACCCCAGCCCTATTTTTTATTTTTTATTTCTTTTTTGAAACAGAGCCTCACTGAGTTGCAAAGGGCCTCACTAAATAGCTGAGGCTGTCCGTTAACTGCAGTCCTTGCTGTCTCAGCCACCCAAATGCTGGGATTTACAAGCCTGAACCACCACACCCCAGTGTACCACCAGATTTTTTTTTTTCTTTTTTCTGTATTACTGGGGATGGAACCCAGGGGCTTTCTACATCTGGGCTATGCTCATAAACCTGTTTTACATTTTATTTGGAAACAGGGTCTAAGTTGCTGAGAGCCTCACTTAAGTAGCTGAGGCTGGCCTCGAACCTGTGCGATCCTCCTGTCTCAGCCTTCCAAGTACTGGGATTACATGCATGCGCCACCACTCCCGGCTCACCTGATTTGTTTTTAATCTTGCACAGTGACTTAGGAAACTTCTATCCTTTTGACTGCTAGCCAGCTGACTTCTGAGCAAATCCGCTGTCCTCACAGTTTTGTGAAGTTTAAGCTCATAATTGTGAAATATTAGAAGCCAGAAGGGGCTTGTGAAATGGGCCCACCACGAGGTGGAAAGAAGCTTGTTCTGCATGATCCTGGAAGAGAAATTTCAGTACCTGGTGGGTCTTCTCTGGGCTGGGCCACGGTCTTTCCGCTACCATGGAGGGGCATAAAGAGAAACTTGTAGGCAGTGTCAAGAGCATGTGTTTTGCACATTATCGTTGCCAGATGAAGTTCAAAAGCTTCAAAAGACTCGACTTAAAAAAAAGAGAGATGTGCACTGCAGTTATCCGGGGCCAGTTGGACGCCTGCCCTTCTCACCCCTGGAGCAGCTGCCAGGGCCACTGGGCCTGTTTTGTGCAAGATTCTCAAGAAACAATGAGGGAAAGCAGCTTCTGTTTGATTAGATTAGATCAATTTATGTGCCTCGGGGAGGGGTCTGGGCAGGGCTGGGGGGAGGCGTCCTCGGTGGCCCAGGACTGCCCAGACAGCCACTTCATAAGTAATGAAGCTCCGAGGTGGCTGGAATTGCAGAGGAAGTGGGGGAGGGCGGGCTGGAGGAGGAGCATGTGGAAAGATTTCTGCAGTCTGTCTGGAGAGCTGCCCAGGTTTCCCAGCCAAAAAAACAAATAAAAATAAATAAAAGGCAAGTGCTGAATGACACAGATTATGATATTAAAGAGGGATGCTGTTGAAACTGTGCCCTGGATCCGGCGTCTTGGGGGGGGGGTGTGCTCCCTTGCAGGGTGGGGGCGGGCAATGCAAGGTCTGATCGGTCCTGGAATCAAAAGTGAGGACAATTAAGCGCGAATGTCCCCTCCAAGGTGCCCCTCCCCCACGGAACAGCAGTTCTGTAATTGGGATTTCACTGCATTGCAGTTTGGAGGAAATGGCAGGGTGAAAGGCGCTGGGCGTTCTTTTGCCTTTTTTCTCCCATTTTAATTTATCAGGCTGGGGCGGGAAAAAAAAAGCCAGCTGGGAGACCCCTCCTCTTCGGTGTTCGATTCCCTCCCAGGCACATAAATAACCTTCTCTCCCGGCTGTCTCCCCTCCCCCTCGCCCCCGCCGCCGCCGCCTGGCCGGCCTATTGCCGCGCGGAATCTGCACTGCCGCTTGCTTATTACGTACAGGGGAGGATTGTTGACAAGTGCTCGGGAGCCTGCCTCACTGTGCTCTTCCTCCCTCCTCCCTCCCTCTGTCCTTCTTCCTCTGTCTCTCTGCAATGATCCGGCTCTGAGGATGGCTGCTCCACGGGCCTGCCAGGTGCAGTTTTTGGTGGCTTATCTTGAGGAACCTGGGATAGAAGGTCTGTTCCTATACATAACATAAAATAACCAAAATAGTTGGAGATGCGTTTCAGGCTGCGATGGCTTTTGTTGGAGAAATAGGCCTTTGTGGGTTTCCCTGCTGGGGTCCTGATAAAATCCATTATGGATGGCAAGGTGCTATATGTGTTTGTATATGTCTTGCCAGCCATAATGGGTATATATATATATATATATATATATATATATATATATATATATATATATGTGGTCTGTAGGAAGTGTTGCGATTTGCTTAATATTACTATTCTTTTAGCTTTGATATTCTCCCTAGGGAGGATGGTAGTTCCTGCAAAGGCACTATGGAAATTTACAAGAGAGAATTAATGTCGTTCTTAAAGCATTAAGCTCTGTTGACCATTTTGGCCAAATCTGCAGTTTTAACCAGGCTTCTCCGAATGTAAGAATTTCTCCAGGGACTGAACGTCATCCAGCTATAGCCGATCCTTTTATTTTATTACCAGTTTATGTGATCATTTCCCAGCATTTAAAAATAGATGTTTGATTAAAGTTAATTAGTTCATCTTTACCCGAGCTCTGGCTTTTCCTTTATAAACAGCATGTCTGGTTGCATTTCCTTTAATCCTTTCTTTCTCTACCTTTCCTCTTCCCTGGAACGAGAGGAAACTGAGGCATGTAAGTAGATACTGAGTCCTCAAGTGAGTCTGGGTTAGACCCAGATGTTTTAAACTTGGAGCGTTCTCCATTCTTCTCCCATATCGTGTGCATCAGCCCATATTTGCCTTACTGTGTATGAGCATAGGTGAATGTGTTTACATGGAAGGCCGTGGATTGTGGGGGCCTCAGACCTTTGTAGAGCCATGGCCACATTCCCACAGTCCTGCTTTCTGTAGTATTCCCATTGTATTTCAGTATTGGAAAGATTGTTGCTCTGGGAGGCACTAGGCCGCTCTGAACTTGGTTGCTGCAGAGGGGTTTTGTTTTGTTTGGATTTTGAGCTGATTGCTGGCGCCTCTATACATACATCTGGAAAGGGGGTGGGCAGTTGGTTTGTTTATATGCAAGTGAGGTGATGAGGAAACTGCTCTTCCCAGTCATGCTATATACAAAGCATAACTGAGAACTTGTACAGGTTGCTTCCCATCATGAAGGCAGCCACAGAGGCTTTGGGGGAGAGGGTATAGCTGTTAATTTATCCATAATTTATGGTGTGGCTCAGGAAAGTATCAATGTGGGTAAATGCAAACTGCTAACTCTGAGGTGATTGCTGATTGGAGGTACAGGCAGCTTTACCTAGGTTCAGAGAGCCTTGCTAAAATTGGAGAGCCAAGTTTCATTTGGTGCCTTTCATTTGTGTGATAAGTTTAATGCTGTGAAGCTCTAAAGGCCTAAACACACACACAGTAATTACTTAAAGGTAGAATATTATTAGCTATCTGTGAATATGTTATGTATATGGAAATCTTCCTTTGAGGATTGCATATTTCAGGCTATATAAAAGCAAGTTTTAGCCTGACAGTTTATCAGAACAGAAGGGGTTTTGAACATGCTAGTCTGATTGCTATCTATCTATCTATCTATCTATCTATCTATCTATATATGTTTATATCTCCGACGTGCCCTTGTGTTTACCTGTACTTGACACGCATCTGAGTTCCGCGTTCTTCGCGATGCCATTGTTCTGCAGCTCCACTTGCCCGACTGCCTAAGCCCAGTCTTGCCTTTTATGCACTTTTCTTCTGCATGTGGAAGGCATGCAGAAGACCTCTGATATGGTCAGAGGCCCTCTGGACCCTCTGTGTTAGGAACAGTTCTAATTAGCTGGACATTCCAAGGATCCATACTTTTGGTGGTATTTTTTTTTTTTTAAACTAGATTTGTCAGGGAAAGATTAAAATGGTACTGGGATGGTGGATAAACCTAGAAGAGTCATAGCCAGGGATTAGTAGAGTCACTGTGCGAAAGTCTAACTTAACATGGTAGAAGCTTGTAGGAGTTGACAATTCAGCCATTATTCAAGATACTGTACTTGCTCTGATTACTATGAGAGTCATGCTAGACATGACAAATGAAAGGGAAGAGTGTTGGGAACACGGGCCTTGACCCCCAAAGAAGCAGGGCAGTGATGCCAAAACAGGAAGTGAGTCATCATTACAGTTTAAATAGCTCCTGGAATGGTCTAGAACTCTTCTCTGAAGATCGTGGCTCCTTCCTACTAAGAGGTGTGTGTGTGTGTGTGTGTGTGTGTGTGTGTGTGTGTGTGTGTGTGTGTGTGATCAAGTTCACTCATCAGTTTTGCTGTTTGTGTGTTATTGTTGCTGGAGCCTAAGAGGGAGAAATGTTTTCTCTCCCCTTGGACTTGGTTCAGATGTGGAAAGGGGATGTTTTTGTCCTCTGGTGCTACTCATTTGGGTTGAATAGGGCCCGCCTGTCTTGGGAGCAGCATGATTTGCTTTTGCATATTTCCTGCTCTTACTATGAAATGTCTGCTGAGTTTGTTATCTTGAGGCTTAAGGTGAGAAAATGCTTTGTGGACTCTAGGATCCTGGATGTCTGACTCAATTCTGAAAAGATGTTTTCTTTCCTACTCCATGGCCCAACTTTTCCATGTGTATAGTGGTTGCTGTGTCAGGGTGCTTTCTAATACCTTTTCTCAAAAAATGGGCACACAAGGAAGGTTTAGATTTCCAAAGGTCAGAGGAATAGAGACTGGTAGTGGTCAGTGGGATTGACACGTAAAACCAATGTTTGTATCTACATATCTGTATTCTTGGGGGGAGATAAATGAACAAAAGCTTGTGCTCCCTCTGTGGCTTGTGTCTGTTTTGAAGGTTTGGGGGATTTTATTTATTTATTTAATTTTTACTGAAGTGGGAAATCTCCATGGTTGATTTGAGAGTAGACAAAGGGGAGCCCCAGTTGGCTGTGAGGCCATTCAATGTCAGGAGAGAAAAGATAATTATTTTCCATAATCCAAGGTATGAAGCCATTTTCATTTGCGCCTCGTTGACCACAAATGTGCCACTGACACCCTGCCTTGTGACTGTCATTTGTTCTGGGCCGCATCAGTGTGGTGATGGGGTGAGCGTGTCAGTGGATGAGCCCGGGCTGAGCTCAGACCCCTGGCCCTGCACACCCTCACCCCGGAGGCCTGTGCACTGTTGGGGGCAGCTCCGCCGACCTGCATGTGTGCACTCCATACCCACGTTCATGTCGACCCTGCCGAGCTGGCCCAGCATCAGCAATGCCCACACTGTTGGGAAAGCAGACATTCCAGTTTTTCTCACAACGTCTGAGTGCACGTAGGTTTTATTTTTTCCACTGGTAATGGCGGCAAGCCATGCATTTTGATGACCTCACAGAAGGGTCCTGCCTCTACTAAGAGGGCTGCTTTTATTATTTCCCTACCAACTCAGAGTGCTGCGTGTGTGCACATGCACATGCGCAGGCACACACTGAGACATTGATGCTGAAAATGAAAGCTGTCTTTGGATGCTTGTCTGTTTAATATGTAACGTGATACCTTGTCTCACAGTGACAGGGTGACAGACGGCATTGGCTTTGTAACACCAAATCACCTTTTGTGCATGTCTCCTACAACAAAGCCAAATACATGGGCTCTCCCTAATATGCTAATAAGTTTGGTGTGCTCCAGATGTTTGAGAGGCACTGGAACAGCTTCAAAGCCCTCCTTGTTTTTCTTGCTTTTTAACCCTTCTTGTGGCATTGCTTTCCTGGATGAAAGGAATCCCCCCCCCCCTTTTTTTCCCTTTCCTGTATGCATAACTGATGGGAGAGGGCCTGAACATTTCTTTGCATTGAAAACATAAAATTATAAGGACTTGCATGCTCTGGTCCCCCCGCCCCCCAGGTGGTAGCAAAGAACTAGGCCTGGATGTTTGTGTTCTGAAATCTAGAGTTCTCATCAAGTACTTAGAAGTTCCTTTGGGGAAGGAAGCTTTGGCCTAAGTGGTGTGTGTCTCCCCAACCCTCTCCTTGTTAAGGAAACGGGGAGAGATCACATGCCCATCTCCCTCCAAGAGGAGCCCTCGCTGCCCTTTCCTTTGCTCTTTCAGACTCCCAAGCCTGATGGGTTGTATTTCCCTGTGCATCCGTGGAAGGCTTCTGTTTGTTGCTCACTTGGGATGCGGGATGGATGGCTCCTGCCTTTGCAGGACCCGTGGTGGCGGGGTTCTGTTGTGTTGATTTCTCAGGGGAGTCCCTGGGCACTGTGTTGTGGTGCTCCGTAGCATCCAGGCCGCTGCATGCTGCTCCTGTCAGCTGATGGTCTCTAGCCAAGGTTGCAGGCACAGTCCCCAAGCTGTCTCTACCACAGTGATGTGGAATTTTCAGCTCATATTTATTGCTTTTGTGAAAGACAATAGACGTGGTTTAATTTAAGTTCAACCTACTGAATATTAATAGAGGAGAACAAATGCTAATGTGAGGAGCCTGAATCTTTGGGCCATTCAGTTTCCTCTGTCACCCCCTCTCCCCGGCAAATGATTGTGTTAGAGAAGGGCTTTGGGAGAATAAAAATGGTTTAACTGTGCGAAGGAGCGGGGATGCGTTATTTCTCGTTGACTAAGAATAATTTAAAAAATTGGTGGCAAGGCTGTGTTAGACGGAAGAAAAGGCTCTGTGCATTAGCTCCTGTAATGTTATAATAATGGCTATTCTGCCCCGTGGCACTGTATTCGGTCTTGCTGACCTGGCTCTCCTAGACTGAGCAGGCTGCATGGTTTGGTTTAAAACATTGAAAATGAAATAGGAGAGTCAGTAGAACAGTGGAGATGGTAAGACAGAGGAGTGGGTTTGAGATGAAACTCTGGGTGTGTCCAGCCATGTGGACTATCTAACTAAAAATAAATGTAATTTTTTCTTGGGCCTATTTTTACAGAACTGTGAGCACACAAATTGAAAAAAAGTTGGTCATTTGGGGAAAAAAGGCTGTGGTCCTTTAATTTGCATAGCAGACCATTAATTCCCTGTGCCTGGGTCCCTTTTTCTGAATCTGTAGAGTGAATGTGATTCAGACAGCAGCCACTGCGTGCCTTTCCTCAGGTTCAAGCTGCCGCCAGGTCGTCCCTAGGCTGAGGGAAAGCTTGGTGCTCTCTGCTGCTAACTAGAGGAGCCAGGGACAAGGAGCCTCTGCTTGCATCCCATTAAGTCACACCTGGAGATTAGAGCAGCCTCACCCTTTCTCCTGCATCGAGTGCACAATGGAGTCAACTAACGTCCCCATGGTGTTTTGCATGTAAAACCTCTTCATGCAGTTTCCATGAATTTCTGCTTGGAGAGTCAGTAGGTGGCTATTATGAGCCTGTTTCTGCTTAGGCTTTTTTAGACATGCACATTTTCCCAACCTATTACTTTTTTTTTTTTTTTTTTTTGGAGTCCATACTCATTTATCAGTGGACTTTTATAACCTCTCTTCCTGTTGCGGTACTGGGGTTGAAACCTAGGGATATTCTACCTCCAAACCACACCCGCAGCCTCATTTTTTATTCTTTATCTCCTTTCCTTTTCTTTTCTTTTCTTTTCTTTTCTTTTCTTTTCTTTTCTTTTCTTTTCTTTTCTTTTCTTTTCTTTTTGGAAACAGGGTCTCTTAAGCCAGCGCGGCTGGCTTCGAACCTGTGTGATCCTCCTGTCTCTGCCTCCCAAGCGCGGGGATTACAAGCGGGGATTATAAGCGTGCGCCACCACGCCCAGCTTTATTCTTTATTTTAAAACAGGGTCTCACTGAGTTGCAGAGGGCCTCATTAAGTAGCTGAGATTGTCTCGATCTGTCATCCTCTGGTCTCAACCTCCCAAATGTTGGGATTACAAGCATGCACATCACCATGCCTGGCTCATAGGTCTTCTCTTAATGATGTGGACTCTGCATTCTTCTGCAGTAGTCTAGTGGTTCTCAAGGTGGACTCCAAGCACTCTTTGTATCAAGAGGGTTGGGGGTATTAGCAGGGCACACTGGGGTGAGGCCCCATGCGATATGCCCGCCTTATGATTCTGATGGAGAAATCACTGACTGTTCTTGTGTCATCTCTGAGGATTATTCTCCTGAGGGCAAGAGTACAGCTCTGACTCCAGCAGCTTTCACTCTCACTTGAGTCTACTAAATGTTCCTTCATCCACTCATTCATTGCTTTCTCAGCGAATACCGGAGGCCCTGCTTTATGTCCAAGGGAAGAGGACTCGCCCATCTTCACCTAACAGCACCCCCAGTCTAAATACGGCATAACCTCAGCCTCCTCGGCTTCCGCCTGCCTCCCCTCCATCACCACCCTGGCCGTGTGCTCTGGGCACATTGTAAATCCTGACATTTGTTCTCCTTTTGGTATTGCTGGCTAGCGGTGTTGACTCATATTCACCAGCCCTCCCCCTCCCTTGTTCCTTGCTGCATACCTGCATGGTTTCTTCTTTTACGTAGTGCTAAATGATAAATGCATCTGTGTTTGCTATCTCTTCTCACTAGAATTTAGATGGTGTTCAGTTATGTCTGCATCCTCAGCACCCTGGCAGAAAAATACGTGGATTCAGATTCCCTCTTTCCTTTTATGATTCACCTTGCCTGATGGACTCTCCTTCATGAGCATGCACCCCACTGAAAGATGTAAACCCACTCAAAAATACACACATATTTTAAGACACACATCCTCCTTTTTTAGTATATACTTTATACCCGGATCTGTGTCTAATCTCTCTGAAGTCTGGTCTGTATCATCCTATTTATCAGATGCCCTCTT
The DNA here is from genome assembly GCF_963383645.1 of Muscardinus avellanarius. Lineage (NCBI taxonomy): Eukaryota > Metazoa > Chordata > Mammalia > Rodentia > Gliridae > Muscardinus > Muscardinus avellanarius. The sequence continues at coordinate 72,894,430 of NC_137800.1, forward strand.
TTGTCTTTATTCTTTCACAAACTATTTTACTTTCCTAGAGCCACAAACTATAAGAAGGTGAAATTAATTTTAATACATCTGACTGAATATATATGAGATATTTTCATAGTTAATCTGTAGGAAGTTGTTAATGAAATGCTTCATTCATTTATTTTTTAATAAAAGCTAAGCTAAATTTGTAATTCCTCTCCTTATCTACATTAGCTGAGCTGTGTTTCAGATGTTTGGTAGCTCTACTTGACTAGTGACTACTGCCAAGCAAAGCACAGCTCTTCTCTCTCTGTAATGTGGACCACACTTCTGTCATTGGATTCATTGAGTCTCATACCACTGTGTCTCATAGTGCAGCGCCCCCCACCCCCCATTTTTCTTTCTTTGGGAAGTTTGTTGTCATTTCCATACTATAGTCAAGACCCTTAAAGTCACATTATTATAGGTGAATTTGCAATGAAATTTTATTTACTGCATTAAATTAGATTTCCAACCTGATGTTATTACCCATTTTCTGAAATGATGAAAAAAATAGATAACAGGGAAAGTGGATGCATAAACAGCACAGGTCCCAGGGTGCTGTTTCAGTGTGTATTATTTCAGAAAATATCGTCACACACATATAAAATTGAGTACTATATTCTTCTAGTCTTTGGTTCAACCAACAGGAACTACTCTTTAGTGCCTCAAATGAAAAGAGATTTTTCAGGACACAAAAGTGCTTATATAATTGGTGGAAGTGCTAGAAGCATAAACTGGGGAGGTGCTGTTCTTTTGGCTGTAAGGCTGGTCCACTTGACCTGGGAAACCCCAGGTTGTGTGCTGAGCATCGCGGCAGCTACTCAGCTCCTTAGTGCCTTCAAGCTGATCACTAGGCAGTTGCTATGGGCCACTGATGCAGTAGAAGCTTCTCATTGGTAGGACCTACATTGCACCTATAGATGCAGAGGAGTTTGAGCATTAGAAAATAATTTTACTGAGATGTTAACCATTAGTACTTATTAAAATAGTTTCATATCACTAGAAGTAGCTGTTTCTAGAGCCCCACGAAGGCTGGCACTCTCCCAACCTTTTTGTCCATAGAAGCATATCCATAGGCACTTTATCCTTTGAACAAATCTAAGGCAAGTCTGGCTGTAATCTAATGTGTGCTTATGAAGAGAAAGTAGTACATTAGGACTTTAGTTCATGTCTAAGATATGGCTCCAAGATAATGATATATTTTTATAGTGTGTCAGGTATTGGTTCTTGAGGGCAATTCCAAAAAGGATTCAAGCATATTTAGAGTAAATACTTTACTTTTCAGAAATAACTAGTTTGATTTGATAATTTGATGGTCTTTTTATGTACATTAAAAAGAACCTGAAAGTACATATGATGTTAGATTCCAAATTTCTGCTCAGATTTTCTGCCATTGAAATTGTTTTCTCATTAGGCATTTCACAATATTGAAAGGTATAAAATGAGATAAGATTTTTCTCTCTCTGTCCATTCAAAACAGATGTATAGCCAGGTGGGGTGGAACACACCTATAATCCCAGTGTTTGGGAGGCTGAGACAGATTTGAAAGTTTGAAGACAACATCAGCATTGTAGCAGGACTCTCAGTAACCTAGCTAGATTGTTTCAAGACAAAAAATAATGCCAGGTATGGTGGCACATGCCTGTAATTCTGGTCCTTGGGAGGCTGAGACAATAAGATCACAGGTTCGAGGTAACTTAGCAAGATCCTGTTTCAAAAAAAAAAAAGGTCTGGGAGTGTAGCTTAGAGGTAGAATGTCCTTGGGTTCAGTCCTTGGTACCACATAATAAATAAACAAATAAAAGAGCTGGGGATAGAGCTGAGGAGATAGAACACCCCTGGGTTCAATCCCCAGTTCCACAAGCAAAACAAAAGGATGTGTACTTGTAAGTTCACTTCTACCCACGTTCCTGTCTGTCTCCACCAGCCGTTGTGTAGGGTTAACTGTGGTAAAGTGCCGCTTCCTGATGTGATGTATTTAAGTGTTTGTCCCCTTTTCTCACCTGTAGGGCTCCTTGGTAATGACCAGTCTAAGGGATTAGGACCAGCGTCAGAACAGTCAGAGAATGAGAAGGACGATGCATCCCAAGTGTCCTCTACTAGCAACGATGTTAGTTCTTCAGATTTTGAAGAAGGGCCGTCGAGGAAAAGGTTAGTACCCAAGGCTGAAAAAGTCTATTGGTACATTAATGAAACCAGGGACTGCGGACTCAGGTGCCAGCTTTTGCCACACGGAACAAACATGGGCCCGCTCACACAATCTCTTGATTTATGTGGAGGAGTGAGAATTGTAGGTTTTCTAAGTATTGCCTAGCAATCATTAAAAGTGAGTAGACTGAATGAAACATCTTCCTTGCATATGAATCAGCCAAAAAGTTACCAGGTTTTGTAATACTGGTTTTGTTCATTTTAATTGATGGTCAGCAGTAATGTTAAGGAATATTCTAGATGCTGTTTTGCCATCTTCTGAAGACAGATGTTTTTCAGGACTTGGACAGCAAAATGCTATGTTCTTGAGATTTTTTCATTGTCAAGAAAGTAGAAATTATACTGTATGCTGTGTGTGTGTGTGTGTGTGTGTGTGTGTGTGTGTGTGTGTGTCTCACTGGGGGTGAAACCCAGGGGCTTTTCTATCTATCTTCGGGCTATATTCCCAGACCTATTTTATGCTTTATTTGGAAACAGGGTCTCACTAAGTTGCTGAGAGTCTCACTAAATAGCTGAGGCTGGCTTCAAACCTGTGGGATCCTCCTGTCTCAGCCTCCGAAGCGCTGAAATTACAAGCGTGCGCCACCACGCCCGGCTATACTGTATGCATTTTTAATCCATTGGTGCTTAACTGAGTTGGTAGTTGTGGGATTGTGTCTTTAAACTTCTGAACAGTTATTTTTATATAATGTTCCTTGATCGGGTTAAGATAGTTTGATAAGGAATTTGACCATATAGTTTTAGGTGAGTTTGTGATTTCAAGGTCAGTGGCAGTGACCTTATAATAATGTTTTTAAATGGGTTTTTAAAAACCTCTGTGCTAATATGAGTCCTGCTTCATGTCACATTTGGTATTTCCTTTTTCCCTTTTAGAATTTTATTTCATTCTTATTTCATTTTATCATTGATGTTTTATTGGATTACTATCTTCATGTTTTTTTTTTTTTTAAGAATCTGAGATGGGAGAAAAGAAAAATTCATTTGTTCGAACAGTTTTTTGCTTTTTGTAAATCTAAATGTATATCTGTAATGAAGAACTGAATATACAGGCAAGTTAAGAGGAAAGGAGATTAGCCATGTGTACTTGATGGCTTTTGGGCCTGGGATTTTAGGTGCATAGCTTAAGTTGGCACATTAATGGGGCATATTCTTCTCGATTGTGAAGGGTCTGTTTACTCCACAACAACACTGAGGTTGTATTAACTTCGATCTTCATTTCTTCCGTTCCTCCCCATGGCGTCTTAGAAGATGGGCTATTGCTATCAGTATGGTTAGTAAACACATGTAAGACTCACCTGTTGGTGTACTGGGCTTTGTATAAACACTTTTCAAAAACACTTGGTCAGGTGTCTCAGCAATGAACCTGTTGTATCATAGATCTTTATATGAAACACCTGCTACAAGTAGAGAAAGGAATTGCCACAAGAAAAATTTCAAGGATTTGTAAGACAATCATATCAGTAAATATGTTGGAATGTGTCCTGATACTATCCATGCCTTCCAACATGGGCGAATGTTCATGGATGTTCATGCATTTTTCTTCGACTTTCCTCTCCATTTGGGGAATAGAATTCTGTGAATTTGTTGGAAATGGCAGCACCCACTCCTGTGGCTATATGACCACCTGCGGCCCTTACCTTCTGGCTGGGATCCCATCAGAGTGTGTTGGTGCCGTGGCTGATGTTAGGAGGCTTCATTGTCTTGGGGAGAGGGTGCTGGCTCTTATTCCTGGTTGCCTCTCTCGGATGACAGAAGTCAGCTGCTGCTAGCTTCCTCTGCACAAGTCACTGTTGTACTGTTTGACAGCTGAGTGCAAAGCAGTCATTTAACTTAATCTCTAGGACCATAGAAAAGAGAAACACCTTTTTAGGATAAGCTCAAGGCAAATGTAAGCATTGTCAATCTTCTGCAATGATTAGCATGATTACAGAATTAAAAATTTATTGTACCATATTTTTGTGGGGCAGTGGTTGGTCAGTAGTAATGAAGCCCATTTGGGACACAAGTGGACGAGGGTTGAACAGGTACAGCTGGATTTCGAGGCTGGTTTGGGATGGCCTGGACTGTACAGGAGGAGGCCTTTGGAGCCTTCACAAAGGGGCTATCGTTAGGTTGTCCAGTTCTTGCTTAAATGATCTCTAAGATGGGCATGGAGAATGCAGGTAATCCCAATACTTGGCAGGCTGAGACAGGAAAATTATAGGTTCAAGAATATTGCAAGGTAACTTGGTGAGACTCTTTTTGGAAATAAAGGGCTGGGGATATAACTCAGAGGCAGAATGCCCCCTGGGTTCAACCCCCAGTGCTACGAAATAATAAAATACATACTTACTTACTTACTTTTAATAGTTTCAGGCTTTGAAGAAATCATTTGCTGTGCCGATCTGTGGTCTGAGGCCAAGTGGTTGACTTGGAGCCTAGATTTCTGGAGCTTGTGCAGTATGCCGTTGACCACAATGCTGAGGCTTCTGTACATTGTACCTTCCTATAGATTGACAGCGTGCTGTCTCTGAATATGAGAAGCCAAGCCCAGAGTAACTGTTTACAGGGGTTATTTTGAAATGTGGATTCAAGCATTGGATGGGTTATTGATGGGATGCTGGATCTTAAATTTGCTAAACATGATACACTATAGGAGTGTGTTTTAAGATCCACTTTGGACATTTGCTTTTGGCATTTAGAATTTCTGGGAGAAAAATCAATCTTCAAATTTTAAGGTCTTGATTTATGTAATTACTTTGAGAATGTTTTTTTTAAAAGAATGATATAAATTGCTAGCTGTTCTTGTAATGCTTAATTATTCCTGCTATGCACATCTTTTTAGGTGCATGTTTTAGGATCACCAGTTAATGTGTATTTTGTCTACAGTAGAGAAAAGGAGGCAATGACAGGGAATTTTTGTTAACTGTCTGCTTTTCCCAACCCACCAATTGAAGTGATTACCTTTTTCTGATGATGCTTATAACATGTTTCAATTCTTTAGTTAAAGCAAAGCATTCTTGTTTTTATAGTCCCCCCCTTTCTCTGTTACCCATATACTGTGCTGTTGCTTTTCCTTGACCCTGAGCATGTTTTTCAAAGACAGATAACAGTGAAATACATAGTTCTTTACTGTTCGGTATTTTTCTTGAGTTTCTAATTGTTTTCCTTAGAGGTTTTATTTGCTAGGTTATTGGTTGGGAAAGCTCAAACCAGGCATCATTTTACCTAGCCAACTTTAAAAATTTTTTTTTTTTATTGGTGCACTGTATTCATACATCATATTGGGATTAAAAAAAAAAAAACAACTTTCGTAGACATACATGCACACATCACCCAGTTAGCCCCTACCTGATCCCCATCCCCTTCCCTCCCCATCCCTCCTTCCCATGCTTGGCTTTGTGGCTGACATCTAGTATTACAGCAATTTATTCAAAATTAACAATGATAATCTCACATAACAGTTTCATTTGTCTGATACCAAGCTTTTGATGACTTAAAGATAAGAATTCAATATTTCTTTTTGCTTTCTTTTTTACCAGAGAATATTTTTTTCTTTTTTCTATTTTAGGTGAAACTATCATACATTTATTTATTTATTTTTCAGAAAAAATTATCCTAATATGGAATATGGACTCTAGATACCCAAAACAATCTCAAAAAAGAACAAAGCTAGAAGATGTATATTTTCTGATTTCAAACCTTATAAAGCTACAATAATGGAAACAATGTAGTACTGTTATAAAGGCAGATATATAAACCACTGGAGTTAAATAAAAGCCGAGAGATAAATTCTTGCATATATTGTCAAATTATTTTTGACAAGGTTTCCACGAACATTTGGTGGAGGAAATACTAATCTTTTAACTAAATATTGTTGAAAAATAATAATTACATGAAAAAGAATAAAATTGGACCCTTACCTAACACCATATACAAACATTAACTCAAAATAGATAAAAGACCTAAATATAAATCTTAAGACTATAAACTTTTAGAAGAAAATCTGGGTCATAAAACCTCACAACATTGAAATTGGCCGTGGTTTCTTGGATATGAATTCAATGGCACAGGCAACAGAAGGGTAAACAAACTCCCTAAAAAAAAATTGTATATCCAAAGACAATGTAAACAGAGTTAAAAGTTACTGATAGAATGGGATAAAATATTTCCAAATGCTATATCTGAAGGTATATTAATATTCCAACTAGAAATCCTAAAAATAAGCAACAATAAAAGCAAACAATACAATTTAGAGATAGGTATAAGACTAACATAAATAATAAATCTTCACAGATAACTAATCTTAGTTGTCTGTTGGATGGAAACTCTTGTTTCTCTGGTTCTGGTGTGTGTGACCTATTTCTTCTTTGTAGTTAATCTCTTTGAGTATTTTCTCTAGCGCTGGTTTTGAAGACATAAATTTCTTCAGTTTCTGTTTGTCATGGAAGCTTCTTATTTCCCCATCTAATTTGATAGAAAGTTTTGCCGGGTAGGAAATTTTTGGCTGGAAGTTGTTTTCTTTCAGAGTTTGGAATATGTTACTCCAAGCCCTTCTGGCTCTCATGACTTGGTTTGGGAAGTCTGGAGTGATTCTAATTGGTTTGCCTATGAATGTCACTTGGCCCTTTGTTTTTGTTGCCTTTAAGATTATCTGCTTGGCTTCCACATTGGTCATTTTGACAATTATGTGGCGTGGGGATCCTCTTCTCCGATCCTGTCTAAAGGGAGTTCTATAAGTTTCTTGGACCTGTGTATCAACCTCTTGCTCTATGTCTGGAAAATTTTCTGCTATTACTTCCTTGAAGAGATTGTTGATCCCTTTGGTTCCACCTTCTTTTCCCTCCTCTATTCCAATTATTCTTAGGTTAGCTCTCTTAAAATGGGCCCATATTTCTTCAATGTCAGATTCCTGCTGTCAGATTTTTTTCTAAATTAGAAACTATGTGTTCGTTTTTGGAGTGATCATCTTCTAGGAGTGAGATTCTATTCTCCATGTGGTCTAATTGGTTTATACTTTGAATTGAGGCCTTTACTTCATTGATTGCATCCTTTATCTCTTTGGCTCTCTCTGAATTCTTTTTGAAACACCCCTATTATTTCTACAGTTATTTTCCTGATTTGATCTTCTAGAAATCTCTGAATTTCTGTTTTATCAGGTTCTGAAGTTGTGGGGTTGTGGGCATTCATTGCTTCATTGTTATTCCTCTTTCCCATGATTTCAGAAGTTTGTGCCTTCTCTGGGTTCTTCCCTGGGTCACTATGACTTCACTTAAGGTGCTCTGGATCTCAAGTCTGTGGTATCTCAGTCACCACTACTCCTTTACTGGGTTGTATCGCAAAGTCTCAGACTCAGGGAGTCAATCGAGGCTGCCTTAGACCATGGGGGGGAGCAGGTTGCCTGCGGGGAGTAGTGACTATGGTGTGATATCTCTGCCACCGCCACTCCCCCACTGGGTCAAATCCCTGGGAGTGCAGTACTGGGATTTCTCCTCTAGGGGCCGCAATTTTACTCGTTGTTGAGTGTGCTGATGGAGCTGTAGTGGACTCGGTGTATTCGCTGCTGCTGTGGCAATATGGCACTGCTGTCACACCCTCGGCCGTGAGGCTGGCGTATTTCTTCTCTGGTTTTGAGCTCCGCTCTGAGTCCCTGCAGGGTGTGCTGAGCCCAGCCCCTGGGAGCTTTAGACACTCCCTGCGCCGAAAAAATCTGCCGAATCCCGCCCAGCTGATCCGCAGCAGCTCACCTGGGCTCGCTGTCTGCCGCTCCTCTCTGGAACCTGGTGGGCTGTTGAGTGCATTGGTCTGGTGCTGTCTGGCGAATTCGCCGCTGCCGCTGGCAGTAAGGCGCTGCTGCCACGTCCTCAGGCATGAGGCTGGCGTATCTCCTCTCTGGCTCTGAGATCCGTTCTGAGTTCCCCTCCTCTCTGGGGCCTGGTGCTGCAAGGGAAGATGGCGCACGCGCCGCTTCATGCCGCGGCTCCGGCCGCAGCACTGCAGTCTGGTTTCTTTCTGGTGTCTCGTTTTTCCAGCCCTCTTTTTCTCTGTCCCTTGTATTTACATTTTTTGTTTCTCTGCTGATGGTGTTTTCTGGCTATGAAAGGTGCTGATTTTGTGGTAATAGAGATTGGTTGTTAGCGGGGCTTGTAAGCCCCACTTTTCTCCGTTGCCATCTTCTTGGAAGTCCGAGAATCTACCTAGCTAACTTAAGGTCATCGTGTAAAATCACTCTTTGTGAAGAGAAGCAAGCATTACTCAGATGTTCGTGGTTTTTGTGGGGGAGGGGTACTGGGGATTGAACTCGTGAGCATTCTACCTCCAAGCTACTTACCCAGCCCTAATTTTTATTCTCTCTCTCTCTTTCTTTCTTTTTTTTTTAAACAGGGACTCACTAAGTTGTGGAAGGCCTCTCTAAGTGGCTGAGGCTGGCCACGAACCTGTGCTCCTACTGTCTGGGCCTCCCAAGTCCTGGGATTATGAGCGTGCACCACCGGCCTGACTCTCAGGTGTTCCTTGCCCCCCTTTGGGCAGGGCAGCCTAGCCAAAGAAAGCTGGGAGAGGTCTGCACTAGGGGAACACTTGATTCAACTTGAGGCCTGAGAATGGTGTTTTTTAAAGTTTTGTGTGATGGTTTTCTTTTGATCATCGTGGTAGGTGAGCTTGTTTTATTTTTTTAACGTTATCAGTGTGTTTTGCTCAGAAGCATTGTAGACCTTTAGGCTTTAATGAACCCTTCTTGAGTATTGTGGTGGTCCTTCTAAGTCCGTACTCTTGTAGTGCCCATCCCATTCCACTCAGTTGCTGATTCAAAATGTTTCCCCTGGAGGTATCTGTGTTTGTAAGAAACAACAGACAGACTTGAGTCAATCCTGTGGGAACTAAGGGTGAGAAACTCTTTGGGTGGGGTGGCTTCCTGGATAAGGATGATCTGTGGGTGGCAAATGGAAAAGAGGGTGTTGAACAAAGAAAGTGATGATGGAGTTTTATGTGTTAATAAATAGTAGATCCAAAATGTTTGATCCAGAAGACATCACTTGAAATGTCATTCCGATATTAGTAGCAGGATTGATTTCTTTCTTTGAACTTCACTCCCAGCCTTATTTTTATTTTGAAACAAGGTCTCACTCAGTTGCTGAGGGCTCACTGAATTGCTGAGGCTATCCTCAAACCTGAGATCCTCCTGTCTCAGCCTCCCAAGTACTAGGATCACAGGCATTTACTACCATGCCTGTTTAGGGTTACTTCTTCATATTTTTTCTTTGTGTGAGTGGAAGGAAGGGAGAGTAAAAATTGAACAGTGGTAGTTCTGTGCACTACTAGATAGTTGAGTGTGGACTAGAGCTGACACATGGCTTCTCAATGCCTCTAAGGATTACTTTTGTGCATTGGCCAGATTATTTGATGTCTCTGTTCCAGAGCCTTCAGATTCATCAGATATGTTATAGCAAAAGTAACACCGTGATGGTGGTGGTTGAACCAAGTTTTGAAGAAAACAAAGATACAGGCAATGAGCATTCTGTGTTAGGCTGTTTCACCATCAGCATATGGGACACATAGATTGCCGTGTGTGAATATGCACGTTCATGGGGGACTTTCTCGAAATTGTTTTAGAGGGTTTTTGATTTATGCAAATTGTGATTTTATATCTTTTTTTTTTCCGTGGTGCCCTCACCACAGCAATCTGTAGGCAGATGGAAAAGTGTGGGTGCGTCTCCCTCTCTTGAAGTACTGAGTCACAGGAAGGACCCTGTGGTGAGTGGTGTCAGTTCCTTCCACAGAGCTTGATGTGTGGCCTGGTGTTTGCTTGCATAGAGAAGGTATGAGCGGGGCAAGGTTGGAGGCTGTGAACACAGGGTGTTGACGAGCAGATTCCATTGCTGGTATTCATGTTAGTCATTGCTTCACTTTTGGGAGAGGCCCCTCATGCCTCATGCTGAAATCCTATTAAATATACCAAGCTAATAATTCTTTGAAAGTGTATATGCCAACTCTAATAAGTCCGTCCATCCGTCCGTCTGTCCGTCCTTCCTTCCTCCCTTCCCTTCCCTTCCCTTTTCTTTTCTTTTTTTCTTTTTGGCTCTGGGGATGGAACCCAAGGGCATTTGACCTCCGAACTACAACCCCTGCCCTAATTTTTTTTTTTTTTTTTAAATTTTGAAACAGGGTCTTACTGAGCTGCGGAGGCCCTCACTATAAGTAGCTGAGGCTGTCCTCAAACCGATCCTCCAGTCTCAGCCTCCTGAATGCTGGGATTACAAGTGTGCGCCACCACACCCGGCTTCCAATAGTTTCTAAACTACTTTGCGCGCGCGCGCGTGTGTGTGTGTGTGTGTGTGTGTGTGTGTGTGTGTGTGTTTATATTTTTTTCGGGGGGGGGAGGGGATTTGTTGGCAATCAAACCCAGGGCCTTATGTATGCTAAGCAGGTCTTCTACCTCTGAATAACATCCCATCCCAAAAGTTTCTAAGGAACTGCAACAGATCATGCCTTTGTGCCTTTGCAGGGATAGAACAACAAAGAAATAATGCCTTATTGGACTTAACATAATATAATACTTACTGACTTCAAGGACACCCAGTCTTTTTCCAGCAGATTGAATTTTGATGTAAGGAGTTAATGGATTTGTATGATGTCATGATTGAGTAGAGTTTATCTTTTAGATTTAAATGCATGTTGGTGAGAATTCTTTCTTCCAGCCTTTTAATTAATTAATTAATTAATTAATTTTTTGGTGGTCCTGGGGTTCTTGGAAATCCTTCTGCTTCTGGAGTACACTCCAGACCTGTTCTATACTTTTTATTTGGAAACAGGGTCCCTTAAGCCAGCACGGCTGGCTTCAGATCTGTGAAATCCTCCTGTCTCTGCCTCTCCAGCGCGGGGATTACAAGTGTGCGCCAGCACACCGGGCTCTCCTAGCCTTTTTAACAGATATTCTGTCCACAGTTTATTTGTCTGCATTATTATGTTTCTTATTCTTTTATTTTATTGGTTTAAAATAATTGCTATCTCTAAGTTTGGGAGGGGGTCAGGTCCAAATGCAAACGAGTGTTGCTTGACAGCCCACAGTGTTACATACAGGTTGGTGTTACTAAATTCATCCTTAAGAATCAGGGATTTAAAGTCTGAAAATTTGCTGGGCATGGCACGCTTGTAATCCCAGCATTTGGGAGGCTGAGACAGGAGGATCACAGCTCACAGACAGCCTCAGCTCCTTAGTGAGGCCCTTTGCAACTCAGTGAGACCCTGTTTCAAAATAAAGAATAAAAAATTGGGCAGGGGGTGTAGCTCGGAGGTCAAATGCCTCTGGGTTCCATCCTCAGACCTGCCCCTCCAAAAAAAAAAAGTCTGAAAAATTTTCAATATCTCTGAACAGTTCATTAGTAATACTTAATTTTAAGTATATTCACTACTATTGCTAAAATATTTAAGCAAAACAAATGGCTTAGGTAAATTTATATGAACTTTTAATTTTGATTTGAAAGCTTCTACTGACTAAACTATTCTCGAATGTTTTGTTACAGCCTTGAGGAATATTTTACAAAGCAGAGATAAATTTTACTGACTTACAATTTCAGATGTATAATGACTGAAATATACTCAATATTTACAGTAATCAGAGAAGGAACAAAATTGAAAAATAGGATTTTATGTTGAATCTTTTTTTTTTTTTTCCCCTTCCCGGGTCTAGTGATGGAACCCAGGGGCATTTGACCTCTGAGCTACACCCCCTGCCCTATTTTTTACTCTTTTATTTTGAAACAGGGCCTCACTAAATAGCTGAGGCTGCCCGTGAACTGTACTCCTCCGATCTCAGCCTCCTGAATGCTGGGATTACAAGCGAGTGCCACCACGCCCAGTTTATGTTGAATCTTTAAGCAGAGAAAATAATCATGTAAGTAAATACAATGCAGAGTAAAGATGGATGTGTTTGGCACTCCTTGCCCTTTTTGTTTTCCTTATTAGTTGCTATATCAGGTGCCCTGGTGTATTTAGTAGAGATTTAGATATCCCTCTGGTATAATTTTTATTTTGAAGGATTTTAACAATTCTAATACAGGTTTGCTGGTAATGGATGAATCTTTGAGCCTTTATGTGTGAAAAGGTATTCATGTCACACTCGTTAAAAATGTCAGTTTGATAATGTTATCTCTGTTTTGAATGACACTTTTGCTGGGTATAGAATTACAGGGTAAAAATAATGACACTGCTTCATTGTCTTCTGCTCTCATAGCTCCTCACAGGGTTTCTACTGTCATTCTTTAAAGCATCGTTTCACCCACTCTACAAACTTTTCATTTTATCTTATATTTTTGAGGTTCTGGGGATTGAACTCATATTTTACCTCCGAGCTACACCCCCATCCATGTGTTTTTAATCTTTATTTTGAAATAGGGTTTCACTAAGTTGCAGAGGTCCTCACTAAGTAGCTGAGACTGGCTGAGAACCTGGGATCCTCCTGTCTCAGCCTCACAAATACTGAGCTTACAAGCATGTGTCACCATGCCTGGCTTTCAGCTCCTTTTTATAGTCAGTGATTGTGAGCCATTTGGTACAGTACATCTGGGTATAGCCTTTCTTTGTTGTGTTTTGTATGCATTGAGTTTATAGCGATTAGTCAGTAGATGGAATCTCTTCTTGTGCTTCCTTCCTCCTTTGATAACTTCATTGAGGTGGGTATTAGTGGATATTAGTTTGCTTGAAGTTGTTTCATAGCTCACTGATCTGCTTATTTTCATTTTTTCTTTATATGTTTCACTTCACATAGTTTATATCTCAAATCAGTTAAATTTCATTGAGCTTGTTTTTCATTTCAGACATTGATTTTATTTACAAATTACATTCAGTTTTTTTTTATATTTTCATTTGGAAACAGGGTCTCTTAAGCCAGGGAGGCTGCCTTCGAACCTGCGCAGTCCTCCTGTCTCCGCCTCCCAAGCGCGGTGTTACAAGCGTGCGCCACCATGCCTGGCTACGTTGAGGTATTTTGATAATCTTCAGTGAGTATTCAACTGGGCTTAATCCTTGTTTTGCCTTCATGGTGTATAGAATACACCAAGTTAGGATAGATGTTTTAGTATATTTATGTCCTAATTTCATCATTTGTATTTTCCCTCCACATTTCAGGTCATACTTTCCTGTTAGTAATTTTTTAAATTGGATTCTAGGCATATAAAATTTCTTTGGTTGAGTTATGGATATCTTTGTATTTCTGTACATTAAGCATTGTCTTGGGATCTAAGTAGGGGGTAAAATACTGCTTTTTTGTTCTTGTTTTCCTTTTTTAGTATTATTGGAGTTCAAACTCAAGAACATTTTACCTGAGTTACCTTCTAATTTCATTTATTTTGAGACAGGATCATGCTAAGCTTTCCATGCTGGCCACTCATACCTCGGCCTCTGTATACTTGGGATTCCAGGTGTGGGAAGCTGACCCAGCATGTCTTGCCTTTAACCTTTGTTTGGTGTAAGGCCAAAGCAGAAATCGCTATAGGTTTTGTTTAGTGTTCAGACAAAACTCTTATGAGTATTTCAGGTATTGTCCTGTGACTATTTATACCATTTTGGCTAGCAGGATTGGGCACTATTTCTGGCCCCCTGATGGATCCATGGTCCACTCTCTCTAATTCTTTATGGTAGTACTTTCTCTTGGGTGGTTTCCTAAGGCTCCTGTGCTCAGCTGAAGACCTGAACACTTGAGTACATTCTGGAGTCCATTGCCGGCCTCCACAGCACCCTACATACCTCTCCCAAACCCTCCCAGCTGTTCCTCCTTATCGCAGGGATTCCTCTAGGGTATGCTTGTTTTGTGTGCAGCATCCTGGAGCATTATCTCTCAGAGCAGATAAACAAGCTTTGCTGTTTGATGTCCATTGTCTTGCACAGGTTTTTAGTGCTTGAGACAGGCAAAAGGTAAACCCTGTCTGTTACTCAGCTAGGAGTGTTAAGTTCCTTCTGTGGAATGAGAGCGAGTAACAGGAGAAAAATGTAACCACCAGAAAATAGAACTGCCAGGGAAGGGTATTAGCCCTTTATCTTGACCACAATCTTCTGCTTTTCATTGTGGCTTGTTAAGCTTTAAAGAAAAAGAGAAAATGAGCACACACTTGTAATTCTAGTACTTGGGAGGCTGAGACATGAGGATTTCAAGTTCCTGGCCAGCCTCGGCTACTTAGGCCCTCCGCAACTTAGTAAGCTCCTGCTTCAAACTAAAGAATAAAAAGTAGGGCTGGGGATGTAGCCCCTGGGTTCAGTCTTTAGTACTGCAAATAAATAAATAAAGTAGATAGCTTGAGTATACCTTAAATTAATGAAAAAGCTTTTGACTTAGAGTTTACTCCACAATAAAGCCTATGTGTATTGGAAATCCTTCTTTTTTAGGGGGGGTGGTACTGGGGGTGGAACCCAGAGGCTTTTTTTTTTTTTTTTTTTTTTTTTTTACCTCCGGGCTATATTCCCAGACCTTTTTTATATTTTATTTGGAAACAGGGTCTCACTAAGTTGCTGAGAGCCTAAGTAGCTGAGGCTGGCTTCGAACCCGTGTGATCTTCCTGTCTCAGCCTCCCAAGCGCGGGATTATAAGCGTGCACCACCACGCCTGGCTGGAAATCCTTCTAATAACTTTATCGGTGCATTACAGTCTTATACCATCATGTAATTCATAGTAGTAGTAACATAGGGGCACGCCAGGACTTGGTTAAAAAAAAAAAAAAGGAATGCTCCATAAATTTGTATGCCATTCGTGTGCAGGGACCATGCTAACCTTTTTGTATCATTCCAGTTTTAGTATATGTGCTGTGGAAGACAGCGCGCTCTTTGAAGCTATAAAACCTATGTCTGCAAGAGGCATCCAGTAGCAGGATAATGCAGTGCTAATAAATCGATCTGAATTCTTTTGAAACGCCTGTTTCAGCTGAGTTAGCAGGAGTTGAATCCAAGATTTCAGGTTTTATAAAGCTTCGACTCTCCCTCTATACCATGTTTTAAAAAGGTGTGTATCAAATGTAAATCTCATTCGTTTAGGTGTTTCTTATGGATAGATGACAAAAGGACATTCCTTTGGGCCAGCAGTTGGTTAGGGGTGCTGAGCCATGGTGGACCCGAGCCATGCTCACTGTTCATGCTTGGGCCACGCGTGTCTGTGGACCATAAAACCTGGTACATAATCTCTTCTAATGGCGTTGTATTCCTTCTGTTATGACATGAGTCCTTTCTCTCTATTGTAAAACAAACAGTAGGTAAGAGGGAGAAACCTTTTTCTTGAGCAAAATGGACTAGCTTTTTGAATCCGTGTCTGAATCATCTGGTATTGGGGCCTCCTGGCTTCATGTGCAGGGGCACTGGGGACAGGAGACTAATGGGGACTGAGTTGCCTGCTGCTCCAGGTAGCTCTTCTCCAAGCAGATCTGTGGCTGCTTTGTGGCTGGAGTGGGGTATTTGCCGTTCCCCTGGGAGACTATGTTTTTACTTCTTTTCATCTGGTTGATTGGCCGTGGCTGGGTTGGAGGGCAAGGATAGAGGCATGGACTTGCCTCGTGGTGCTGGCTCTCGGGTGTGCTTTTCCTCATTCACTGCTACAAGCTGGAGAGGAGTGTGCATCTCACCTTGTGCTTAAGTGTTCTCTGGGATAACGTAGTCACCAAGGTTAAAGTAAGGGCTTTGTGATAGATGTCTTGAGGGGCACAGACAGCATGGTGTTCTGGGAGCATTTCTGATTGTGCCAGCAGGTCTTGCAGGTGAAGCACATGATTTTTCTGGAGGGTGGCACGTGCTGTTCCAACATTCACAGTCAGGTTCTGCCTTGCAGTAGAATCCCTGGGCATCCCCTCAGACCTCACAGAGCCCTCAGGGTCCCTCTCCTCTCATATCTCTCCTCTCTCCTCTCCTGGGTACCCATGACCCTGGCTGTCTCTCCTCATCTCTGATTACCTACCTTGTGATAGAGCCTGGCTGTGGGGCTCTGCAGAATGAAAGAAGCTGCTCAAATAAATAGGACATCTGACTGGTCTTGCCTTGTGATTTTTTTTTTCTTTTTCTTTTTGGAGGGTGCCTCTTCCTATTTTGGGTTTTTTTTTTCTTTTCTTTTTTTGCAGGTCTGGGGATGGAACCTAGGGGCATTTGACCGCATTTGACCTCTGAGCTATATCCCCTACCCTATTTTTTATTCTTTATTTTGAAACAGGGTCTCACTAAGTTGCAGAGGACCTCACTAAGTAGCTGAGGCTGTTCACAAACCACAATCGTCCAGTCTCAGCCTCCCAAATGCTGGGATTACAGCAAACGCCACCATGCCTGACTTATCTTGGATTTCTTACAATTTTTTATTTTTTCCGTGTTACTGGGGTTGGAACCCAGTAGCTTTTCTAACTCCGGGCTATATTCTCAGACCTATTTTATACTTTATTTGGAAACAGGGTCTCTCACTAAGTTGCTGAGAGCCTCACTAAGTAGCTGAGGCTGGCTTCGAATCTGTGCCATCCTCCTGTCTCAGCCTCTCAAGTACTGGGATTACGCCTGGCCTATCTTGGAACTCTTAACTGCTTGTTAGATTACCACCTGACATGGCTCTGTTTTGCTGTTATACAGTGGTCTTTTCTCCTATCTGCTGCTTGATTCTGTATGCAAATAGTGACAGGAGGCATCTGGCAGACCCCTCTTTCAAGGCCTAAGGCTGCGGCAAGGCCGGCTTGAGTTGGGGATGGGGCAGAGTGAAGACATTGCCTGTTGAGTAGAGTCATGTAATACTGAGTATGGAAGGGTTAACACTGGGAGTAGCATCCTCCCGGAGAGGTGGAAGGGTTTGTTAAGTACATGTGGAAGTGGTTTGTTGGTGCCACACAGAGGATAAGTTGTTCCTGGGCAACGGACCTGGGCCCACTGGGAGTTTGGGATCACCTCCTGAGGTATGTGTGGGTCGACCAGTGTGGCTTAAATGGCAGGATGGACTATGGTTTTCTTTCCATCCACTACCCAGTGTCTGTAGCTGAAGCAGAGATAAATTCTTGCTGCTCAGATCAGGATGATTAGGGCTGAGTGCCTCTCTGCCTGTCCTCATCCTTGCATGAGTGCCTGTGTTTACCCTGCATGGGGGCCTTTGATTCAGGATCTTGGTGCAGGCCATGTCTCACCTCCCTCCTCGCTGACCTCTGTCTTTGGGCCTTGCTAGGCAATGGCGGCTCCCATCTTTGCTTCTCATTTGTTCTCTCCAGGCACCTCCCTGGGGAGGTTTCTGTCAGGCCACTCTGCCTCCCTAGTAGTCAGGCTGGTCTCCTCCTTCTGTGTTGATGGGTCTGGCCAACGCAGAGCACCTCAGGTGTACTGTCCACTGTCTCGTTTCCTTTTGCAGATGAGCCCAAGTGATTCTCACTACAAACCCTGGAAGATAGGATCATCCTTTTCATCCCCATTGATCATTCTTTTCATCCCCATCCACTAAGAAAACAGAGGCACCTTGATCTAAGAGATGGAGCTCCTGGTGTTTATGTCCATAATCCCGCTACTTGGGATGCTGAGACAGGAGGATCAAAAGTTTGAAGCCAGAATCACTGACTCAGGCTCTCAGCAACTTAGCAAGACCCTGTTTCCAAATACAAAAATAAAACAGGGCTGGGGATGTAGCTCAGAATATCCCTAGGTCCAATCCCTAACACCACCCTGGGGTAGAGGTGTGTGTGAGGGACTCTGCATGATGGTCTCGGTTAACTTTGAGTAGAACACAGAATAAGCACCTCAGTGTCCTTATTTTGTATTTTGGTGCTCAGGATTGAACCCTTGAGCATTCTGCCTCTGAGGCGTACCCTCAGTCCTGTTTTTCTTTTTTTCTTTGGAAATAGTCTTGCTACGTTGCCGAGGCTGTCTTGAAACCTTGCAATCCTCTTGTCTCAGCTTCCCAGGTACTGAGATTACAGGCCTACGCCACCATGCCCAACTCCCATACTGTCTTGATGATGAAGTAAAATAGAGCAGTTGTGTCTTCAAAATTGGTTGAGTGGATTGAGAGTTTTGTAGTCTGAATTGAAATAGATCCTTTTTTAGCCCTGAGATTGTCACCTTTAGGGATGTTGGATTGTCCATGTATATATCAAAATGTGTGCTAATAGGTTGCTAGGCAGTGTGAAACAAAGGATATTGGTCCAGCCGGATTGTGTTGTGTGGGAAATCACATTCCAGAGAGAAGCAAAGAATTAGAGTTGTGGGCTGTGGTGAGTGTGTTTTCTAAAGTCAGTATATTGGAAAGCTGATCTTACCATGATCTTATACCATGGTATGAGTCTCATACCATGTTATGAGGTTAGAGACCTTTAATAGGTATTTAGGTCATGAAGACTTTGTCCTCTTAGATGGATTAATCCCGTTCCCACGGTAGTAGATTGTGTACAAAAGGCCAAGTTTGGCCATAGCCACTCTCCCTGCCCCCCCCAGTCTTGCTCGCCCTGTTCATGATGTAGCACAGAGGCCCTTGTAATGTTGATCCTCTATATCTGGTCTTTTCTAATTTAACAGTGTCACCTATTCTGCAGTTACAAAAAAAAGTAGGCCTGTAGCTGAAAGATAAAGTCTATGGGACACAAAGTCAGGGGCTTGGGACACGTCCAGGAAAGCTGAGGCATCTTTAATCAGGAGACTGTGTTCTTGGTCTCCCCTATGGGGAGGGGTAACGAGAGTAGTTAGAGTAGGAGCCCCTCTTACCTCACTGAGTTCTGATTTCTCATCAGAGCAGATGGGAGCTGCCAGTTGTGGGATTCTCACAGGGAAACGCAGAGACAGGCCGGTCGCTGGGTGCTGGAGTTAGTTAATGACCCTAGGCACGTCTTGAGTCCTGGGTTTCTTGCCTGTTGGAAGAGACTCCAGCTGCAGGCATCTCCAAGTTGGTGCTACAGACCAAGATGTGCTTAGAGACACAACGCCTATTTGTTGAGTGAATACCAGACGGCGTTCATCTCTTCCGCTCGCAGTAGGGAAGTTCTGCTTCCCACCAGGAAATGAAAATGCTCAGTTCTTTTTCTTTCTCTAAACCTTTTTTGTAACCCAAAGGAAGATGTGACGTAAAATCACAAGTTTGTGGCTAATTAAGAGGGAATCTGGGGCCTCACTGTTACTTTTTTGGATCAGGTACTTGGGTCAGTCTTGTCAGGACTGAGCTGTCCTGAAACTTCCATTTTTAAGTGTGTGTGTGGAGAGGCGCGCGAGTGCCATATACTCAGCCTGTGTAATTGAGGTGCGGTTCGGATCCACAGTTTGGAGGGATATTGGTGGTACTGGGGGTGGAACCCAGAGGCTTTCTACCTCAGGACTATACTCCCAGACCTTTTTTTAAAAATATATTTTATTTGGAAACAGGGTCTCACTAAGCTGCTGAGAGCCTCACTAAGTAGCTGAGGCTGGCTTCGAACCTGTGCGATCCTCCTGTCTCAGCCTCCCAAGCGCGGGGATTACAAGCGTACGCCACCACGCCCGGCTCAGTTTGGAGGGATTTTGTCAAGCAAGGGATATATCTTTATAGCAATTCTCTCTGACAGGGTTCAGTTGGAACTTCCTGTTTATGCCTCTCTTTGGAATGGTGTGTTAAGCATTTACTCTGCCAGAAATTCCTTTTTCTGCTCAATGTTGGTCTGTCTAGAGAGGTCTCCGTAGGTACTCAGATCTTCAAACACACCCCACTGCTGTCTCAAAGATGGCCAGAGGGGTACGGAAAGGGTCACAAGACACGGGACCTTCCCTGGAATGTGTGTGGCCTATGTGGGTTAGAACATTGCCAAAAATGCTTTTGATTTAATTGGTCACTGGTTTTTGCTGAGGGCAAAGTTTTATATATACTTGGGGAGGGAGGGGGAGTGAACACCCAGGTCCACAATTTTCTTAAAGTTCCTGGTAAACACACAGACTTCCATTCCATTTATTTGTTTAAGGAAAATGCCTAGAACTTCATCTGTGGCAGTTTTATTGCTGCCGAGAGGCCATTTCCTTTTTTTTTTTTTTTTTTTTGCCTCAGATCAGATTGCAGGGATATCACTACCACCTCCCATGCAAATTAGGGTCTAGCATGCTTCGGGGTTGCCATGGAAACTGCTGGGTACCGATTTCCTCCTTCCTCTTTCATGGCTCTTCTTAGAACGTCTGTCACGTGCTTTCGTCCTCCTTGCCTTTATAAACCCCCAGTGGACAAATCTAAACATCACCCTGATCTCTCTTCAGTAATATCTGACCCTCCTAGAAACATTTGTTAGTCTCTTGCATCTTCCTGGATGAAATTGAGAGTGAACAGATTGACACTCACACGAAAGGCCCTGGAGGCGGGATTTGTGAGGTTTGGAGTCACCTGGGTTGTGAAGGAGGTGACAGCCATCAGTGTCACTTGGGGTTCACATGTGTGTTTATGCGGGGTTGTTAAACATGCCTTTTTATTTAGAATGCTCCTTGGATGTTAGTACCTCAGTTGGCTGCTCAGCTCAATTAACAGCGCTACAGTATTTAGACCAAGATGGGATGGAGCTTCTGCTGCCGCGCCACACCTCCCTGTCCTTCCCCTTCTCCCTCCCTGTCATCTTATGGCAGGGTGAGGGGTTGGCGGGAGGAAATGAAGGCGCCAACCATGATGAGTCGTTTCCAGGAGGGAGTTTGATTCATTTATGCCATTGAAAATTCAAACAGGAGATCATAGTAATAAGAGGTGTTTTTTCCTTCTCTGAATAAGGTAAATATTAGGCAAGCTACTTTTTCCTTTGCTTAGGCTCAATGGCTTTGATTTGCAAAGTTAGACTCTTCTAGAATGTAATCCTCATAAAATGCCTTGATAGATCTGTCCCGCTACTTGAAAACTCATTTCACAGAACTGGTTTAAATCGACATCATTGCTGCTGGAATTCCATTGGTGTATTTGGGTGGGGAGAGGGGTGGGTGGTCATGGCTCACGAGGCTGTGCCCACCTGATGCTCAGGCTTTCAAAGACTGTGGCCCTAAGCCCCCGGGCCCATGGGACAGTCCTTGTTCATTGTTATTTGCTAGTATCTGCCACAGAGTATACAGTGTGTAACAAACATTGGTATATTTTTAAGAACAAATTCTAAATAGTAGTTAAATAAGGAAGGAAATCTTTGTGAAGGAATTGTCACTTTTCAGAAGCAAATGATCCTCTTTAGTTGAAATATTTATCTTATTAATAAATAAGATAAATATTGTGTTGTGTTTGAAATCTTCACCATATTTATTTCATTTTAAAGGGTCAAGAACAAACCCAGCAGATACTGTGGTGTGTGTGTGTGTGTGTGTGTGTGTGTGTGTGTGTGTGTGTTGTAATGTGCTCCTCATCCTCTTCTTCCTCTGGTACCATGCATACTCAGAAATCCATAACTGTCTATGCAGAAACCACTGTGTACCACGTGGAGGTGCCTCTTTCTAGTCTCACGGCAGGGTCTGGACTCCTTAGCACACAGGGTGAGGCAAAGCCACCCACCAGCTGCCCTTGCTACTTTGTGAGGCAGAGCACAGGAAGGGGAAGTGCAGGGCCTGCTGGTTCCTGCCTGGCACCAATTTAAGGTTGACTCCCATTTTCTGGTCTCTTTAACACTTAAAAATATTTATCCCAAGCAGCTATGTCCAGGATAATAAATATTCCCTTTTAATAATGGTGATAAATAATATCTGACAGTTTTTCTCTAATTTTCTTAAACTGGTTTTCTAGAGGTAGACGGTGGTCTAGCTTTGGGTTATTGGTATTCTTGGAATTTAGTTTTCCAAGAAAATGTCTGTGAAGTTTAAATACCATACATGAACACATTTTTTTTTTTAATGAAACTTCAGCCAGGCATGGTGGTGCATGCTTGTAATCCCTGCTCTTGGGAGGCGGAGACAGGAGGATCGCACAGGTTCGAAGCCACTCACGCTGGCTTAGGAGACCCTGTTTCCAAATAAAAAAGTATAAAAATAGGTCTGGGATTGTAGCCCGGAGGTAGAAGGGTTTCCAGGAACCCCAGTACCACCAAAAGAAAAAAAAAAAAAGAAAAAAAAAGAAAAAAAAAAGAAAAAAGGAAACTTCAGTTATGTAGAATTAACCTCAATCTTAATTCCTATCAACCATATTTAAAGTGTAGAAAGAATAAGAGCACTTAATGGAAAACAAATCATGTTTCGTGTTTCAAAAGGTGAGTCTTTGTCCTGTTATGTATACTTGGTTTCAGATTATTTGTTGAAATAACTAAAGGTCTTTTGAGTTTTTTTTAAATGTGAAGTATTATTCTGTTGAGTATAGAACAGTACAGTAGGCCAGGTGCTTTTCTTAGTCAAGCCAGTTATTCTCTAGGCACAGGATTTTTTTTATTTTGTGGTACTGGGGTTCCTGGAAGCCCTTCTACCTCAGGGCTACACTCCCAGACCTATTTTTACATTTTTATTTGGAAACAGGGTCTCCTGAGCCAGTGCGCACGGCTGGTTTTGAACCTGAACCATCCTCCTGTCTCTGCCTTCCAAGCGCAGGGATTACAAGCGTGCGCCACCACGCCCAGCAAGGCACAGGATTTTAAAAGTCCATTGTGTGTGTGTGTGTGTGTGTGTGTGTGTGTGTGTGTGTGTGTGTGTGTCTGTCTGTCTGTCTGTCTGTCTGTCTTAGTTGTAGAGCAATCGCACAGCTAGCTTGAGGCCTGTGTTCGACTTCCAGCACTGTTAACAAATGAACATATATTAAAAGTCCTCTATGCAAATGACAACTCTGTCTTGTGTGATGCAGCTCCCCGAGGTGGTTGTTGGTAAGCTTGTAGTAATAGTGATTTCCTTAGCGTCTACCTTCTTGGGGAAAGGTAGAATGGCTGCAAATCCTAAAGCCAACTATAGCTTCTAAAATACTCTTGGTGAATGGTCTGTCATGGCTACTTCAAGAAAACATCCATGTGAAACAGGCCAATCTCGGGGTTCTTTGTGGTTGTCGTATATTACTTCCAATCAACATACACATTCTTTAAAAAATTTTCTTCCGGCTTGGAACTGTGTAGGATGGGATTCTAGCAGTTTCTAAAAATAAGGTGTTTTCGGAGCCATTCTTTTTCTAGTCCATAGCTTACAAATTTGTTCAGCCTGCTCTTCAGCCCCCAACAAATATGTTTGCATTCATCCTGACAGGCTGCGGTCTGTTGGTACATTGCAGGAATGTAATCTGCCACCTGATCAGGAAACAGCCATTATGTATTGTGGACTGGCACTTGGCTTTTCTGGAGCATGTAGTCACTCCTTTTTGTAGGGATTTGAACGGACTTTGCCATGGTTTCTTTCTTGATTCTCATTTCTGATCCCTCCCATGTTGTAGTTTAATTGAACTATGCTGGGCTAAATAGAACCCTTTATAGAGAGAGCATCTGACCATGGGATCATCCCACTGCAGAGATGAGACTGGGCATTAATGTTTTCAGACATCCAGGACCCAAAGTACACCCTGATCTAAGTTGTGCCTTAGCTGAAATCGCATGTGTACTAAAAGATGTCCTCCTCCGTTGTGGGTCTGAGAAGCCATTCAGAGGTTAAGGAGAGATGAGTGTGGTGGCAAGTTGAGCTCTACCTTTCTGCTGGAGGTCTTGAAGGCCTGGGGCAAATGCCTTGAATCTTGAAGCGGCCTGGTGGGGCCAAGTCTTCTGTGTTGTTCACCTACACCATCTTTGGTGTAAACCAAGTACTTTTTCCGTGCTTTGCTGATGTCTTGACAATAGCAGTGACGAGGGCAAACTTCTGTCCCTATTTGGGGTCTAAATATTTTTGCCCAATTCCAAAGGTCCATCTTGACTCTCAAGTTTGCTCTTGCATATTTTAAATTGCGTAGTTCTAAAAAAGTAGTAAACAAAGTGTCATTCAACACTGTTATTTTTCCTTTCAATGAAGCAATTTAGGAAATACAGGAAAGAGATGGAGTTGGATAGGAGTAACTTCATGTTTTCTCATGTATATTGCACAGTGGGGTAACTGGTTGATAACAGTTGTGTATTTCACAGTGGCAGAGAGGATTTTTAAGTGTTCCTCTCATAAAGAATGATAAATGTCTGAGATGCTAGATATGCCAATTAACCTCATCCAATTAATACATGTATTGAATACATCGTATACATGTATTGGAATGTCGTGCTGTACCTCATAAATACAATTGCCATGTGTCAGTTAAAAACAGTTAACATTGCAGATGTCGCTTTGGAAATTGACCCTGTGGATTTTCCAAAGAGGTTTCATTTCCAGCATTGAGCCTTTAACTGGGAACATTAGATGAGCACTGTGAAATAGTCTGTCCAGACACTAAAGGTACGGCAGCGGGAAGGGAGCTTGTCATTTGTTGAATTAAAACCAATAGGGAACCTGTTCCCAGGAATGCCTGGGGTAGGTAAGCGTGCCTGCACAGCTGAATCATGTCCAATACATTTGCTAAGCCAACTATGACCTACAGTCCACGTGACACCAGTGTGAGCCCAGGTTTTGGAATGAAGTAGTTGTTTAGTTTGTGTATACACTTAGTCTCTGGACCTCCATTTCTTTATGTGGTAAATGACAACCACAATACTGTATAGAGTTGGCTCTGACTTACTTTTTTTTTTTTTTGCGGTACTGGGGTTCCTGGAAACCCTTCTACCTCCAAGCTACACTCCCAGACCTATTTGGAAACAGGGTCTCTTAAGCCAGCAAGGCCGACTCCAAACCAGCGCAATCCTCCTGTCTCTACCTCCCAAGTGCGGGGATTACAAGCGTGCGCCACCACGCCCGCTACCTGGATGACTTTTAAAGCACAGCTATGTTAGCGTGGGCTCCAGCCTTCAGAGTTTTGGATTCAGTAGAGCTGAATGGGACCTGTGAAACTGCGTTTCTAACAAATCCCTGAGTGATTCTGATGCTAATAGTCAAAGGAAGATTCACTTTGATAACCACTTCTTCAAGGATTAAATGCTATGTCATTTATAGCACTAAGCAATAATTAATGAATAGTCAACATCCATTCTGTATACAGTCACTGTGTAAATGGACAGTGGTTATGTCTGTGGTTAAGGAATCTGGGGCCCAGTTGCCTCCTCCATTCCTCTTTGGGGACCTTTTCTCTGTATGTTGCCAAATGTTTCCTCGAGCTTTATCTGCCTTGTAGAGAGGAGTAAAGTCCTTCCTTCCATTGCAGTTTCTCGGGAATTATTTATAGACTAGTCAGCTGTGCACCTCTCCCAGCCCCCTCCATCTTTTTTGGTGTCATTTCAGGTGTGTGGATCCTTAGGTACCCTGTGCCCTACCTGAGGGCATAGCATCTGAGCGAAAGGCGTACCCTGCCATAAATAACTCATGCAGCAGACAGTGTGATTGAATCTCGATTGCCGTTGAAATTTCTGTTCTTAAATGTTACTCCTAGCTCCTTGTTGGTTGCAGTACTTGGTGCTTCCCTTGTACTTCTTCTTTTGTTTATACTTAGTATTGTGGCCAAGAGGAAGAAAGTGCAATTTGGCATCTATCATATTCCTTTTTTAAATTAAAAAGTAATAGTTCTTTTAGACTTGAGTTTTTCTTTTGTGTGTGTTGTGTAGTGGGGGAAGAATGACATTGGGAATATTTTTCTGAATGTGTGTGTTGTGTAGTGGAGGACAAATGGGATTGAGAATATTTCTGTGTGTGGATATCAGTGAGTTTATTCTATCTCTAGTTTCACACGTTTCAACTTGCACAGGCCTTAAGTTATACCCAGTGGAGAAAGGTATCCATAAAACACATCTCCCTAAGGCTGTTTCTACCTTTTCATGGTCTTCCTCACAGTTTATTATTTTTTTTTAACAAAGCAAGTTTTGTTGTAGCTCAGAACAAGAGATGACATTAAATTACACTATACCTGTCCTTAATGAATTCATGCTTTCAGTCCTGTTTGACACGATAGGCAATTTCACATACTCATCAACAGTTTCTTAGTGACCTGTGTTTTAAAATGGAATTTGTTGTATTTTTAGCCAGTGGGGTTACTTAGGGGTGACGATTCAGTGCACGTTGCACAGAGATTAGGACGCAGCCAGTTCCCTACAGGAATTGATAGGGAGATGGATTTAAAAAAAAAATTTTTTTTTTACAAGGATAAATAGTCAACTCTGATCTGTTTTTATTTTAACCACTGTGAAGCTTGGAAGGGAATGCATTGGTTTACTATTTCCATGGCAACAGAGGCTCTTCCCTCCTCTGGGCACAACAGGAAATGAACCCATTCATTTACCCAACTCTGAGCCTCAGAATTCCATTAATGTGATTCTGGATTGTTAATTCAAGTATTTTGACAGGTTATCGTGTATTCTCCAATAGTATTCAGTAGTAGCTTTAATCCTACTCAAGTCAATAAATATCCTTCTCTAGTTGCTGTTTCCTGATCTCTCTGAAGGAGATGAGAAGGTTCTCAAGCATACAGCAGTGTGCCTACCTCGTGCAGTGGGGGCCTGCAGAGATCCTGCTGCTGCGGGGGCATCACTGTAATCTCTGGAGTCTGTGTTACACAGTTTTTTAGACTTTGGACTTCATAAACAGATTGGGGGTTTGTTTTAGAAGAATGGCTAAGTAAAAGCTTTCATTCTGGTTAGTTTGTGTTTGAATACATAATTATTTATTTATGGTACTAGGGATGGAATTCAGGGGCATTCTACCTCAGAGCTATACCCCCAACCCAATTATAATTATATATATATTTTTTGGGGGGGGCAGGCCTGGGGGTGGAACCCAGGGGCATTTGACCTCTGAGCTACACCTCCTGCCCTATTTTTTTTATTCTTTATTTTGAAACCGGGTCTCACTGAGTTGCAGAGGGCCTAAGTAGCTGAGGCTGTCCACGAACTGCGATCCTCTGGTCTCAGCCTCCCGAATGCTGGGATTACAAGCGTGTGCCACCACACCCAGCTCCCAATTTTATATTTTTGATTTATTTTGAAACAAGGTCCCATTAAATTGGGGAGGGCCTCACTAAGTAGCTGAGGCTGCCTGGAACCATGGTCCTCTTGTCTTAGCCTCCTAAGTATTGGGATTACAAGCGTGCACCACCACGCCCGGTTTATCTTTTGAGAAGGGGTCTTGCATGTTTCTCAGGGTGGTCCGGAACTCCAGCCTTTAGCAGTCCTTAGGCCTGCTTAGTTTACTTTTGCTTTCCACAAGTGTTCTAGGTTACTTTTAAAAGCTAGTATTGAGCTGGGTATGGTGGCACATGCCTATAATCCCAGCATTTGGGAGGCTAAGACAGGATCCCAGTTCGCAGATAGCCTCAGCTACTTAGTGAGGCCTTCTGCAATTTAGTGAGACCGTTTCGCTAGGGGTGTAACTTGGAGTTAGAATGCCTCTGGGTTCCAACCCCAGTACCGCAAACACACACACACACACACACACACACACACACACACACACACACAATTTAGTTTCATGCTTATTGCTTCGAGTGTTAGTGTTTTCAAGTTCAGCTTTTATTTTGAACTCAGGGGCAGTCTACCTTTGAGTTACACCCCCAGCTCTTTTTTTTTTTTTTTTTTTTTTTTTTTTTGTTGTTGTCTGGGTTTGAACCCAGGGGCATTCTACCTCTGAGCTATACCCCTAGCCAATTTTTATATTTTTTATTTTGAAACAGGGTCTCACTAAGTTATGGAGGGCCTCGCTAAGTAGCTGAGGCTGGCCTTGAACCTGAATCCTCCTGTCTCAGCCTCTCAAGTACTGAGATTACAAGCATTTATTCTCAGTTTTGAAACAGGGTCTCACTAATTTGTGGAGGGCCTCACTAAACAGCTGAGGCTGCGCCCAAACCTGTGATCCTCCTGTTTCAGCTTCCCTAGTACCAGAATCACAAGCATACACCACCATACCTGGCTATTTATTTATTTATTTTGAAGCAAGGTTTTGCTATGTTGTTGAGGCTGGTCTTGAACCTGTCTCTGCTTCCCAAGTACTGGGATTACAAGTGTGCACCCCCACCCCCAGGTGCAGTCATTTAAAATGCGTTCAGTTCATGAGAGAATGAAATTCCAGTACCTTGCCTGTCTTTGAGATGCCATTTGACTCCTCACCGGGTATATAATGATTTTTTTCTGTTCCTTCCTCAGAGGTCAGTGACTTTTGTAGCTCTTCATGGATTGAACTCAGCACCAGGTTCTCTAAGAGCCTCCATGTATACCACTCCCCTGCCACCAGCCAGGTGATCTTACCATTGAGCTAAGCAGTCTAGATTCTACCTAGAAACCAGGGATAGGAGGTCTAGAATTGCCTTTTGAGAGGGACTTTTTACAGGTGGGCTGGGGAATATATTGTACTTTCTTGGAAAGTTCCCTTGTGGTGAATGAGTGGGATTTCTATCCTGGAGGGAGCCTGCAGGGAATGGCAGCTGGCTCCCTGGAGTAGGTCATTGGATGGTATGATTGGTTTAGGCTACATTTCAGGAAAAAAAGGTCTGTCCATGTTGATCTGGAAGACAGGACTTAGGTCTTCATTTGCCCGTTGCTTCAGATTTTGCAACTTTGTCCCTCCCCATCACCTATGAGTATGTTCACTCCAACCTGGGTTTTGGAGTGAACCCAAATTCCAAATTTCCAATACAGTTTTCTTTCTTTTGCTAATGTGAGAGGATGGAGGTGATGGGGAGGGACCCAGCCCAGGGGATCCTCGATGCAGTTCCTATTCACATGTGCTCTCTCTTAGGCTCACATTGTGAAGGCCCCTTACTGTAGTGATTTGCTGAGCGTGGGCTGGAGATGTAGCTCAGTGGTAAACCATTTGCCTCTTGAGGCACCCTGAGTTGGATTCCCAGCACCTTAAAAAAAAAAAAAAAAAAATACTGGATGTGTTCCTCTTTGAAGTAGAAGCTAAATGAGGAACATGCTGATTTTCTTAGTTTCCTATGTTTGAATTTGTTTTTGAGACATCTTACTCTTTATTGAACTATATGTGTTGTCACTGCATACTAGTTCTGTTGCCCAGGGAGATGTCGTCTTATTTTTCCTAGTTGAGGTTTGCTGGTGGCTTTATAATCCCCAAAAAAGAGAAATCTTGGAAATGAGCATGAGCATGTACCATGAGCATCTTATTTCTTCCTGCAATACTAATTTGTTTGATTTTTTTAAATTAAAAATCATCCAATGTGGAAAAGATGTGCATTAAAAACAAAACTGTAGCTGAGCATGGTGGAACACGCTTGTAATCCCAGCATTTGGGAGGCTGTAACAGGAGGATCATGGTTTGCCATCCTCAGCTACTTAGTGAGGCCCTTTGCAACTCAGTGAGATGCTGTTTCAAAATAAAGAATAAAAAATAGGGCTGGGGGTGTAGCTCGGAGGTAGAATGCTTCTGGGTTCCATCTCCAGTACCACCAAAAAAAAAAAAAAAAGGAACCAAATTTGTGAAATTGATCGCTGTTCTCTCCATCAAAATCATTACCTGCATCTCCAGTTCAGAGAGCACTGAATGAAATCAGTTGTATAAAACTCTGATGTGATATGAAAATATCTAGAAAGAAAAAAAAATACTTGTCCTCCATCCTCTCACAATAGCAAAAGAAAGAAAACTGTATTGGAATACTCCAAAACCCAGGTTGGAGTGAACATACTCAGAGGTGATGGGGAGGGACCAAGTTGCAACCTTGGGAGAATAGATGACTTGGGGTCATTGGGTTGGAGGTACACTTACAGAAAAACATGATTTTTTTTTTTTTGAAAGATAAGTGGATTCTTGGGAGACTACATGTGAAGTTATAGTTTTGTGAGTGTGTCTGTTACTCTTGGCTAGGACACTTATGACTTTATTTTTGGTACTGGGATTGAACTCAAAGGCATTCTTTGAACCACACCCTTTGGGGTGCTTTTTTAAATTGTATTTTCTTCTCCCCTTTTTTGTAGTGGGGATTGAACCTAGGGGCATCTACCTCTGAGCTACACTCCCAGCCCTTTTCATTTTTTAATTTTGAAACCACCCCCCCCCCCTTACTAAATTGATGAGTCTGGGTTTGAACCTGAGAACCTCCTGTCTCAGCCTCCTAAATACTTCAGTCACAGGTGTGTGCCACTGTGCTGGACTCAGAGTAATTTTTTATGAGTGATTTATTATGGATTTTTTATTTATTTTTTTGGTGGTACTAGGGGTAGAACCCAGAGGCTTTCTACCTCCTCCAGTTTATACTCCCAGACCTATTTTATATTTTATTTGGAAACAGGGTCTCACTAAGTTGCTGAGAGCCTCACTAAGTAGCTGAGGTTGGCTTCAAACCTGTGCGATCCTCCTGTCTCAGCCTCCTAAGTGCGGGGATTGTAAGTGTGCTCCACCATGTCTGGCTGGATCTTTTTTTTTTTTTTAAACAAAGACCAAACAAAGATATACTTGTGGAAGAGAGCAGGTGAAGGATTCAACTTGGATAAGTCCATTTGCAAACCCACAAATGTCCTGGGTCAGCGTCTCTGGGCCTCTGTGTGAATCTGTTATAACTGCTACCAGCGGGATTTGGGATGTGAGTCAGGAAGCTCTAAGTGTCCATCTGGAAATGATCTCTTACTAGTTCCACTTACAAATTGCAGGAGGTGGGGCCATAGCCGCCCTTCCCCGGCCTGATGTATGGCTGGGAATGTGGAGTTTGGCAGCCTATTGACACAGTTCAAGATGGATGCGTCTTGGATCAAAGGGAGACCATTAGGGCCTGTTTAGGTTGGTGGAATTGAAGAGTCATTATAAAGAGTAGTTAAGCATCCGCCTTTCCTTCCTGGATCCCAACTTTATAAACCCCATCCTGCATTTGCCCAGTTTGCTGGCCTAAGGCTTCTCTCGCACTAGCAGTGAGGAAGAATGTCCTTGGTGTTCATCAGAGACTTGCAGAGCCGACAAGGACGTCATCTATTGCCGAGCTTGCTCTGAATATCACTGCTCCCAATTTTGACAGTGTGGCAGTTTTTGCCTACTCTCTTATCACCTTCTGTGTGGCTCACACTTGCAGCCGTCCTGCCAGTGCTTCTTCCTTCCCTAAAACGCTCCTTAGGAAATGTTACCCTGCCTCCTCTCAGGTGGCTTGGCTTGTGTAGATGGGTGCGAGACATCAAGTGACCTCCTCGTTGTCGCTTCTCTGCATTTTTCCTTCTGATCTTGCCTGGATGGTGGAATGGGGGGAGGACCAAGTATGTGCCTCTAGGAAGCATCACAAAAAGTAATTCTTGCTTCTGTTTCTGAAGGAATCACTGGAGCTAGGTTTGAGGCTGGGGTTGGTTATTTCTTCAAGTTTTAGCTAATAAGCATTATCTGTGGCATTCTTGTTTTATAAGTTTTGCGTGGATCCCTACCCTTTCCTCCAGCTGGAGCTACTGTGGTCTTCACATTTCATTACAGTCATGCAGAGCTTTCTCTCCTATTATTTTGGCTCTCTTGGACTTTTATCTTCCTTCCCTTTTGTAATTTGAGGAAATGAGCCAGGGCCAGGGGACAGCGAGTCTTTGGGAAGGAACATTGGGTAGGTCCTGACTGCAGCTTTCTCTGGAGGATCTGAGCCACATGGAAGGAGGCTGACCTTGAGACTTTATCATTTCCTGTCTGCAGACAAGGAAAATTGGCTTAGGCAGTAGGGATTAATGAGGGACTTAATTGAACAGGAAGTCTTTCAGCCCTTCAGGATGACTGGAGGTTTGCAAATAGTTTGGGTGTTTTTATCTTGAATCCTGCTTAAGAGTTTGGTCTTCTTTTCACAGGAATTTCCTGGAACTAAATAAAGGCCAGAAATTGTCATGGAATGAGCTTCTCTGAGTGAAGAGAAGGGCTTGCTTTTTTTTTTTTTTTTTTTTTTTTTTGGCAGGTCTGGGGATGGAACACAGGGGCATTTGACCTCCAAGCTACATCCCCTGCCCTATTTTTTTTATTCTTTATTTTGAAACAGGTTCTCACTAAGTTGCAGAGGGCCTCACTAAGTAGCTGAGGCTGTCCGTGAACTGTGATCCTCCAGTCTCAGCCTCCCAAATGCTGGGATAACAAGCGTGAGCCACCATGCCTGGATAAGGGCTTGCCTTTGATTTGTTCATATCCCCAGTCTCACCTCAGGGAGCTTGTGCTGCTAGCTCTGCTCAAATCCTTACAAGACCATTAAGCTTCCTTTCTCATGTCATAGCAAATGCAAATATGATGTGTCTGGGCATGCAGACGTGGATATGTCACTAACCATGCAAATATCAGCACTCTACCTCCAACGTGGTGAATTAATGGTGGAAAGATAGCACTGGCAGTGCAGCTTGTGAATCAGCGCGTTCCTTTACTCTTTGGAGAAGTTCTCATTTTGTGATAGGTCCTGGTGGAAGACATGAGAGCAAAGACCTCTGCTAAGGGCTCCTTGAGGTATGTGGTTAGGGTGGACATACTGCTGCAGATGCTCACACAGGTCTGTTGGTATCCACACGTGTGACCTCTTTCCATCTGCTGTTTATTTTTCATGGTCCTAGTTACCTGCAGTCTGAAAATATTAATTGCTAAGTGGCAGGAGTATAGAATTTATAGCATTTAAATTGCACTGCCATTCTGGGTAGTGTAATGAGACCTCTCACCGCCCCTGCTGCTGCTGCTTGCTCATGATGCGACGTACCCTCTTGTCCAGCATATTCATGCTGTATGGACCACCTGCCCGTTTATCGCCTGGTAGCTGCCCTGGTTACTCGATGGGCCCGTTAGCCCATCAGTTGTCAGGCTCATGGTTTTGTGCTCTGCTAACCCTTATTTTAAAAGAGTACTGATGTTGGCAATTCAGACATGCTAAAGAGAAGCAGTCTGGCACTTCATCTAGGTAAACGGGTGAACCTCCTCAACCTAGGGCAAATGCAGTGTGCAGAGTTTTAATATCTACAGGGAGAAAAAGGTGTACTGTGTACGGGGTTCTGTACTCTCTGGGTGTCTCGGAACATGTCTCCCCCAGATAAGGGGGGACGGCTGTAGCGCACATACGGGAAGCAATCAGGCCTGTGGATGCACAGCCTGCACGTCAAACTGGCCTGGCAGGTGGCCGATGAGGAAGGACTGGGAAGACTTTTGTGTTGTACCGGGAAAGAGGTGTCTTAGATGGTGAAAGGATTTATCATAAAGATGGTAGATGAGGTAGAGTATTGTAAGTATGGCACAAACTGCCCCCTTTGTCACATCCTGCCTCCCAAGTTTCTCAGTTGGATTTAGGATGTTAGGGCTCTTTTTTTGGGGGGGGCAGTACTGGGGATGGAACCCAGGGGCATTCTACCTTCGAACTACACTCCTAGCCCTATTTTTTATTGTTTTTTTTTGTTTTGTGGCACTGGGGTCAGAGCCCAGGGACATCGTATCTCTGAGCTAAGACCCAGCCCTATTTTTTATTTTTATTTTTATTATTTTTTTTTTATCTTGAAACAGAGTCTCACTGAGTTGCAAAGGGCCTCATTAAGTACCTGAGGCTGGCCGCGAACCTGAATCCTCCTGTCTCAGCCTCCCCATCCCGAATGCTGGGATTACAAGTGTGCATCACCATGCCCGGCTTTATTCTTTATTTTTGAAACAGGATCTCACTGAGTTGCAAAGGGCCTCACTAAGTACCTGAGGCTGTCTGTATATTGTGATCTTCCTGTCTCAGCCTCCCAAATGCTGGGATTAAAAGCGTGTGCCACCACACCCAGCTTTTTTGGGGTGGGGGTGCAGAAATATATTTACCACCCTGTGCAACTTTAAATGTTGGTAAAAACTTAAGGCTGTTTAGAGGGTATTCTGGGCACTCCTAGAAATGCAGGTGATTTCCACATCTTGACGCCTTGTCACCTACGTTGATACAATTGTCATGGTTTTTATTTAAATTTCTGTGCTAAGGATGTGCATCTTAGAATTGTCATGGCAGCTCCCAGTGACCTGGATCCAGAGCAGAGATGCTGAGTCTGCAGTATCCCCAGGTTGGGACATTCCAGCGGGAGACTGTGACCTTGCTCCTGAAGGACCAAGCACAAACAGTCCAAAGGTGGAAAATCGCTCTTTGTATATTCATTCATTAGCTATGAGCAGGTTCTTGAGGTATGGTCATGTTTTTTCATCTCCAGACAATTGTCTAGAAACAATAGACTGTTTTACAGGGTGTGCAGGAGGAGACAAGGTGTGAATTGTAGTGAATTTTTTATTGCAGAACGGCATTTTGGTTGGTGATGGTTTAGTTGATACTACACACTTTGAAAATTACCAGGGATTATTGTTCAGCTTGCTAAATAAATAAATAAATTTCTTTTAGACCCCTGAAAGCAATGTCTTAGCACTATGAGGCATTGCTTTAGCCTTTTTTTTTTTTAAAGTGGAAAAGTCACTTTCGGATGCATATCGGAGAACAATCCTGTGTATCTTAGTTCTAGGTATATCGTGAGTTTTCCATGTTATTTTCCACACAAACAAGGAACTTGGACGTGGAACAGAGTTGATGGATGAAACGGCATTGCATACGGGGTTCGGTTCACGTTTCTACTTCCTACAGACAGTGGTCAGATTCATAGCTGGCACCAGATGCTAGCATAGGTTCTAAAAATCGGCCAGTGGCAGTGCTTGTCATTATTATTCAGAACTGTTTTTTTCCTGGGTGATGATACAGAGGGGACTCTGAAGACTCGCTGTTGCCATCTATTGGAGCTTGTTGGCTACTTCATGAGCTTTTCAGTGGGCGGGGAAATTGTCTGGGATCCCTTTCTGTCACCCTTTCAATAAAGCAGATCTCTTTTAGTGAACTAAATAAATGCCTGAGAGGAAGAGGTTGAGAAGCCAAAGTGCGCTTTGCTTACTCAAGGGACTAACTGGGGTTGTGAGCGCCACCTCTATGCTTCAGGCTGCTTGTGCCAGGTGAACTCTGACATTTCTCTCTCATTCATTCATTCATTCATTCATTCATTCATTCTGCAGCACTGGGCCTCATACATGCTAGGCCATACCTCTGAGCTTCACCCGTGGCCCCTTTACTATGGGCTTCTGTCTAGAATGTTTCCAGTGAGAAGCTTCTGCAGGATTTTCTTCAGTAATGGGCTGTACAGCATTGTGGAAAGAAGTTTTTTTCATATGTTTTTCTTTCTCTTTCTTGAAACATGATTCTCACCTCAGAGGTCATTCATTCTTCCTTTCCAGTGATTTCTCTCTGCCAGGAGATGGTTGCCAGCAGATTTTTGGCAGTTGGCAGTTGGGTATTGAGTGATAAGTTGGGTCCTGCACTCATGTGACTTTGTGTCACATGATCTCTGCCGGGCAAGGGAGGGGCTGAAACCCCCGCGAGAATTGGGCGTTCCCGCGAGTAAACCCTCATCTCGCGAGATGCATACCTTGAAAAGGAGAGCCCGCGTCCAGCTTCGGACAGGCGCGCGGGCCCCACGGTGCCTCGCCCTGGTCTCCGGGAGAGCCGTGCCATTAAAACTTTACATGTCATGTGTACCGGACCTCTCTCGTGTTTTCCACACTCCGCTGTACTCACATTATTTTTTATTTTACTCGCATTCATTTTTTATTTTACTTATCATTGAGTAACCTAAAGTTGAAATACTGCTAGGGTTTTTGTTGAAATGATATTTGAAAAACTTAAGTTGGCAGTCTTGCATTGAGCGCAAGTAGAAAGGCAGATTAACATTTTAACTGGTGCTTCTGGACTTTTAAAAGTGAATGTCCTTTAGGTAATTTGTTCACACCTTGTACCTACAATGTCATAGTAGGAATTCCTCTGGCCAGGTCCTGTCTGGATTCTTAAGGTACTTGTACATGCTCCTCTTCTGACTCTCGTTAGCCTTATTCACCCCCTTTTGCTCAAGACTGCCACGAGACCAAGTCTTTGTTGAGAAAATTGTGACTGTTAACTATTAATAAAAAAAAAAGGTGGTGCTGCCCGGGGATGGCAGGACAGGTGGCTTTGCCTAGGTAAACTAAGACTGACATTTACATAGCTGACACACAGGTGACATTTGTGATTGAAGGAACAAAAGGGCTTTGTTGCCACTTATGTTGTTGATTGCTGATGATCCCTCTCCAGTTTGACATGGTTGCTTTCTAGAACACAAAAGAACTCAACGTCAAACGTTCCTTTGATCATGGCATGCTTGACTTTTCAGGCATTCTCGGTTCTTTGACATTTCGGGATGCTGCGTAAGATTTCAAGGGACCAAACTGAATGATTTGTTAATTGAATCAAAGAGCTGCGGCACTTACTTCTTTCATACCATTCGGGTGGGTTATCATCACCTAACCTGGGCTTTACGGATGCCTAGGAATGTTTAACTTAGGAGAATGTTGTTCCTAGCTGTCATGTATTTAGTTGTGTTAATTTTTGACATCCTTTTCTTTTTTTCTCTCTCCTAATCTTTTACTGTGAAGAAAAGGGTCACCTTTCTCTCTGATGCCTCTGTGTGTGTGTGTGTGTGTGTGTGTGTGTGTGTGTGTGTGTGTGAGAGAGAGAGAGAGAGATAGATAGATGGGAGGCATTCTACCTCCTAGCTACACTCCCAGCCCTTTTTACATTTTTGTTTTGTGACAGAGTCTGGCTACATTTCAGAGGCTGGTTTTGAACCTGCATTCCTCCCAAGTACTGGGATCAGAGAGATGTGCCGCTCCACCTGGCTGATGCTTTAAAAAAAATTTTTTTTTTGGAAGAGTGTGGGAGTAGAATGTTGAGGAGCAAATGGCAATGCCCTCCTCAGGTGGCGGTGATTTTGGGGTATCATTGATTAGCTTCTGTTTGGGCCAGCTTCTTGAGTAGAGTTGATGTGTTCCTAAGGGTGTCTTTGTTCTGAAGGAAGCTGATGTGATGGCGTAAAGGAGTCTACTGACTTCTTGTTGGCAGGATTCAGTGTTAGGGAGAGCAGAGTATAGATAGTGTTGCTACTATTGAGCAGTTCAAGGAAAGTCTAGGGTCACTAATGAGATTCTAATATCTTTCTAAAAAAATAGTTTCTTTTCCCACTTTCTTCCTAGGCTTCTGAAGTGTTAGCCAGTGTTCTTAACTCTAAAGGTTGACATGTTTTGCTCTTTTACTTGTCAAGTAGCAGTTTGGAAATTGGTGCTGGGATCCTTTACCTTAGTCATATAGGCAGCTTGGAGGTTGAGATTCTGATTGCCGGGTGACAAAAGATCAGTACTTCTTTTCTCACTTAAAAGTATGGACGCAGATCAAAAGAATTATTACAGAAATTGCCTTTTCAGGAACTCTTTGTTTCGTTGCGGTGGTCAGAGGTCACAAGCTCAGAGCCATGCAGAGCCCTATTTATCTCCCTTCTGTATTCTTTTTCTTAGTTTTAATTTTTTGTGGTAGTAGGGGTCAAACTCAGGCATTCTACCTTTGAGCTATATGCCCAGACCTATTTTATTTTTTATTTTGAAATGGGGCCTTGCTAAGTTGCTGAGGATGGCTTGGAAGCTGCAATTCTCCTGTCCCAGCTTCTAAAGTACTGAGACTAAAGGTGTGTGCCACCACACCCAGCTTACTTATTTTAAATAGTTCCAGAAAATCAAGGCCAGCCTTGCTGCAGAGATCAGTGGAGCTAAAGCCCCCAGGCCCTATGACATTGCTGCTCTTGTGCTAGTCTGACCAATCCAGAACTTTCAAGGATCCACCAGGAGGGAGTTCCATCAACAGAAAGTTCCTTTAGGCAGATCCGGCAACAGCAAACTTTTCCTCTAAATAGCTCCCTATGTAACTTAATTAAGACAAGTGCTCCAAATATTTAATATCCTGTGGTTTTTCTTTAAGCATAAACAAACTATTTCATCTGTGCATACATACGGGGGCAGGGTGGGGGGAAGAAGGCTGTGAAGCAATGTGTGGTTACATCTCAAGGAATACCATACAATATGCCTCCCTGTACGGCAACACTCTTCTCCCGGAGCTAGTGTTTTTGTCGTTGTGTGACGTCCTGGAGAACAAATGTGAACTGTAACTATGGGAACGGGGTTCTGACGTGCGCCTTGAGAGGGATGTAGTCCCTGGCCGGTGATGCCCGCTGCATTTGAGAGTGAGTCGGTCTCTGCTGGCCTCTGGGTTCACTTGAGGATGTGTTTATTTTCTCTTTACTATTCAGGATGTTTACAGCCGTCCTGTGTGGTTTGCCCGCAACTGCACTTGCATTTAAATTTGGTGGGCAGCTTGCCCCGGGTAGAGGATATCCCCTGCCTGGCCCCCCGCACCCTCCAGCACACACGGGCACGCTCTTGTTTCTTTGAGTAGCTGCCAGGTTTGTAGTGTGTGTGTCTGGGGGTAGAATAGAGTGGGTAATTATTTTGGGGATGGAAACACAGGAAATTTTTTTGAATAGGCTTTTCATCAAGTTGGCAAAGCCTCAGGACCCGCTCCCACACCGGCACAAAGAGCCAGCCATGCCGGTCATTTTGCATTTGCCAGACGCACAGCTTCTTGTTTTTTGAATGAACAGACCCTCTCTTCCTACCCCACTCCTTACCCTTTGTTTAGAATGGGGATGTAATCTAAATAATTGGATTTACCAGCTTATGTGTTTAATATTGGAAAATTGAGTTAATAAAATGATGTTTTGGCATGCCCAGTCCTCAACAAGGGACCAGCTGTGCACTGACTTCAAACCGCTCGGCCTTCCCAGCTCCCTCATTCCTCACTCAAACGGTATCTGCACACTGTGTCCATCTTGGGTCGGTAAGTAGTCAGAAATCCTTGACAGAAAGGGAATTTAATTAGCCTAGAAATCACCGTTGTGCCATAGTTGGGGCTGCTCTAGAGATCGGATGCACTGATAGCAAGCAGTAAGCTGGTGATCGCCAGTGTAGATGACCCCGGAGAAACCCGGAGACGCAGTGCCACCCTATTGCCGGCGCCCAGTGGCAGACTGCCCAGGAAGCCTCTCAACACGGCGGCGTTTGAGGAAGGGAGGAGGCGGCACATGGAGGCTGTTAAGGAACAAAACAGATTTGGCAGAGGATGAAGCCGGCTCATCGGTGGGGATTCTTTGCAAGCTTTCCCTCACAATTTTAACTTTCAAAATACTTCTTTTCTGTTTTTTGAAGATTTAAAGAAGTTTATTAAAAAGAAATACAGAAAATAGAAATACAGAAAATAGTTACAGCCCCATGCCAAAATGGCACGGGGGGGGGGGGGTGGCCCGGGCCAACTCACCGCTCCCTCAAAATACTTCTAACCCCCCCACCTTCCTGCAGTGCTGGCAGTGTGAACCCAGGACTCAGCACATTATCTACCTTTGAGCTGTGTCCTGGCCTGGCGCTGATGTTTATTTTGGTGTGTTTGTGTGTTCCCATAAAGGTGCTATGCTTTTTTTTTTTTTTTTAACCTCAAAAGTTTAAGATTAGCCGGGCATGGTGGCACACGCTTGTAATCCCCGCGCTTGGGAGGCGAAGACAGGAGGATCGCGCAGGTTTGAAGCCAGCCTTGCTGGCTGGCGTAAGAGACCCTGTTTCAAAAATATAAAAATAGATCTGGGAGTATAGCCCGGAGGTAGAAGGGCTTCCAGGAACCCCAGTACCACCAAAAAAAAAAAAAAAAAAAAAAGTTTAAGATTTATTTCTATATTTTTTTGGTACAGGGATCAACCTAGGTACATTCTACTGGTGAGCTACACTCTTGTCCTTTTTTTTTTTTTTTTTTTTTTTACCTCCGAGTTGCACTCTCACCCCTTTTTTTATTCTTTATTTTGAACCGGTGTCTCACTGAGTTGCGAAGGGCCTCACTAAGTAGTAGCTGAGACTGTCTGCGAACCATAATCCTCCTGTCTCAGCCTCCCAAATGCTTAGATTACAAGCGTGTGCCACCACACTCAGCCTATTATTTTTAGTGACAAAATCTCAATAAATTATTGAGAGGTCTTGCTAAGTTGCTGAGACTGGCCTCTAACCTGTGTTCGTCCTAGAACAGCCTCCAAAGTACTGGGATCACAAACTTGAAACACCACGTCTGACTTTTGTGATTATTTTAATCATTAAACCATTCATTTTTGGCTGTTTGCAGTGCCACCTTACCCCACCCGAGAACGAGGGTTGGAAGCTCAGTGGAAAGCAAGCCTTCCGTACACTTTGAGGAGTTGGGGAAAGAGGAAGAGCAGGGACAACAGCCTTGTCCCCTGGGCTCAGGCCTGTCTGCATGGTGTGGTGTGTGACAGGAACCTCCTTCCTGACCCAGCAGTTTGTGGCTCTGGACGGTCATGCCGTGTGAGGACAGGTGGGACGTGGTGGCAGGCTCCATGCATCCAGGCTACCCTGTGCCACGTGGTGCTCACAAGCAGGAGCCACACCTTCCTTTGCTTTTGTTGGGTGTGATGGGCATGTTCCTCAGTTACTCCTAATTGAGTGATGATGGAAATTGTGATCGCCCTGGTAGATGCTTAGTTGATTCTTGGGGGATTTGAATTCCAGGTTGCTTTTGGCTGGTCCTTACCTGAAGCTGAAACACGTTTCCCCTCTGCCCTTGCTGTTGGATCTCTTTCCCATACATCCAGCATTCCTCTTGGTTGCTCTGAATAGCCTATTCATCAGCTCTGCTGCCCAGAAACCTTCCTGTGCTTCACTGCGATTCTTAAGTGAGGGAGGCTTGTGTAATTGTAACTAACATATCGGCGCCATGTTCCTTCTGTCACTGGCTGATTTATGGAGGGCTTGTCCTCTATGCAGGGTAATGTCTATACGTACAAATATGCCATGAAGAGGAGATTGCAGTCGAGTACTCTTAGGCCAACAGGACAGAGGAATTGATTTGGAGTCGACTGGGGGGCCTTGGGTGATGCCCTTTGTTAGGATGGTCATGTTTCTTTGAGGAGATGATTTATAAGCAGATATATGAAACAGTGACCACTGTCAAAAAAAACATTGCAGGCCTGGAATGTCTCTTCTCCTCCCCTTACATGAATAAATCAGCCACGGAAAGAGTAAAAGAGCCTTCTAGATGGAGGGAGCAGTTTTAAGTAACTAAGATCCCTTTGGTGTGTTCCTACAACCTGTGCTTTTATCTTGGCCATGGCTCAGGTTGATCAGTTGTCTGTTTCAACACTCCTTGGGGGGGGGGAGCTTCAGCTTAATCTGGGCAGAACTGGGTGCCTGGACCCTGCAACTTCTGGAGTTGGGACACCCACTAGGTGATTTTCTTTCACCTGTCATGGGGAGGGCACCAAGGTGAAACTGATCCAGGGACCAAGGCTTGGTGGCTTCTGCCTCTGGTCTGCGTAGTGCTAGGGAGGTCTCGCCCTTCTCCCTTTATTCACATGTGCAGTGAGGGAGCACTTTGTAGGATTCTCCACAACAAAAGCCACTAGCTTTAGCATTTACTCCAAATAGACATAGCAGAATGGATCTCTAGTCTTCTGAGCTTGCTGTGTGGGTACCAAAGTCCTTCAGTTCATATTACCTGTACACACCTTTACACCAGAGAAGATGTGACTTCATATAGCTTCTGTTCACTTGCCCTCTTCATAGACATAATTATGTATAAACGTATTTGCTTATTCTTCCTTCTCTTGGTTTACATTTACTTTATTTTGTCTGTTTACGTTGCTTATTGGCAGGTTTCATTTAATTGGTTTCATCAACAACATAAGGGTACACAGAGTTCAAGAACAAGGGCATGCTTCATAAGGACTCTTCTTGAAGCATTACTAACATTTGTAGAAGTGACGCTCTCGCTCCTGTGGTTTCTGAGGGCCTGACTCCTGTGCCAGGAGCTTCTGGGTGTGTCTCAGGGATGGTAAGGTGCAGAAGCCTTTGAGGCCCCTCCCCTCCCCTCCACATCCCAGTTCCTCTTCTTTTACCCCAGGAACTCTGTACTCCCAGTGCCACTTTGGACCTCTCAAGTGGTATTTCCATGTGAAGGCCTTTCTGCTCTAGATAAAGTGGAAGGTGAAGTTTTTGGTCGGCTGATGGAGGTGCTGGGGTTGGGATATAGGAAGCACTTCATAATCTGGGGGCACCCCTCACCCCTGGGATTGGAGGCTTCTCCAGCTCCCCCTTGATGCCTGTTTGGTGCCATCCTCTACCTCATAGCAAACCTGCTTCTGACCCAGCATGTCCAGGTGCAAGCGCTCTGGGGGCTGCAGTATTTTAAAAAAAATTTTTTTGGTGGTACTGGGGCTGGAACCCAGAGGTATTCTACCTCCAAGCTACACCCCCAGCCCTCAATTTATTCTCTTTTTGAAACAGGGTCTCACTGAGTTGCAAAGGGCCTCACCAAGTAGCTGAGGCTGTCTGCAAACCACAATCCTCCTGTCTTAGCCTTTGGAATGCTGGGATTACAAGCGTGCGCCCCCACGCCCAGCTTGCAGCAGGTTTCGATCTCCCTGTCGCCCCATTTCCTTGCCTCCAGTGTTCTAGAGCAACTCACTTGTGAGTCCTTGAACCAGACCGGCTCTGCTGAGGTGCTTCCCGTAAGGGTTTGGCCCTGTGGTGCGTCACTTGGCTATGTGCGGCCAGTAGGCAAAGCCAACACCTCCGTAATCCCCATGCGACTCCGGGAGCCCAAGTGCCACCCAGGACACACCCAGCTCCTGGTTTCTGCCAGCACTTGGGAACTTGGTTTCTTTCTCCGAGGGGCAATTAATTAATCTTGTTGCCACTTTTTAATCTGTTATTACCTTATTTTTATAGTTTCCCTGAGAAAGTCATTTGGCAGAAAGTGAACTTGGTGAGACCCAATTTCAAAATAGAAAAATAAAAAGGAGGCTGGGGGTGTAGCTCAGAGGTTGAATCCCCAGCGCAACCCCCCCCCCCCCC
This sequence comes from Muscardinus avellanarius, assembly GCF_963383645.1. Lineage (NCBI taxonomy): Eukaryota > Metazoa > Chordata > Mammalia > Rodentia > Gliridae > Muscardinus > Muscardinus avellanarius. The sequence continues at coordinate 72,937,282 of NC_137800.1, forward strand.
CCATACACATACACACACCTACCTGAGGATCCATGGTCTAAATGTTTGAGAGTCTGTTAGGCCTTATTTGGCGTTCTACTCTGTTAATGTGACTACCTCCCCTTGGATGTTGCTGGAATCTGGAGGAGCTGTGGGTTTAATCTTAAGGGCTATAGATCACCCAGTGAAGGAGTTGTGTTGTCTTCTGATTGTCTGTTTGTATTGGAAATATGATCTCTACAGTGTTTGGAGAGGCAAGAGTAGATAACTGGTTAGGATACAGGGAAAGTTATATTTAAAATACGAAGTAAGTTGATCGCAAGGAAGCTTTTTTCCCTCTCTAATGAAGGAAAGCAAGATGTATAAATAGCTCAATTTATGAAGGGATATATGAAGTTAAATTAAGATGTTGACTTGAACAAAGTAAAATTGTATGTGTGGAGTTCTTTGTATTTTGTTAACAGACTGTTATTTAAAAAGTCAATGTTTTGAGCATCAGTAGTCTGCTGTGCTATTTTATATACCTGTGCTTACTGCTATTAGTGTGATCTCCTCCCAACAGTAACACTGCAAGGGAAGATTTCTGTGTCATAAATGACCTGATTTCTATTTAATTGATTTGACTGAGTGGCATTATCAGTATCACAGTGTTCGGCACTAAGTTGGGATCTAATCAGACTTTTAAAATTCCCTGCACCATGGAGCTGCTTCTTTTTACTGTGTTCCTGGCCTCAAATATGATTTCTTTAAGCCAGGTGTGGTGGCGCAGGCTTGCAATCCCAGTATTGGGAGGCAGGGACAGGAGGATCATGGTTCACAGCCAGCCTCAGCTACTTAGCAAGGCCCTTTGCAACTCAGTGACACCTTGTTTCAAAATAAAAGAATAAAAACAGGCTGGGGATATAGCTCAGAGGCAGAATGCCCCTGGTTCCATCCCCAGTACCTCCCCCCACCAAAAAAAAAAAAAAATAAATCTTTAGCCTCTGAATGAGCAAGTCTAGGTTGCTACCTTAAAGCAGCACATAAATATGCTTTCATTCTGAGAGGTGCCTAGTGCCCTGTTAAAATTTGAATTTGTAACTAAAAGAAGGGCTATCCCGCCATGGCTATGCACACCTGTAATCCCAATATTTGGGAGGCTGAGACAGAAGGATCACAGGTTCAAGACCAGCCTCAGCAACCTAGTGAGAGCATTTCAAAACAAAATTTAAAAAAAAAAAAAAAAGAGCTACGGGTATGGCTTGGAGATGAATGCTCCTGTATTCAATCAATCCCAAGTACCACAAATGAAAGAAGAGCTAGTATTATGCAATCTGTGATAAACAGCAGGATAGTTCTATATAAAGTAAAAACGTTAGTGTACTTAATTTGTATAGGGAAAGAGAAATTCATTATTGACTACAATGTTGAGAAATAAGAAATGATTCCAGAATCTTGGTTCAAACATAACAAGACTTTTCAGTTGAAAAGTTATCTAGTTAAGATTACGTACTGCTCTGCTCTGTGGACACCAGGCGGATGAGTTATGGTGATATCAGATCAGTGAGGATAAGACCCCTCTTTGAATCCCTGAGTAAAGAGTTTTGATTTGACTCTGCTGGCAGAGGATAACCCATAATTTCATGGGGTTGGGTGGAACCCAGGGGCTTTCTACCTCCAGGCTATACTCCCAGACCTATTTTATATGGCAACAGGGTCTCACTAAGTTGCTGAGAGCCAGCTGAGGCTGGCTTCGAACTTGTGCGATCCTCCTGTCTCAGTCTCCCAAACGCAGGGATTACAAGTGTGCTCCACCACACCCGGTGAGACCCTGTTTTTAAATAAAAATAAAATGGGACTGGGGACATTGGCTTAGAGGTAGAACTCCCCAGTATCATGCATACCCCCCTCCAAAAAAAAAAAAAAAGCATTTCATTTATTCTGTTTGTCTTTTCTTCTTTCTTTTCTTTTTTTTTTTGGTACTATGGATTGAACCCAGGGCTTTCTATCTCCAGGTATACCCTCCAGCCCGAATGTTTATTTTGAAACAGGGTCTTGCTAAGTCCCTGAGGCTGGATTCGAATCTGCAATCCTCCTGTCTCAGCCTGCCAACTACTAAGGTTATAAGCATGTGCTAACATGCTCATCTTGCCCCCCCCCCCCCAGGTACTGAGGATTAAACCCAGGAGTTATACCTCTGAGCTACACCCCAGACCTTTTTTTTATTCTTTATTTGGAAACAAGGTCTCACTAAGTTGTGGAGGGCCTCACTAAGTAGCTGAGGCTGGCTGAGAACCTGCAATCCTCCCATCTCAGCCTCCAAGGATTACAAGCGTGCGCCACCATGCCCTGCTCCTTTTTTTTTCCTTTTCATTTAAAAAATCTCAGTTATTGGGAGTGTACTTCTGGGGCTGAATTATGAGGAGATTAAAGGTGGGACCAAAGACTGAGGATTTGGCAGAAGGCTAGGTTTGGGATAGAAGACTGGGGAGTGGTAGATGAACAGGTGGACTGGGTGTTGAGACATGATAAGGAGGGAATTGTGTATTTGTGACAGTGTCAGATGAAAGCAAAGGACTCTGTGAACGCAGCTGCAGAATTTGCATTTTCCTCCTCACTGGGCTGAAATGAAAGCGCGAACACCATCGATCCCCCACACTCAAACACAGTTCCTTTTTGAAGTAAGCGTACATGTGTGTAGTGTGTACACATGGGCACACTGTACACAGACATGTTCACAGCACCTATTTTAAGCCCATATGCAACACACCTTTAACCAAATTTACTGTGCGTTAAAGCAGGTGTTGTGGTTTAGGATGGTATGAGAGAGGCAGACTCTTAATTAGAAAGAGTTTGCTGGAAATAGCCGCCCCCTGTGTCATGATTTTATTACTACACATAGCTCTATGTCCTCTGGTCTCTGCTTAATTTAGTCTTAATTTTCTTTTGCTTTTGCAGGCCTAGGCTGCAAGCACAAAGGAAGTTTGCTCAATCTCAGCCGAACAGTCCCAGCACAACTCCAGTGAAGATAGTGGAGCCTTTGCTACCCCCGCCAGCTACTCAAATTTCTGACCTCTCTAAAAGGAAGCCTAAGACGGAAGACTTTCTTACCTTTCTCTGCCTTCGAGGTAAGCCCGTGTGGCCAGTCTGTCTGTGAGGGACGGCCTGTTTGAAAGAAGGGGCTAAAGCCGGACACGGGATGGACGGAATGGGTGCTGGCTCTGTTCTCCTAGCTTTGGGCTCATTTCCTCTCCCTGGTTCGAGGGTGGGTTTTAAGTGCCATCCCCACTGTGGGCCAGCTTTTTGAACTACTTATTTGTTAAGTCTTCATGTTTCTTCTGTTTCCATTTGACTTTTAAATCCCTCTTCTTGGCTTCTCAGTGCATAGTTACAGTTTGTAGTTTTAATGTTTATAATTTAACTCCTTCCTGCCACCCCTGTGAGGCCCCTACGGGCACCTCCCACACAGCTTGCTGGCTTTTCTTTGTGTGTTTTTCTCTGGTGTGTTTGTGCGCGCGCGCGCGCGTGTGTGTGTGTCCTAAATGGGTGTACAGTCTCCTTTCCTTATGTTTTCTAAGGCCGAAGGCTTACATTCTTCTAGCTCTGTGCTACAATATGAAAAAGCAGTAGTCGTACTCGCTAAGAGTACTTAATGGCAAAAATGTCTGTCCACACATGCAGTGGGACCCACCAACAGAGTACAAGGCAAGAAAAAGGTTTGGACTTAGAGCCGCATATTCTTTCCTCTGTGCTGCTTGAGATTGAATCTAGAGGCGTTCTACCTCCAAGCTACACCCCTGCCCCTGTTTATCTTTATTTTGAAACAGGATCTTCCTAGGTTGATAGTCTAACTACTTGCTAAGTCTGTCCTTGAACCCACTGACCCTCCTGTCCAAGCCTCCAAGTACTGGGATTACAGGTGTGTGCCACCACGGTTAGTTCAAAGCTAGTTTTCTAATGATTGAAAGATTGTCTTGTTGAGAGGGTATGGATGGAGAGGAGTAGGAAGCTGTGACCTTCGAGAGGTCCTTGGAGGAGCTTGAGAAGAGAGGGACCTAGAAGAGAGAGTACTGTTGCACTCGAAGCTCAGGTGTGTGTGTGTGTGTGTGTGTGTGTGTGTGTGTGTGTGTGTGTGTGTGTGTGTGTTTCTGGGGATTGAACTCAGGGGTGTTCTACCTCTGAGCCATTCCCCAGCCTCATTATTATTGCTAAGGCTGGTTTAAACCTGTGATCCTCCTGTCTCAGTCTCCTAAGTACTGGGTAATAGAGATGTACCACTGCGCCTGGCTTCAAGGTTAATTGAAAAAAATATTTTTGAAGTTACGGAAGGATGCAATAACTTTCTCTCTTAGTTGAGCATCCGCCTTTTGTCCCACCACCTCAATACATGAGTGTGTATTTCTTCCACACGGAGACATTCTGTAACCACCAAAATGAGGACACTCACAGTACTGTCCCCCACCCCGTCCTTGCACCCCCATCTCTCAAGGCCGACAGTGCTTTGTGACATCTGATTTCAGAACAAAAAGACCCAGCTCAGAATCCAGCACTGCCTGCAATTTGTCATATCACTATAGTCTGCTCAGTGTGGCACAGGTTCTTAATCTATTTTTCTGATGGCTTTGACATTTGAAGATAATGGGCCAGATATTTTGTGAAATATCCTTCAATTTGGGTCTCCTGGCCTTTCTTCGCAATTGGATTCAGGTTTTGTGTTTCGGGCAGGAACACTGAAGTGGAAAGCGATTCTTAGTTCTTGTCACTAGGCCCCCTTGGGTGGTTCAGTTTCTGTCTGCCCCTTTTTAGGGTGGTGGGCACATTGGTTGTCTTATTTGGGTGGGTTTGTCAGGAGCCTCTAAGATAATGTTCCGATCTCAAGCTTTGTACCTAAGTATTTTTAGAAATATCGTATATGTCTTTCATTTCTCAAACTCACATTGTGGTATCTCTCAGAATTTATTTCCTGTCTTACTCAAAGGGGTTGTAATCGGTTGCTGTCACTGTTTTGATGTTGAGATTGTCCCAGATCTCATATGGGACTCCTTTGTGCTGGCTTTCTTGCTCTTTTCATGTGTTCTAGTCTCCCTTCCAGCCTTGCAACAAGAGTGCGGGCTGGGCTCATCTTGAACTTTACGCCCTCACCTGACCACCTCTAAAACTTGGTATAGTGTCAAAAATAAACCCAAGCATTGCTGCTGTTTCTACCACAGGCCCTCAAGATGTGCTTTTTATTATAAAAGTTAGCTCCACAGATGGAACACAGTAGCAAAAAGCCTAAGCTGCTTTTAAACTCTTTTCCTCAGCCCTGGAATTGGCTGTTTCTCCGAAGGGCCCTGTTTTTTTTTTTTTTTTTTTTTTTTTACTGGCAACTGACCTTTTTCTTCTTTTTTTTGGGTGGTGGTGGTGGTGGTGGTGGTGGTGGTGGTAGTACAGCCTCTGAACTACACCTTCAGTTCTACAGCTCTATTTTATATTTATTTTGAAGCAAGTTTCACCAAGTTGCGGATCCTCCTGTCTAAGCTTCTCAAATACTAGGATTACAGGTATACACCACCATGACCAGCAAAAACTGATGTTTAGAAGACAAGCACTGGGCTTTGCCTGTCCTCAAAGCTACGGCAGTGCTGTGTATACCTAGATATTCTTTGTGGACGGAGCTCTTGCAGGCATGAGCACACACATTCAGGATTTGTTTTGTACTGGCAGTGGGACCTGTGGGTGGGGGTTCTACCTTAGAGCCAAATTCCCAGTCCTATTTTGTTTTTTAGTTAGAAATAACGGTAAACCAGGAGTGGTGATGCACTCTTGTAATTCCAGCATTCGGGAGGCTGAGACCAGAGGATTGCGGTTTGCAGACAGCCTTAGCTACTTAGGTTCTTTGCAACTCGGACCCTGTTTCAAAATAAAGAATAAGAAATAGGACTGGGGGTGCAGCTTGGAGGCTAATGCACTTTCACCCTGCATGTTGAGTGTGAAGACGGGAAGGGAGGTTCGACAGTGCAGGGTGTCAGGATCTGGTGCCGAATGGCCACAGAGGGAAAGAATAACCAGTAGGCTGTGAGGCTGGTATGGTGTGGTGCCAGGAGTGGAGAGGGCGCAGGATGCAGTGCTCTTAAGAAGGGATTTGAACCAAAGGAATCTGTGAAGGGTCTTCAGTTTAATTATAGCAGCAAGATGACTTTAGGTCAGTAAGTTGTGATGGGACTGACTTTTGTAACCTTGATCAGGTGACTTTTTAAAGCATTTGGTGGCTCCAGGTGTTTAAAAAGGGCACCGGTGACTATGTTGCTTATGCCTCTTTAGGAATGTTTTTTGGTTAGGAATTGTTCCAGGCATTTTGCCTAATGTAAATTGTGAAATAATGGTCATTGACTCCAGAAGATTCCCTGATCCTCTTCTATCCGATGTCAGAAATTGCTCTGTCAGTCAGGGAGCTATGTCAGCAAGTCTCATTGTGGACTGGATGTGCCTGCTTTTAACTCTCAAAGAGGGGGAACTGAAGAGACATATCGGTGTAGAAAGGAACACATGTGTTTGTGTGTCACATAACTGCATGTTTATGATTTATAAAAATCCTGTTTCCTATGGTTCTGGCAGATTTGGAGAGACCTTCCTCGAAGGGAAGTTTTTACTGTTGAAATGACACTAGCTGGATATGTGGCACCTGCCTGCAATCTCAGTACTTGGGAGGCTGAGATAAGAGGATCTCAGGTTCGAGGACAGCCTCAGCAAGTAGTGAGATTCTTGTTTCAAAATAAAAATAAAATAGGGCTTGGAGCGTAGCTCAGAGGTAGAATGACCCTGAATTCAATCCCCATTGCCTCAATCAATCAATCAATCAATCATACTTGGAGAAAATTTTACCAGGAACCTATCTTAGCAAGACTGTAGATATAAGAGAAGTAAATATCTTTTGATAGACAAACACTTTTTGGAGAAGTAAAATGCAACAAAGATCTAAATAAAAGAAACCTTGGAGATGTGCAAAATGTTTAGGAAAACTGCTCTGCATCTCAGGAGTTTATTCCTCCATTTACTTAGCTGAGTTATTTTATTTTATTTTATTTTATTTTATTTTATTTTATTTTTTTGGTGGTACTGGGGTTCCTGGAAGCCCTTCTACCTCCGGGCTACACGCCCAGACCTATATTTTACATTTTTATTTGGAAACAGGGTCTCCTAAGCCAGCACGCGTGGCTGGCTTCGAACCTGCGCGATCCTCCTGTCTCTGCCCCCCAAGTGCGGGGATTACAAGCGTGCGACACCACGCCCGGCTTAGCTTAGTAATTTTTAAAAAAGGTTTTATTTGTTTTTAGCTGGCTTGGGAAAAGGATTCCTATTGCCCTCATTTGCCACACTATTCTCTCCATCCTCAGATCTGAAGTATTAGAAGTGAAAGCCATCCTAGCTTTAAAATGGCATATTTTTGTTTGATCAAGTGTGTTTGTTTACCTGATTGGGCTGAACAAGCCACAAATGACAGGTCTGCCTTGGAAGTCCAGTGGAGTGGATGGTGGTGTTTTTGTTTGTCTTTGTCTTTGTTTGTGTTTGTGTGTATGGTGCTGGGGATTGAACCCCAGGGCATTCTATCTAAACCCTCAGCCCTTCCTTTTTATTTTTAAAATTTTGAAATGGGATCTTGCTGAATTGCCGAGGCTAGCCACAAGTCTCTTGTCTCAGCCTCCCAAGTGTTGGGATTACTGGCATGCACTGCCATACTCGTATTAGATGGTATGACTTTAATATGTAGCTGCTTGAGCTAGCTAAAAAGCATATTTTGACCCATACAGATGCTAAATAGATCCGTAGAATGTGGCACTTTAATGACTTTCTTTTGATTTTAAGTTCAAAAGGTGTCTGTGTATCTTGTTCTTGGGAAATATCAACAGAAAAGATATGTCAGCAAGAGAGTAAACTCACAATAACCCCCTTCCATTGTTAGTGGTCTCTTTCATAAATATTTCCTAAGCAAGCTTTTATGTACATATATGATACATAAAATTCCTGAACCCATATTGCATTATATTTTTATTTTGCAGTATTGCTTGAATACCTGTTGGTCATATTTTAATAGTTTAGCCATGTCCCATCCTGTGGACATCTCATAATGTATCTAATTCCTGATTTGCATTTAGATTTTTTTCTAACTATTCGATATCAAGAACTGATGACGCATGTCTTCAGTGGAATCATCCCAGCCTCCGAAGCCTTTTGAAAAGGCACCTTTGACAGTTGGGAATCCGCTTAACATTCTTACCTGCATTCTAATTCCGGTTCATCTGGTTTTTTTTTTTTGTTGTTGTTGTTCTTTTTGGTTTTTGATTTTTTGTGTGTGTGTTTGTGTGTCGATGCCAAACCAAGTAGAGCTTGTCAGAGCCACGGACCTCATGTTGAGCATAAAGACTGCAGTCAGTCCGTCACCCTTGGGTGACAGCGAGCACGTTAGGGGCAAAAATGGCAGCCTTTAATGAGCTCATTACTTATCGGAAAAACAGCCTGGCTGCAGAAATAATGACGGAATCAAATCAAAGACATGGAAGTGATGTTGGTGGCCAAGGATGGCATGTCATTCTTTTCTCAGGCCCCAATTACTAGCTTTTACCCGTCTCTGTGCTAGTTTGGAATATTGAAGAGAAGATGTGGCAAGGCTGTAGATGGAGTTCTGTAAGCCTTCCTTGTCATCCACCAGCAGCGCCGAGAGAGACCAGGGCCTTGCCTTTGCCTAGAAACCTTGGAGGAGGACCTTCTACACCCCATACAATTAATACCGTGATTAGTGTGGACAAGTTAATATGCCAGCCAATCATTCTGGGTCAAGAGGCTTTGGAGGATTTTTTTTTTTTTTCCTTAAATACTTAAAGCATTTAGAGAGACATCAGCCCAGTTTGGCAGAGGCCTTCTTTTCTGTTTGATATTCTGTCCTGGACTTTGGAATGAACAGGAGGATGGAATGAACGGTGCACGGGGTCTTGATGTGTTAACCTGCAGTGGATGTGTCTTTCAGTAGCTGCTTCGAAGGGGTCCATGCGCCTCTTGCCGTGGGGGCAATTAGCATCTTCCGCGGCGCGCAGGGAAGGAGGACCGTGCGTGTGCTGCGCTCAGCAACTGGCACCACTGCTGTATTTCCTGTCACTAGTCTCGTTATTCTTAATGAGTTCTGTCTTCCTCTCTTTGTTCTGACTATAATTATTAAGAGATTTAAAAGAGCTTAATGCAGCAGAGCAGTGGCAGGTTAAATGATTCTCTTATTTACATTTTTCTCTTTATGGGGCACTGCAGATGGGGATTCCCATAGGGAACTCCTGCAGCTTGCCCACCGACAACGCAGAGTTCATTCTCGTGGTCGTGGCCGTCACCGTTCAGCCTCCCAGCGAGGCCCGGGGATGAGAACCTTTGGGGTGGGGGGATCCCTAGTAGCTGTGCTTGCTGTCAGCCCGTGTGAAGCACTGCTGTCTTGTTTTGGGACCGCTTGCCTTTTGTTTCTCCTGTCTTACAAAATCTTCCGTGATCAGCTGCCACTCAATTGTTCATTAGTTCAGCAAACCTTTATTGAACCTTTTTATATGCTAGACGTTTAGAAAACATGAGGTTAGACACGGGAAAGCAGAAGCAGGTGTAGTTGGTGCTGTGTGAAAGTGCTAGGGGAGGCAGAGAGCTCCGCCCTGCCAGCTGGTGTGGCTGCAGAGGGGAATGAACTGTTGACCTGGCTAGAAAGAAGGAATTCTGCTGAAGCCGTCGGAGGTTCTTCCTTGAAGGGCCCAAAGTTGAAGCAAGTGAGTCAGGTTGCAGGTGCGGACCTGAGGCCCCGAGGCAGACACGGAGGCGCCACCGCTGAGGCTCTTGAGCTGAGATGACCCAATATGCCTAGCACGTTGAGAAGATTATCCTGGGAGCTCTCTTGAGAATGCTCTTGGCTGCAGAGAGGCCATTCGGTGAAGTGATTGTAGAGCTGCACCCGAAGGCTGGCATGTCCTGGGCAGAAGACTTAAATCCCTCTTTGCCTCAGTGTCATCTGTAAAGTGGGTATTCTAGTTTTTGTAGCATATAGTTGCTAAAACTAATGGTTGTGAAAGAGGCCCCAGAAAAGTGCTTAGGACTATCATCCAAGTGTGTGTGTGTGTGTGTGTGGTGTGTCCATCCGTCCGTCCACCTCCCTCCCCCATGGTACTGAGTATTAAATCCAGGGACATTCTTCCTCTGACCTAAACCTCCCAGACCTATTTTATTTTGAAACAGGGTCTCACTAGGTTTCTGAGGCTGCCCTCCAACCTGTGTTTCTTCCCACAGGTTTCCAAGTATATATCACCATGTCTCGCCCCCAGTATTTTTTAAAAATTCTTTATTTTTTTGCAGTACTGAGGATGGAACTCGGGGGCATTCTAACTCCAAACTACACCCCCAGCCCTAATTTTTATTCTTTATTATAAAACAAGGTCTTGTTTATTATAAAACAAGTTGCAGAAGGACTCAATAAGTAGCTGAGGCTGTCTGTGAACCACGATCCTCCTGTCTCAGCCTCCCAAATGCTGAGATGACAAGCGTGTACCACCACACCCGGAACAAGTATATTTTATTTGCTAGTTCCCAGGGAGCTTTCTCTATGGAGGTAGTATAGAGGAAAAGAATTGAATTTGAGATTTGGTTGGAGCTATCTATAAGATCAGAGGATCTGCATACCCCGCAGATAATAGAAGAGACAGCCAACCGTGGAGTGCTCTGACGATAGTGGCTGGCCTGCTTGACAAGGAGCTCATCTTTTTCTCTATCACAGGCCTTAGTATTGAGGAGAGTCGTAAGTAGGGCACCCGAAAAGTCTGAGGTGATTTAAAGGTCATGGAGTGAAAGGGGATTAACCTGCTAGAAAGCAATTAAGTAATCTCCCAGTTGCAAGAACGCTGTGGTGCTCATAATAATGAACTTCACGTCGTATGTGGTCTTCGGGGAGGAAGGCACGCCGTCTCTGGTACGCAGCTCTTCCGACGGCTCTCCTTCCGAGGCATTACGTCTCTGTGTTTGAGAATGGCAGCTGGGAGAGTGGGTTTCTGGCCACTCTGTCCTTTGTGTTTTCTAAGTCAGACGGGCTTTCCATTCCTCGTAGGCTTGGTTTTTCCCCAGTGTCAGTTCTGCTGAGCATGTAATTTATTTGCTAGGCTAGTTTATCACCTAGTAATGAAGAAATATGAGACTGTGGAATTCGTGAGATCTGAGGAGAGGGATGAGTCCCTCTTTGATTGCTCTGTGACCTTGGGTCTGTGAAGGCGCCAAGACGCTTGGCTGTGAGGGTCGGTCCCGCTCCCGGCCAGCTGGCCTCTGACCAGGCTTGCGCTCCTTGAAGATAAAGCAGGCTCCTCATTCCCTGCCAGAGACAGCATGCCGACCCAGGTTAGCGGGACTTCTTAGAATCCCTCTGGCCTTTGCCTTGCTGTCTGGGCCTTTTATGCATTTTGAAGCCCACTGGGAGCAGGTCAGTGGAGGAGAAACTTTTCAGCGGTGGCAGCACTGTGGTGCTCATTCTGCACGTGGCATTAAAGTCCCCTGTGTCCACATTGTGCAGGAATGACTATTCACTTTGTCTCCCAGGATCTGAGGAGCTTTGCTTGGCTCACAAGGTGGCCTACAGGCGTTGGTGATCTGTAGCAACTGGCAGTTGGTGCATTTAACTTCCTTACTTGTTTCTGCTCCTCAGCTTAAGATAGTACTGTGGTGGCTATATAAGCTAATTACAGATGGCACTCTGCCGTCTGAGAGGTAGAGCACCGTGGTGGCTGCTATATCATGAGATCTGTGTGTTCAGTTGAGACCATGAGAACCACAGGCCTCATGGCCACAGGCGCAGAGGATATTGGGAAGAGGTTGGAGGGAGTGTGTTCCAACTTTTCATTAGAGGGGCTAGATCTGCAGGTGAGTCTGATGTTGGGAGGGACATGGTGCCTGCTCTCATCGCTGGACACACCCGGGTACTTGTGCACTCAGTCAGTGGCCGAGGTGGACCTAATGACCCAGAAGTCACCAATTTTATCTGTTTTTGTTCTCTGAAAAAGACTTTATGTGACCTAAGATTTCCCATTACTACCCGACCTCACTCTGGCCTATTTATTTATTTATTTTATTTTATTTTTTTAGTGGTGTTGGGGATGGAACCTAGGGACATTCTACCTCCCAGCTATACCCTCAGCCCTGTTTTATTCTTTATTTGAAACAGGGTCTCACTAAAAGTAGCTGAGGCTGGCTGCGAGCCTGTAATCCTCCTGTCTCAGCCTCCCAAGTACAGAGATCACAAGCGTGCGCCACCACGCCCAGCACTCAGGCCTCTTCCTAACCACTGAGCTTATTTTGCCTTTCCACATTCCTGGGGAACCTCACTAGTCTGCTGACCTTTACATTTGTGAAAGAAAACAGGGATGCCTGGCCCGTGCCCTTGCCTATGCAGAGAATGACACCTTTGCAGTGTGAGTTGTCATTGAAGCCTCCTGATGAGATGACAGTATCGGCTTGGGCTCAGTAACTTCACTCGTGGGAGTTTTGTCAAGTGCTCTCCCTCGCTGCTTCTCAGCTGTTGGGGCCCCGACACTCGTTTTGGCCACAGGCCTTGCGTTCATTCTGTGGCAGTAAACTCTGAGTCTCATGGCACAGAAGTGACTGACAGGGTTGACCCGTCACCTTAGACTTCTGGATTCCTTGCAGTCTGTTTCAGTGGGTACACACATGTTAGAAGGAAGCCCAGGTCTGGGATGGGCATGCTTGGACAGCCAGCTCCTCCCTCAGAAAGCCTTCGGGGTTCCCTGTGTGTGGCCTTTAGCACAGAGGGCGGTTGCCCCAAGCCTTACTGTACACGTGCCTGTTGGTGCCCGAGGTTACTTTATATAAACACTTACTCTACCTATCTTTAGGAGAAGCCACAGCAGTAAAATGGGGCTAACTCATTTAAGACTTGACTGTGAAACACTTTAAAGACAGTAATGCCACACACAAAGGATCTGATGGGACAGATAATTTTAGGATGGTATGTGTGCAGAGGAGCAATGCTTAGAAAATCCTGTTGGAAAGCCGGGCGTGGCGACGCACACTTGTAATCCCAGCATTTGGGAGGCTGAGACTGGAGGATCGTGGTTCAGGGACAGCCTCAGCTACTTAGTGAGGCCCTCTGCAACTCAGTGAGACCCTGTTTCAAAATAAAGAATAAAAAACTGGGCAGGGGATGTAGCTCGGAGGTCAGATGCCTCTGGGTTCCATCCCCAGACCCGCAAAAAAAAAAAAAAAAAAATCCTGTTGGAAATTCTTCTTCCCTTGGAATTGATAACGGCTGACCTGAAAGGGAGGCCTAGATTGCCATTCGATAGCCTTTTAGGAACTTCATGTTAACCTGCATGTGAGCAAATGTGTAAAAGTACGCTGTAGACATGGAGTTTTAGTCCTTGGTGTATAAGATGGTGCCTGGCACCATAGCACAGTGCATGGCACAAACAGTAGAATTAACTAAGGTACCTGTTGGGTTAGTGGCCTTCTATAGCTTCTCCAGGAGCGTAGGATGGATCTCTCCTTTCCTTCTTCTCAGGAAATCGGATAACTGCTTCTTTCCTGGCCCCAGACCTTCCCCATTCTCTTTGAAGTTTAGTTTTTTTAAATTTAATATGATAGCTGGGGCTGATTACCGTTCATTCTGTTGTGTATCTTAAGGTTGAATCATGAGAAAGGCCAGCGCAGCGGGCCACCCCACGCTAATTGGGTCAAGCAGCAGAATTTGACTCTCCAGCTAAAAGACTGTATGCAAGGGAATCCCTTTAGGGCCTTTCCAAAACAGAGCAGAGCTATGTTTGGCTTGTTAAGATGAAGGGACTGGTGGGGGAGGGGAGAGAATGGTAAGGAGGGTTTGTCTGTGTATATAATTCGTGGAGAAGAATCCAACTTTATAGAAACCAAAGCCCAAATTAGAGAAAGCAAGCTTTTGGATTAAAATGATTTCTGTTGTGGTTGTAACATACCACAGTTTGATTTTTGTCCAGATGAAAACATTTGGTTTGCACTTCAGTAAATATTGTGGAGACATTGCCAGCTAATTCTGAAAAGTAATGAAATACGGCTTTGGCAAAGCGCAGATGCATTCCGTACTCCTGATTCCTCTTATCTGATCCAAGTTCAGATTTTTTTTTCACGTTTGCTAATGCACTTGAATAATCAGGGGAGAAAATAATATGCTTGTGATTTTAATAGAAAAGTATATTTATAATCATGGAATGTAAACTCCCCCACATCCTTACAACCCTTAATCCATGAATGGTGAACATTTTACAGGGTTACTACTTTAAAGCTACAGACTTCGTAAAGGAGAGAGAAGATGTAATTTCATGATAAACCAGCCTCTCTCACTATTCGATGTCATGAAGGGAGTTTGTGTCTTTCTGTGGACAGTCCACCCCGAGAATGGCAGGGCATGCTTGGGTGAGTGCACTGACCTTTAAGAGTCCTATGTCACTATAGGACTGTAGGTGAGTCCAGCCATGGAAAGGAAGTTCCAGAAGTGTTTTCTGGTTGTTAATCGCCTGTCTGCCAGTTGTCCCTTTCTGTCATCATCTCTGTGCTCCAGATATGATGAGCTTTTCAAAAGACAGTCGCATCTGACATGTGGAGGGTCAAAGGTTTTTTTTTTTTTTTTTTTTTTTTTTTTTTTTTTAACAAAATTCTTAGCTCTGAGCTGGTCACGGTGACCTGGAATCTCAGTATTTGGGAGCCTGAGATAGGAGGATCACAGGTTTGAGGCTAGTATCAGCAATTCAGCAAGACCCTTAGCAAATTGGTGAGGTTGACCCTGTATTCAAAAAAAAAAAAAAAAATAGAGCCGGGCATGGTGGCGCTTGCTTGTAATCCCAACATTTGGAAGGCTGAGACAGGAGGATCTCAGTTTGTGGACACCTTCAGCTACTTAGTGAGGCTCTTTGCAACTCAAGTGAGACCCAATATCAAAATAAAGAACAAAAAATAGGGCTGGGGGTGTAGCTCGGAGGTAGAATATCCCTGGGTTCCACCCCCAGTGCTGCTAAATAAATAAATACATAAATAAAAACAGGGCTGAGAGTGTATCTCAGGGACAGAATGCCCCTGGGTTCAATGCGATTACCAAAGAAACAATTCTAGATTTGAATTAACCTTTTGAAGCTAACCTTTATATGCCAGAACTGGGATCTGTAAGTTGTAAAATATCTGTAATGTAACATTAAAAACACACTTTGCTCTTTTTAAGTTCTAAACATCAATTTAACTTTGACTGGACTCAGTATCACTCTATTTCTTGGGTACACCCCTTCACCCAATTTTTAAAATAGAGGAGCATGAGAAGTTCCCCCTAGCCACAGGTCCCCAGGCTGCTCTGTGCTTGGAGGGCTTCAGCACATCCTGTTTTCATTCTAGCACATCTCTCCTCCTCTGCACTCAGTTGTAAGTTGGATCATCAGGCTTGCATCTAGGTGAGGAAGAAAGGAGTGCTTTCTGTAATAAATGGTTGTGAAGATGCGTTTTCGCCCCCTTTGTGCGTTTGAGGTTGTTATTTAGCTATTTGCTAGGTATTATCCTAGAATGGTCACTCTTCCCCTCTCACTGCGATCATTTTCTCTTTGGCGTGGAGTGAGAGATGATCTGACTGGTTTGTCCTCATGGGAAAGCAAGGGGAGGCTGCTTTGCTTTCTTTCTTGCCCTGCTCTGGTTTCTTCTGGCTGGAATCAGAGGTTCCTTTGGCCTCTGGCCTCCCTGTTACTTTGTAAGTGAGGGATTTCTTAACAGCACCATGGTGATGCAGTGCTGGAATGCAGTACCATGAAACCCTGTTGGACTTATTCTTTGGACCTGTATCACTCTGGCCATGAAAATTTAATGCAATGTACAGGTTAGAGGGCCCACCCAAATTCTCGGGGTCCCTGCCTACTAGGGGGTGCTAATTGCTCACAGTTGCTCCTTCTATTAAACAGTTGGGTTGGCAACGGCTTCTTGGAAGAAAATGCTTCATAGGACACAGTAAGGCGTACCCATGCCTACAAGAAACAGTGTCCTTTGGCATCTTCATTAAAAATTTGGGGTTGGAGAGCATGTTCCCCATGAATTCCATTCCTTCGCCTTGGCCTTCTGTTTCTAATCTTAGATTTCTCTTATGTGAGCCTCCAGCTTGCTGAGGAAATGTGAAAGCAAATCTCTTCATAAGATTGCTTGCTGCTTTTGTTGAAGAAGTTGCCTTGTATACTTTCTAGGCTTTGGATGGTTTCATTTGTGTCCGCCAGGTTCCTCTAATTAATTAGAGGTGTGGTCTGCAGGGATGTCCCACTGGGAAGAGGGGGATCTTTGCAGAGGTGGGACCTACTGGGAATGGGACTACTGGGAGGTGGTAGGTCTTGCTGGGGACACTGGCCTGGGAAGGGTTTAAGTAGTTCTTGTGTAATCCCTTGTGTAGTCCTAGGAAGAGAGTGGGTTATGTTAAAAAAAAAAAAAAAAAGGAGCACACCAGCCCATCCAGCCCTCTTTACTTCTTGGGTGGCTGGTATGGCTCTTCTGATGTGCCATCGGCCACTGTAGGGGCCTAAGCCTGCACATACTGATTGAACTTTAAACCTCCCAAACCCGGGGCTAAGCAAGTCTTCATTAGTTACCTGCATTAGGTATTTAATCATGGTTTGTTTTTTACTTTTTTTTTGGGGGGGGGGGTGTGGTACTGGGGGTGGAACCCAGAGGCTTTCTACCTCCGGGCTGTACTCCCAGACCTATTTTTGGAAATAGGGTCTCACTAAGTAGCTGAGGCTGGCTTCGAACCTGTGTGATCCTCCTGTCTCAGCCTCCCAAGTGCGGGGATTACAAGCGTGCGCCACCACGCCCAGCCATGGTTTGTTTTTAAGCTGATTAATACATGCTTTCTTTAGGACAGTTGCAAAACCTGAAACAGCTACAAGTTTTCTCCATGTCCTTTGGGACATGAAGTTGATGCTCCTCCATTTTCTCTATCTTGAGTATAAGAACAGGAATGACTTTGTGCTGCTTCTGTAGGGTTGGAGTTGTACAAACTCCTTGACAGATTGTCAGTGGAAATCAATTCCTTGTTTATCTTCCTTACATTCCGTGTATGCCTTCCTCCCCCAATCTCTGAAATAGAGTGTTTTCACCCGATCTTACTGCTTGGTTTTCACATTATTTCACTGGTGGCCTCACTTACAGAGCTTTTATTGCTGCGGGAAAAGAGGAAGGCAGGAGGGGGCTCACTCTGAACTAAGCCCTGGTTTCCTCCTCCCATACCTCCTCCCCCTGCCTCTTTCCAAAAAAAAAAAAAAAAAAAAAAAAAAGGCCGATCCTCTCACCCTTCTTCATGATTGCCTTCTCTAGTCAGCACCTCCAGGATGCAGGCTAGGAAGACCATTGCTCAAAAGAAACCCAGCATGGATATGTGGACCTGAAGGGAACGCCTACGAGATTATTTAGCTTATTCTTTCTACAGAAGAGGGAAATTTAAAACTTCTGAGGAGGGAGGCTCCCTGCTGTAGTGTGATTGTTGGTGCACACGTCCACACCCACACAGCAGTGTTGGGAGGACTTGCATCTAGAGTAAAGTAATTTGGTTGTGGAGGTACCCTGGACCCAGGAATGATGATTCCTAACTAAAAACCTCTTACTGGGAAGGTAGGAAGGGTGGTGTCTCCTCTTTGTCAGTCTTGTACTAACTAGAAAACTATTTAGAATGAGAATAGATATTTTGTTCCAGTGGAAATATAGCTAGATATTTAATTTTCTTTCTTTTTTGAGGGGGATATTCTCATTTTACTCGCTTTTAAAATTTTTACTTATTTATTTATTCATTATTTATTTATTTTGTGGGTCTAGAGATGGAACCCAGGGGCATTTGATGCCCTCTGTCCTATTCCTATTTCTTATTTATTTTGAAACAGGGGTTCACTAAGTAGGTGAGGCTGTCTGCGAACTGTGATCCTCCTGTCTCAGCCTCCCGATTGCTGGGGTTACAAGCGTGCGCCACCAAGCCTGCTTAACTTTTTTTTTTTTTTTTTTTTTTTTTTTTAATGTACTGCTACAGACTGATACTAGAGGCATTCTGCCTCGGAGGTATACCCCCAGCCCTTTTTTATTTTGAAAACAGCCTCACATCTGCAACCCTATTTCCATCTCCCCAGTACTGGGATTGCAGGTGTACCATTGCCCAGCATACTGTTACTTCGATTTAATGATTTTTCTCTAAAGTCTGTGTCGGTTCTAAGCACCTTCTTTCTGTTGGAAGCCTGATTGTAAATGGAAATGATCAAAGGGGAGAAATAAAAAGAAAAGAAGAAATGGCTTTTGTCAGACTAAATGCAATTCTGTTATCCACATAGGGTCTTTCTGCAGACTGTGCCCCACTGGGATGTTATTTCTGCCCTGTGGTATGACCACACAACTTAAGGGATTTTTTAATACTGGTTGTCCAGGGAGACGACCGCAGCAGCAGGAGGATGGGGCGAGAGGTATCTGTGTAGTCCGCATTTGGGGAGGTGAGTTTGAGACTTGCCATGTTAGCCTGTCATCACGCATTCATCTTCATCTGCATGATCAGGGGGCATATAGTCCCCAAACTGGACTGGAGTGGCTTTTAACCATGTAATTGAGGTTTGAGATCTTCATTTGGGAAGAACAAATCAGTGGTGTTTATGTTGACGTCACTGGAGCAGTAGCCAACGCATAGGAAAGCTGGGCAAGAGGAGAAAGGTAACATTAAGTAGTTCTTCTGGTCCTGGGTAGTAGCTCTCCCATGAACACTAAGAGGGAGGGAGGTTGAAAGAGATTACATTGGGATTTTAGCAGTTCCCAGTCTCAAACAGTATACCAGTGATTTGACTTTATCTCTTGAAATGTCCTTGTTTGATGGGGAAGAACTGTATTCCTGTATAATATTTCTGTATAATATTGAATAGATTTTGGTATTAATAGCTTTTTAAGTATCAAAATGAGAACATAGAGAATGGGAAAGTTAACATGTAAAAGGAGTGAGGGATATAGTTTCTTCTTTGAGGAGGTTTTCTTTTTAAATCCAGCTCTTTTAGTTAATGTTATATAGGAATTTATTTGAATAATTTTGAATTCTTTTAACCTAGTCATAACATCAGAGTAGCTTCTAAATACATCAGGGTTTTTGGGAATCGGTATGTCATTCACCTATTATGAATACAAGACAGTGATTTTTATAGCAGGAAAAGTTAGGGCTGGTGGTATTGCTCAGCTGTAGAGTGCTTACCTGACGTACAGGGCCCTAGGTTCTACCTCTAGTGCCAATAAATAAAATTAAATTCTATTATTAAAGTCTAGTAAGTTAAATTCATAATGTAGGTTAGTTTCAGTCTCAATGAAGTGTGTAGTTGTTTTTTTATTTAAATTTTTTTTGCTCAATCTTTGATAGGGTTCTCCCCACTCCCAATGTATTTTTTCCCCCAGAAACTGTTCAGATGAAGTTTCTAAAATTTTGATTTGCTGTGTTTGGCGAATGGTTGCATTCCTCCACTAGGGGATTTTGCTTGAAATCTGTTAAAAGGACACAGATGCAGTTGTACTTCCTGGGGAATATTTGAGAATAAATGACAAGTGGCAGCAGAGATGAATAGCTTTGTCCACCTGCTTGGTGCGAGTTAGCCTCATCACCTCTGTTGAGTTGCCGCCCCTGGAAGGGTGACTGTCGAGGCCAGTGTTTTAAGAGCCGTGTCTCTCGACCCACCAGGTTCTCCTGCGCTGCCCAACAGTATGGTATATTTCGGAAGCTCTCAGGATGAGGAGGACGTCGAGGAGGAAGATGACGAGACAGAAGATGTCAAAACAGCCACCAACAATGCTTCATCGTCATGCCAGTCAACCCCCAGGAAAGGAAAAACCCACAAGCACGCTCACAACGGGCACGGTAGGTCTGGCGCCGAGGCTGGGCGAGGAAGGCGAAATCCAAGCTTTGGGTGAGGGAGCTGAACAAGAACATTGCTTTAGAAGAGAAAGCTTACTTAGACCTTATTTTAAAATAGAAGGGGTAGCTGGGTGTGG
The DNA here is from genome assembly GCF_963383645.1 of Muscardinus avellanarius. Lineage (NCBI taxonomy): Eukaryota > Metazoa > Chordata > Mammalia > Rodentia > Gliridae > Muscardinus > Muscardinus avellanarius. The sequence continues at coordinate 72,957,277 of NC_137800.1, forward strand.
TGGCGCACGCTGATAATCTCAATACTTGGGAGTCTCAGCCAGGAGGAGCACGCAGATCCGAAGCCAGCCTCAGCAGCTCAGTGAGGCTCTTGGCAATTTAATGAGACCCTGTATCCAAATAAAATATAAAATAGGTAGCCTGAAGTTAGAAGGCCCCTGGGTTCCATTCTTAGTACCACACACAAAAAGGGGGGGGGGTTGAGGTATAGCTTAGAAGTAGAATGCTCCTGGGTTCAACCCCCAGCACCATACACAAACAAAAGAGAAGGGTTGACGGCTGTGGCTGGCTAATGGCAGAGCTAGCTCTGGATGCCTCTGTAAGTGTCCAGCTCTTTATGGGCAAAGATTATTCATAGAACACTGAACAGTGTAAGGTAGTCTAGGTGAGTAGATTAAGATGTACTTATGTTGGAGAGATTGTGATAATTCCCCAAGAGCTGCAGCTAATAGGGATCAGAAGAGGGAACAATCATGTCTAAATGGGATGTAGCCAGCAAGATTCCGTGAACTTTATAACTGTAAACTCTGCAAGTGAATATAGTGTAGAAATAAAACTATCATTTCTCCCCTGAAATTGAAAAAAAATGAACATTTATTATAAAATAGATACTCCTCTCTCCCCCAGTGTTACAGGGTTTAGGAAGAGGATGAAAATAGAAAGCAGTAACAAAGGTTGGGGGCCGGGCATGGTGGCACATGCCTGCAGGCCCTACGAGGGACCACCCTGTCTATAAACGGCAGCAAGTGCTTGTAAGTGGTCAAAGCAAACCCTTGATGCGCTCACCCAGCTCCCTATTGTCTGTGTGGACCCCTGAGAAATAGATGCTCAGGACAGTCATAGCGTGGAGAACGATGGAAGTCCACGCCTAGCGCTGGGTGTTGTTAGACTTTTCTGCTTTGCCAGCTTAATGATGTTCATCTGTCTCCCCGCTTGCTTAGGACTGTGTTTGGGTGGCATGTAGATGCAGTGGACGATATATGACCCTCTTTTAAAAGGTCTTGCAGTAGAATGGAGGAAATGAAGCTAATTAAAATGGTCACTAAATCCAAACCTTTATGTAAAGAGTTTGCCACCTGCAGCTGCGATCATCAAGGACCCTGATGAAGCAGAGCTGCATATGAGTTGGAAATCAGGCTCAGGTGTGCAGATGGACTCCCTAAAGCCAGGTGGTGGTGGTGGGGGCACGCCTGAAGTCCCAGCTACTCATGAGGCTGAGGCAGGAGGATCGCAAATCAGAGACCAGCTCAGGCCACTTGGTGAGACTCTATCTTAAAATAAGAAAAAGGATTGGAGATGAATCCCCAGCACCACCCAAAAGAGAAAAAAAAAATAACAGACTGCTATAGAGTGTTGCCTGGCTATGGATTGGCGCATGTTGTCCCTCAAGAATGGGATCTGGGCTCTGTGGTCTGGAGGGTGTCGGTTGCATAAGCTCTGCTGATAATTCTTACTGGTAACAGGGAAATGTAGATGATTTCAGATGGAGAAATGAGGTTAGAGAGGTTAAGTTCAGAACATCCCTGGCAGCAGAATTTAGTTCAATATGAGCCCGGCATGGTGGGGCACACTTATAATCCCAGCATTCGGGAGGCTGAGATAGGAGGATCGCGGTTCTTGGACAGCCTCAGCTACTTAGTGAAGCCTTCTGGAACTCAGACCCTGTTTCAAAATAAAGAATAAAAAATAGGGCAGGGGTGTAGCTCAGAGGTAGAATGCCCCTGGGTTCCATCCCCAGACCTGCAAACAAACAAACAAAAAAATTTAGTTCAATATGAAAAGAAAGACGATTGGAGCTAGAGGATTTTATCCAGAAAAGAGCTGATGAGAGGCGGAAGGTGGAGTGGTCCAGCCCTTCACGGAGGCCTGAGGACATGGTCATGAAGGTGAATGGATAGGAGTCGGGTGGATGTGGACCTGGTTGAGAGCGTGAGTGTGTGGTGAGGTGGTGACTATCATCAGAGACCGTACCCTGCAGAGGCATAGCTGGGCGTCTCTGACTTGGAACCCCAGCTTGGAACTGTCAGCTGGGGTGAGCTTTCAGGTCCAGTGTAGAAAGAAAGAAGACTTGTGGGTATTTGTCTTTTAATCTTGAGAAAGAATGTTAATTGTTTTTTTTGCTTAATAGAGAATCAAGAGCGAACAAATATGAGTACAGCATGCAGTTACTTATTTTCTGCTAATGTGCTGGAATGGCAGGAATATATTTCCCCTGTATGTCTAACTGGTTCCTCGAGACACATTGCTTTTCTATTACTGTGGCTGGGCGGGTACATTCATAACTCTTGTTGACCAGGCAAATTAATCCTGTATGTACGTGTGCTCTTGTGGTTTGGACTCCAACTTATTTTTCTAGCTTGAGCTTGCTGAAGACGCCTAGGATTCATAGGACAATTTTTCTCATAGATGCAACTTACAATGTCACCATCTTTTGTATCCATAGAGGATTATGATAGTGATTTTTTTTTTGTGTGTGGTACTGAGGATTGAACTCGGGGGCCTTCTACCTCTGAGCTATACCTTCAGCCTGATTTTATTTTATTTTATTTTATTTTATTTTATTTTATTTTATTTTATTTTATTGGAAATAGGGTCTCACTAAGCTGCTGAGGCTGGCCACAAATATGTAATCCTCACGTCTCAGCCTTCCAAGGACTAGGATTACAAGCGGAGCACCACCAAGCCGGGCTGCGTCCCTAGATCTTTAATTCTCTTTTCGTATAAGCTTCAGGATGATTGTATGAAGGGGCCGTGAGCGTCTGACAGCACATTGCAGGGGTATATGAAGGGCCTATGGTGGAGACAAAGAACTTGGCTGACTTCTTGCCCAGAGACGAGGTTAATCTGCCTTGACTGCTGTCATTGTCATGAGGAGCCAAGGAAAGTTTAGCTATCTGTTCCGCATCCATGCACACATCTGTTTGCATGCAATGTTTGCATGCCCAGGCAAACTTCTAATTTTCTTTTTTCTTTTCTGTACTGGTAATGGGACCCAGGGGCATACTACCTCCGAGCTACACCCCCAGCCCTATTTTTTTTTATTCTTCATTTTGAAATGGTCTCACTGTGTTGCAAAGGGCTTCACTAAGTAGCTGAGGCTGTCTGCAAACCATGATCCTCCTGTCTCAGCCTCCCAGATGCTGGAATTACAAGTGTGTGCCACCACGCCCAGCTTCTCTAAACTTCTAAATTTTCAAAAATGGTTTGAGACTTTACTGTCACAAACATCTGATGTTGGGGTGAGAACAATACTGTGGCGATCATAAAGGGTTTAGCTGTCCTATTTTGGGCATCTACCTGTTAATGCAAACATTTCCAGAAGCACTGTTGGGCCCTTCTGTTTCTTCATGAGTTTTCTTTCTGTTGGCTCAGGGATGGTGAGGGTGCTGGGAGTCTCCGGTCCCCTGGGGGAGGACTGGTGCGAGTGTGTATGGCGTCTCCTCTGTCTTCCACATCTGAAGATGTCCCTCTGGTCAGCTGGGCGCAATTGGAACACTAGCTGTGCTCATACTTACTCTTCTGTATTTGTTTTATTGACAGTTGTCAAAACCCAAGTAAGAGCTCTTTTACAGTCCTTACCTGTTGTGATTCTGTTACTAGAATGATCTGCTCATTCTATAAACCAAGCTATCTCTAGGCCTACTCCTAATGACTTCTCTTGATTCTTGATTATGATTTCCCCTTACATTTTTTTATATTTATTGTGTATTAAAGTGCACTGTAGTCTGTCGCATAATTTGTTTTATAGACCAGCAAATTAAGCTTGCCTGTGCCGTTTTTAGCAGTAGTGTGTCTGGCCTAGAGCTTCAGTGAGATGGAGGTCTCCGCTGATGAGCTCAGCCTTTGAGCCTCTACCTTCTTGACCTTGTTGTTCTCACAGTGGGAAGGGTTGGCCACAGCTTCAGAGGGTTGCCTTTGGATTCAGTTCCAACGTGGTCCTAAGACCCCATCCTTGTGTGAATCATGGTGCTATCTAGTATTTCCTCTGCAATCCTGTACATAAACTTTAGGAGGGGGGTGAGGAGGGCGCTTGCAGGCCCAGGCCTGTCCTTTGTGTCTCTTTTGGAGCCCACGTGCTTTCCAAAGCTCCCACCCCCATCTCTATACAGGCACTAGCTTGGTCTTTGTGGGCCTGTTTGCAGATCGGGCTTCTACTCCCCTGGGTGTTTTGTCTTCTGCCCTGAGCCAGCCCCTTTAGTGTTTGGACTTGCTAGGCATGGTGGTGCATGCCTGCTTTCCCACAACTTGGGAGGCTGAGACAGGAGGATTGCAGGTTGGAGACTCACCTCAGCAATAGAGAGACTCTGAACAACTTAATGAGGCCCTGTTTCAAAAACGAAAAAATAAAAAGGACTGAGGGTAGAGCTTAGAAATAAGGTTAAATCCCCAGGAACATATACACACACATTTGGATTTTACTTTGACTATTTATGTGGGTAGCCACGAATACATTTCACATCACTTCATATCCTAAATGAACATGACTACCAGTAAAATTCACTTACTGTGGAATGTCCACCGGTCACTTGACACAAGAAACAAACCAGTGCCACTGCAATTTTTTCTGCAAAAATGAGTTACTGAGTTTTTTTTTTTAAGCAAATGTTATTTCCTAATACTTACAGGCAATATTTTGTTTCAAAAATGTATATTTTGCACTACTGAGGATTTAACACAGGCATTCTACCTATGAGCTATACCCTCAACCCTTTTTATTTTATTTGAAACAGTCTTACTAAGTTGCTGAGGCTGGCCTTGTACCTATGATCCTCCTATCTCAGCCTCCCAAGTTCTGGGATTACAGGCATGCACCACCATGCCTGGCTTATAATTGTATTTTGTTTGAGGGCTGTCCTCCGTGATCTTATGATTCCTTGTCCTACACTGAAGTCACCATGAGGTGGTCAGATCAGGTCTTTCCTGCTTTCTGAAATGGCAGATCTGTCTGTCTTGTGTCTTGTATCTGTCACTACAAGTGGCAGACAGGATGCCGTCTAGTCAGTGTTTGGAGTGCCTCTTGCAGAGCTTTGGTCCCTACACCAACCTGCTGTAAGGTTGGAGCCCTGAGCAGTGTCGCGTGGTGCTCTCCTGGTAGGCACCGGTTGACAGCGCCAGGAAGTTTAGCTCCATCAGCCACTGCCCAGGACTTGTAGCTCTGTTGGGGTCTCCAGTTGTTCTATTGCCCTGGGCTTTAATGACCTTGGAAGCTAATCAGGCAGCGCTCCCTTAGGAAGCCAGCAGAGGAGGGGATGAGTTAAGCCAGCCTAGAAACACAGGCCATTTGGAACGTGCCTCCTATGTCAAGCGACCCAGGGAAGGTCTATTTCAAGAAGTCAGCTTTGAAGAATGTTGACGTCAGCCTCAGATTCAGTCAGCATTTCAGGAAAACACTGAGCCCCGCGTGTGTAGTAGGCGGGGTGCCCTGCCCCGTGGAATTTGCGTCCACCTTTACCAAAAGACTGCAGAAGGCACCAACCAAACCAGCCATAGCAATTGATTAAAGCAAGTACTGAAGATGCTTGGGGCAAGTCTCTCCCCGGAGGTACTCCCTGAGTGTAAGGATATATCCTTGAAGAGACTATTTTTCAGTAGTAATTAGAAAAATAGTAGAAACTATTTTTCCGCTTCCTGGATGCTGCTGGTGCTGTGGACAGGAGACCACACCCCTTTGTGACAGCGTCCCCTGTCCCCCAGCACCGTGCTTGGGCCTGCCGCTCCGCCTCAACTAGGAGACTCCTGATTGTCTCCTGCAAGAGGCAGGTGTCCCTGGACAGAAGCTTAGTTTTGCAAGCATTACACAGGACTCCTGTGTTCTCATTTATAAGCCACTGAACATCCTAATAGAAGTAGATTTTTCCATTAAGATCCATAATCTGAAGTGACTTGGACAGCATCTCCAGTGATTTTAACCTTGGGATGAAATAACAGCTACTTCCACTTTGATAGCTCATCAGAGTTTCCCAAATAATCTTACATGTATAGAACCTCAGATGATGGTAACAATAGAGCCCTTAGGTAATTACTGTTTGAAAATAAAACAACACAATCAAAACACTGCTTTGTGTGTATTTATAATACAAGTTGATATTTGACATGCCTTAGGTTTTGAGAAGTGTTTCCTAAGTGGTTATTTTTTTTCCAGTGGGTAAGCGCGGTAGACGAGAGGAATTAATAGATGAGTTTGGAATGAATTTGGCTTTGGCTTCTCCCCGGTATTACCGTCGTGGTATGAGTCCTTTGTTATCTTTTGCAGACGAGCACTTGGGGGAAAACATTCCTAGGTGAGCTTAACCACATCTCATATATTCTTCAGTTGCTTTTTAATTTTTAATTTAGGGAAATTGGGAGGAACAGGGGAGATTATTGTTCCTTTTTGTGCGCATCTTTTTCTGAAGAGGGATATTTCTCAGAAGACTTTTTAAACAACATGTCATTGGACTCCCAGCTGGAATGATTTAATTGCTTTTGGAATCACACCAGGGGGCTTGCTGTGTAAGGGCCAAAAAGCAATCATTTGGCCAAGTTTGCCGCATTCCTGCTCAGCGCCTGCCTCGGAGGTGCGCTGCGCCCCCTCTCTGTGTGGAGCATTGGGGGTGTACAGCAGGGCCGGGGGCTCCCCTTGCCTTGTTCAGTGGCAAGATGCTGTAATACTTTTTTTCTCAATTGAAATTTCCACAGGATATCCGTCACCTCTTTTTAACCCCTGGCAGCCAACGCCTTTCCTGTTGAGGCAAGTGACTATTCCAGAAATTTGGAATGTGGGGTGGAATTTATTTTTAAGAGCAGTGGGACATGTAGAATCAGGTTATAAAATTCCTGATCATCTCCCTTTACATTTGGGGCAGTGCTTTTGGTTAGAGGCCACTTGGCATAGTGATTAGTGAGCTTGCATTTCAGAGACCAAACTGCTAATGGCTGCAACCTTAGGCAGCTTTTCTGTGTTTGTTTATTTATTTTTTGCAGTACTGGGGATGGAACCCAGGAGCATTCTACCTCTGAGCATCACCCCAGTCCTATTTTTTATTCTTTATTTTGAAACAGGGTCTCACTGAGTTGCAAAGGGCCTCATAAGCAGCTGAGGCTCGCTGCGAACAGTGATCCTCCTGACTCAGCCTCCCGAATGCTGGGATTACAAGCGTGCACCACCATGCCTGGCTTTTCTGTGTTTTAGTTTGCCTTGAAAAGGACTGCTTTTCCATAGGTTTTGGTAAAAACTAAATGAGTTAATGTGCATCAGAACATCTGATGACTGGTTAAAAGTGTTGTGCTATATTAGCTGTTGCCATGCACACAACGTTTTGAAAGGATTTGGAAGCCTGTGAGGAGCTTAGAAGTGCTACAAGAATCCCAGGAAGTTCCTATGTCTTCAATGTCTGCCCCACCAAGCTGCTGAGAATCAGCTTTGTCTGCTGGTTATCAGCCCTGTCCTGGGCTCCTTTGGGAGTTCAAGAAGTCTAGGAAGCCTGCCATGATATTATCAGTTGCACCAGAACTGTCTTGTGAGCTGTTTTGATGTAGCTGAAGGTCTCTATTAATTTCTTCTATCGGTGCAACCCCCTGAGCCCAGTTCCTTCTCACTTTAATAGACTGCTTTTGTTTGGCTGGTCCAATTAGCACCTTAGGGATATACGTATGTATGTAGGGCAACTGGCTAGGGCCCCAGAAGCCTAGAGCCCCACCTTCATACCTGTGACAGCCAGCTCAGAGATGCATCTGGTGGCAGAAGAGATGTTCCTGGCTCTGGTATCTCTCCCTAACCAGGTGTTCTGAAGCCAGTTATTTAGTCTCTTGAAGCCTAAGTTTTCTCTTGTATAAAAGACTTTTCATATCTGACTCAAGCCATTAGGATGGCAAGAGGTTAGGGATTGGGGAGTTGCCCACTAATAATGGCAATGGGACTTCTTTTTGGATTAAAAAGAAAGTTTTAAACTTTGCATTGTGCTGATGGTTTTTCTGCCCCCATGAAAATGCTAAAATCCGATGACTCGGGCACTTTAAATGGGTGAGTTACATGGTATGTGAATTATAGCTTATAAAGATGTTTAAAAAAATCCGAGACCAAATGAGGTGACAGATGAACAGTGTGTGCCACCTGGTGTATTCTCAAACACGAGGAAGGTGGCTGCTATTCCGCTCCTAACCTCATGCCCCTGGGCTCTTCTAAAGAACCAAAATACCCCTGCAGCTTGAACCAGATTAAGTGGAGCGTCTTTGATCTTTCAGAATCTGTGGTAAGTCTTGCAGGCTGGCTATGTTTCTGTCATGTGCCTCATGCAGTGAGTTGCCAGGCTGTTCACCAAACTGCTCGGGGTTTAATAATTATAGCTGAGTTTACCTGACCTGTCTTGAGGGGACTCTTCAGTCACTGAGGAGTCTGTAAAATGTGCATATGGAATTTTTCTGGCTGACAGTTGGGTGGAGGTACAGTAGGGCTAATAGAATCCTGGATCCAAGGTACTTATTTGTACAGCTGTTAAAGCAGTCCTTCTTACAATGCAGAGGTTTCTGTGTTTTCTCTACCTTCTCCACATTTCTTTATTTCTGTCTTAACCTGCCATTTCTGTACTTCTCCTTTTCCTCTGCTAATATTTGTATTCTGAAAAGGGCTAGTTTTTCTCACTTGTGTAGTTGATCTGGTGTTGTGATTCTTGGTTCAAATGCAAAGAAAGGCTTCTTATCATTTACCTCTGAGATGGTTGACCTTTTAGAACTCATTATCTTTTGTATATAGGGGTTTATAGAAATCCCAAACTCTGCAGAAACGCATGCTTCATTTGTTCTTCAAGACTTAGCACTTGGGCTCTCTGTGTGCAATGCACGGGCCTACTCTGTTTTTTGAGGGTGTTGAAGCAGGGGAATCCATGTGCCCCATGGTCCTCCTGGGGCTCCCTCTGTAGGAGAATGCAAACACACCTTAGAGCCAGCTGATGAAGCTGGTTATCAGCCCTGTCCTGGGCTTCTTTGGGAGCCAAGAAGCCTAGGAAGCCTGTCTGCTTTCTTTTTTTTGTACTAGGAACCCATTTTTCAAGGACAAATCTATTCATTCTGGCTTATGGTCTTCCTGTTGCCCTGACCTTTATGTTCTCATAAAGGTCTTATAGCCCTTTAAACCTTAGGTGGTAAGTTATCGGGAGCATAGGTAAGAAACACGTTTAAATGGCAGCTGTACCCAAGTCTGTGAGTTAATTTATGTTGTCCTGCTTACCCCATTCACATTTTAGGTTTGGGGACAGTGGCAACCAAATTGAGTTTGGAAAAAATTCAGTGGCTTAGCAGAATCTAAGTTCCTCTATAGAAAAGGAGGGAAATGCAGTTGACTTTAGGGATTCCATTTACTAATTCCTCTCGTCTAGTAATTATAATTTGAGCAAGAGAGATTTCATTGGGTAAAAATTCCAGAAGGAGCTGTGCATGGTGGCACATGCTTGTAATCCTGGCGTTTGGGAGGCTAAGTCAGGAGGATTGTAGGTAGATTCACAGTCAGCCGCAAAAAACCCATGAAGTCTTCTGCAACTTAGACCCTATTCCAAAACAAAACAAAGTAGATCTGGGAGTGTAGAATGCCTCTGAGTTAAATTCCCAGTATCATCACCACCCTAAAACAGAAAATCCAGAAGGGTGTCTCGAGCACACGATGACTGGCGGAACTCAGTGGAAATGCTGGGGGCGGCGCAGAGACGGCTGTAGGTTCTGTCTCCTGAGGTCTGCCTGATGCTGGTCCCCGGTGAGCGAGCTGCTTCCTAGTGGGGTGGAAACCGAGCAGCTTCTGTGCACCTAGACTGAGTGCTAGCTCCCTCTCTGGTTTCACGCTGGGCGCAGCAGCCGGAGGAGCTGTTTTGGCCCAGAGCGAACTAGGCCACAGCACAGCGTTCGCACACAATGCAGTAAAAATCCTTTTGAACTGTTTGGCACAGGTTGGCAGGCGTTCCATTGTTTGCAGACAATAGTGACTTAAAGTTGAACAGGCTCCAGGGAGCAAGTGGAGCTTTTGTGCAGTAACCAGGCTTTAATGCCAGCCAGAGGACAGAGTCTGCGTCTTGCCCACGTTCGGATGACGTGGCCATTTCAGTGCCTGGCATGGGACCAGAGGCTTGCCGTGGTCTCCTGGACGCCGCACGTCTCCACATCCTGACCCCCTCTATCTGTGGGGTTGGGACACTAGAGAGAACGTTCCTGTAGTCTTGCGGGTCTTCTGCTCGCCTTTTCCTTAGCGGCCCATGCTCTCCCTGCCAGCCTGTGCTTTTCCTGTCTCTTTCTCTTTTGAGAAGGTTCAGGCTTCAGGGCCGTGACATCTCGGATCATAACAATCCCAAAATATCAGGGAACTTTGGTCAGCCAACAAGTAGTCCTGTTTCCTACTTATAAAAATCATCAGGATTGCCTCCTGGCCTTTGGCATTTCTTCAAGAGTAATTGGCAAGACTGGGCCTTTGCCTATAGGAGGGGGCTCTGAGACAGGCAGAAGTGGCTTGCTGGCTTCCTCAACTCTTATGGAGAAAGGAATTATTATTATTATTATTATTAATTATTTTATTATTATTTTGGTCAAATGTGGGTATTCTTAAAAAAAAAAAAAACAACAAATGTGAGTCTTCTTTGCTATTGCTGCAAAAGCTTTTAAAAAGATCTGCATGGTAGCACACGCTTGTGATCCCAGCATTGGGGAGGCTGAGGCCAGAGGATCGCAGTTCACTGCCAGCCTCAGCTACTTAGTGAGGCCCTTTGCAACTCAATGAGACCCTGTTTCAAAATAAAGAATAAAAAATAGGGCTGGGGCTGTAGCTCAGAGGTAGAACACCCCTGGGTTCTGTCCCCAGTTCCAGGAGGGAAAAAATCTTCCTACCCAGGCGTGTTGATGCAGGCCTATAATCCCAGTACTTGGGAAGCTGAGACAAGAGGAACTCCTCTTTAAGACCAACCTCAGCACCTTACTGAGACCTTGTTTCAAAACCAAAAATAAAAAAATAAAGGTCTAGGGGGTAGAGCTGGGAGGGAAGGGCCTCCCTGGGTTCAATCCCCAGGATGCTTCACACACTCTCCTTTTTATCTTTGCATAACTCTCTCTGAAGACTGCACAGCATTTTATAAACTTCAAGTATGGCAGCAGTCCTGGAGGGACAGATCAGGGAAGCGGTTGGCTTGCCCTTGAGGGCATGGAGCACAGATGTGTCTGGTGAGCTGGGGAACTAGAAATCAAACCCAGAAGTCTGTGTAGCAATAGTTTTAGAGGCCCTCTTCATAGGTTGCCGAGGGCTCTTCCCGGGAGGCCTGTCCAGGCCTGAATGTGTGTCTGAGCTCCTGGGCAGCATTGTTAGGGGCAGGCTCCCCAGAGCTACAAAAGGGAATTCCTTCATGGAAAGTGTAGCTCTCCACCTTTCAAATGCACGCAGTGAAAGATGTTTCTGAAGTAACCCCCTTTGCCCGCTTCTTTTTCTTTCTTCATTGGGAGCAAATCTTATCTTCTCGGGGATGAAGTGACCCTCAATCAAAATAGCAGCCTTTGGATTTAAAGATCTTGCTTGCCGTGGTGTGAAAACACTTGTCTATGGGCCATTTAACTTTCAGAGTATGTGTATACAAATCAATATATCTGTCTCTGTTCATTAACGTAAAGCTATTTGTGTCTGAGTACAATGCAGTTCCTAATATGGCTCACTGTGATGAATGCTTAAACTAGTCCAATTATTCCTTTTAATTGGGAAAAGTGTGTGGAGAACTTCTGTACATTGAAGTCTTTCTGTCTCTTATGTTCACAGGGCTTAGTCTTTCCCTGTGAGAGTGATTTTTTTTTTTTGGGGGTCCCATTTTCCCTCTCTCCCTTTCTTGAAAATCTTACAAATTAAGACAAAAGATAATTACTTGGAGGGGTAAAGCTGGCAGGTTCCCACGACACTTAAAATTAATGAGCTGTTGAGTACAAAATATACCTTGTCTTTACCCAGTCCCCCCACCCCCACCCCTTTCTTCCCATTTAACACACAATTTGACTTTTTGGCTATGTTTGCCATTTAGGGTATATTGCTGCTATAAAATAGCAAGATGGTTACAGAAAGCAGATTCTTTCGAAAGCGATCTTTGTTTGTAAATCAATGTGGGTTTGCTTCTGCTCATAGTTGTTGCATATTTGAAAACTTTACCCCTTTCCAGGATATCTTAGCAAAATGTTCTTGAGCAGCGTGTGCTGCTGCAGTCCCCAGAGCTGCCGGTTGGTTTAGTTCGAGTCAGTGGCACGGTTCTCTCCCCTGCCTCCCTCCCAGGTCACAGCTTAGCCTCTGATTTCTAGACTTTGCTTTTCAGAACTTTCTCCCAAGAAGGAGGCGTGGTTGTGGTGAAAAGACTTCTAAGGCTTTGGGCTGAACCAAAGGGCTGTTTCCTCCTTTTCAAGTGCAGGCCGTACTGTTGGAGGGTCTGCTTTTTTCAGGTCAGAATGATACTGCCGTGATGGGCCTGGTAGCCCATACCTGTAATCCTAGTACTGGGGAGGCTGAGACAGGAGGATCACCAGCCTCAGCATTTGTGAGGCCCTCTGCAACTTAGTGAGACCCTGTTTCGAGATAAACAATAAAAAATATAGGCCTGGAGGTGGAGCTTGAAGGTAGAATGTTCCTAGGTTCCGTCCCCAGTACCGCCAAACCACAACAATGAAAAACTGTCCATTGAGCAGAACTGAATATGATCTACAGTTCATTTTCTGTTTGTTTGTTTGTTTGTTTGTTTGTTGGTTGGTTGGTTGGTTGGTTGGTTGGTTTGTCGCAGTCCTGGGGATTGAACCCAGGGGCATGTTACCTCTGAAAGATACCTCCAGCCCCGTTTATTTGTTTTTTGCTGAGAGTCTTGTTATGTGGCTGAGGCTGTTCTCAAACCTGCGATCTTCCTGCCTCGGCCTCCCAAGGCCTGGAACAGCAGGCACGCGCCTTCGTGCACGCCTGGCCACAAGGCTGATGAGTAAAGGAGCGGAGGCCAGGTTGACCTGCCAGTGCACCGTTCGTGCCTGCTTAAACCTTTTCGGACTCAGTATTTTCTCTCTGCACTGTCAGAGACAAGTGTGAGAAACTGCTTCCACCTCCGTTTTACAGACGGCAGCAAGGCTTGGACAGGGAGCCAGACCAGGTCAAGTGCTGAGCAAGCCACCATGCCAGGGTCAAGTTTAGGTTGCTTCATCCCAGAATCTGAGTTTTTGGAGAATTACTTAGGAGTGTGAGTGTAGCACAGTGGCCTGAAGTTGCATAGGAGCGGTGGCCAGCCCCATGGCTGCAGTCTTAAAAATACCTGGGAGGGGCTGGGGGCGTGGCTTAGCATGGAGCGCTTACCCCCTGTGCACAGGGCCCTCCCAATCCTCCCCACAGAAAAGAAGAAAACCTTTCTGGTTAACAGGCTTGCCTAGAATGCACAATGCCCTGGGTTTGATCTTTAACACTGCAAAAATAAAATAGAATGGTGAGATAGAACCCCATGCTTTTAAAAACATGGATTATATTTACCAGTGTTTACATAATAAGCTAAAACAGAGTAAAAACTTATTCATTTAAAAATGACAGACTCATGACGTGTTAATGCAGGTAGCATTTTAATGAAAAAAAAATAAAAAAGTCAATTGGTGAGAAGAATGGAATTATTTTGTAATTCTGCCTTTCCCTCATTGTCTGCCTTTGAGTTTGGTTTCTTGCACAACAAAGTTTTGTTTGACGAGGATGCCAAGTGTGCAGGTGGGTAGCACATACACCCTTGTGGAGGATTTCTTCCTTTGATAGCACACCCAGACTTGACAGCAAGGTAGTTTCTTAAAGGTCAGTAGCTGTGGGAATCTGAACTCCTATCGGTGATCTTTCTGAACTCTGTAACATACAAAATCTATTGGTTTCCATTCCACTTTGAACGGATGTTTTACCCATGCACAGTTTTATAACATCTTTTATGGGTCACTTGAAAGTGAAGGGCCCATTGGGTTAATGCATATTTTCCAATTATTAGCACATTTCATTGTACAGTATAAAAAATTCCATATTTTTGCCGATGTCTTCAGAAAAGTCTCAAGTATAAAGCTGTTGTAATTCAAGGTGGCAGAGACAGGTTTTTCTAAAGTTCTAATTTTTGCCTGAGGTGTGAACATTTGTCTGTAAGTATGCAGATATATTTTTCTTTTCTTTTTTTTTTTTTGTGGTACTGGGGATGAAACCGAGGGGCATTCTTCCTCCCATCTACTCCTTCAGCCATATTATTCTTTATTCTGAAACAGGGTCTCACTGAGTTGCAAAGGGCCTAAGTAGCTGAGGCTGGCTGCAAACCCAGATCCTCCTGTCTCAGCCTCCCAAATGCTGGGGTTACAAGCGTGCGCCACCAAGCCTGGCTTCCATTTCTCTTATGTACATGCCTGGGAATAAAATTGCTCCGTTATGGCAACCTTTTCACCTTTGAAGAGCTTTGCTCTCTTCTGAAGCGGCCGCCCCTTCTCAGAGCCCCCAGCAGTGTGCGTGGGTTACAGCTTCTCCACCTCCTCGCTCACACTCGTTGGTCTCTGAGCCCTAGCCACCCTAGGGGTGAGAGGTGGTGTCTCCGCGTGGTTCCGTGTGTGTGTTTCCTGGATAGCTCATCTCCCTTCCATGTGCATCACCAGTGCAAATGGCAACCCAGTGAAATCAGTAGCATTTATTTTCCCCCTTGGTGGCACTGGGGATTGAACCTAGGGGCACTCACCTCCAAACTACCTCCCCATCCCCCTTAAAAATTTTATTTTGAAACAAGGTCTGGCCAGGTTTCTGAGCATCTTGCCCCAGTTCTGAGGCTGGCCTTGAATCTGTGATCCTCCTGTCTCAGCCTCCCAGGTGCTGGGATTACAGGCATGCGCCACCATGTCCGGCAGCTGATTAAAGTCATAGCCTTACCTGGTGGTGATGTTCCTGCAAGGGACCCTGTGTCCCCAGAGGCCTGTCACCCTGCTTTGACAGCTGCTGACCTGGCCACAGGTCACTGATCGTGATACTGAGAAATGTGGGATGTTTTCAGTGTTTCTTTTTGCTTGGGCAGGGAATGAGCAGCTCCCATTTTTCCCATGAAAAGTGATATTGGTGCCCCTGGCAGGCAGCTGGGATGCGTAATGGCTCTGCTGGGCCTTCCCCTGATGCCGCGGAGGGTCTGCCGACAGGGTGGGGTGTGTCCAGCTTGGCAGGGTTAATGACCTGACGGCGGGAGGCTGTGGCAGGTCTTGCTCAGGCGGCCGTCCACTGTCTGCGGGGAGGGATGGGTGCCAGGGACAGATGGCCACGATGTGATAAGACAGTACCCGAGGTGGCTCCTAAACACCTAGCAGGCGTCTCCCCATGCCGCTTACCTGCAGGGCCCCAAGCATGCCTAGACATTCTGCCTGCAGGAGTGGTTCTCCCTCCTCTGCAGATGAGAAAGCCGAGGCTCCGTTGTTTGCTTATGGTACTGGGGATTGGACCCAGGGGCCGTCTACCTCCCAGCTCACCTAGAGCCCGGCATATGGCTTTTATTTGTAAATAGGATCTCGCTAGTTTTCTGAGTCTTGCTGAGTTGCCAAGGCTGGTTTTGAACCCGCAATCCTCCTGATTAAGCTGCCCAAGAACTGGGATTACAGGTGTGCCGCCACGCTCGGCAAAATTGAGGATTAGAGAATGGAACCCCTTGCTAGGAAGTGAACTGCAGATGCTCCCTGGTGTTTGTGATACTGTTAGGAAGGGGGATGAAATCAATTTCTTTTTAGCTGAAAAAAGGTAGTTATAGAACTGGCACATAATAGCAGGTGTGTTATGAGACACATCTTAGCGGGAGGGGTTATTACATCGTAGATACAAACAAAACAAACAGCTTTCTGTGCTGTTTCTGTAGAGGCGCTGTGTTCACTGCTTTAGAAAACTGGTGAACAGTCAGTACTTGCCTAGACGCATGTACCTCGCTTGATTTTTAGTCACATTGAAGTATGACTTCTTCCGGACGTTGCTTTTAATTTGCCTTGAGAGCAGGCACAGATGCTGCCAGCCTGGGCGTGATGGATGGTTTTTGACAGTGGCGAGTTACTTACATTTAGAGTAAGTGTTGCCGTTTGAAACCCTCCATTTTCTCTGCTCAGGCTCCGTTCAGGAGCACCTTGTGCAACAGAGGAGCATATCCCCTATTTTGACGACTTTATCTTCAGGATTTAAGACTTGTCTTGAATTACATAATCACTGGGGCTGGAAAGAACTTTGAGATCAAGGTTTATATCCAGTCCATACATGGAGAACGTAATCTGTCTTACTTACTGTACGTGAAATAATGCCAAGTGGACTAAAGAATTTAAGCAGTTAAATGAGAAAACAAATTAGAAGGAAACTTAGATTTTTACCCTCTAAAAATAGAGTGAGGGGAATGGGATTATGTTGGTCAAAAGATGGAAGGTTTGTTGGGGAATTGAGTCCTAGACCTGTGTAGCGGGGTGCTCTAGTTGATCATGCTTTCTTAAATTGCGTAGAAAGTAGATCTTAAATGCTCTTTTCGCAAAAGTATGCAAAGTGATAGACATGTAAGTTTGATGTAAACATTCCATTTTATATATATATATATTATATATAAACAGCCTGCCATACACCATACATACATACATACAATTTATATATCTAAACAGCCTGCCATACACCATACATACATACAATTTTTTTGTGTGTGTGTGGTACTGGGATTCCTGGAAGCCCCTCTACCTCCGGGCTATACTCCCAGACCTATTTTATACTTTTTATTTGGAAACAGGGTCTCTTAAGCCAGCGCGGCTGCCTTCGAACCTGCGCGATCCTCCTGTCTCTGCCTCCCAAGCGTGGGGATTACAAGCGTGCGCCACCACACCCGACCATACATACAATTTTAATTAAAACAATTTTTTTTTTGTGTGTGAGTGGTACTGGGGATTGAACCCAGAGGCATTCTACTTCTGAACTAAACACCCAGTTCCCCTTTTAGATATTTCTTTTTTCGTGTGTGTGTGTGTGTGTGTGTGTGTGTGTGTGTGTGTGTGTGTGTCTGGGGATGGAGCCCAGGGGCATTCTAACTGAGCTACACCCCAGCCCTATTTCTTATTCTTTATTTTGAAACAGGGTCCTATTGAATCACAAAGGGCCTCACTTAGTAGCTAAGGCTGTCCTTGAACCACAGTATCTTCCTGTCTCAGCCTCCCAAATGCTAAGATTACAAGCGTGCACCACCATGTGCCCGGCTTGATATTTGATTTTGAAACAGGGTCTTGCTAGGTTGTTGAGAGTCCCGCTGAGTTGCTGAGACTGGTCTGGAGCCTGTGGTCTTACTGTCCCAGCCTCCCAAGTACAGGCACAGGCATGTGCCACCATGACTGGCTCAATTTTTATTTCTTAATTCAGCAACTCCGGGAGGGACAAAAAGAACATATGAAAGACTTTCTAAGCATAAAAACAAAGAAACTTTTAAAACATTGGTTAGCGGGTAACATAACAAAACAAAAGTAACATAACAAAAGATGCAAAGGACCAGGGGAGAAAAATTTGCCACTTAACAAGGAAGACTCTTCTTTTCGGCTGCCTGCTCAGGTGGTGCCCTCTGCTGGGAGCCCTGCAGGCCCTGGTTGGAGCGGGCGGCCTGGGGTCGCTGGGCACCAGCCTTTCCGCTCACTCCACCTGCTGGCACGAGTCAGCTGACATGCGGACTGTGGCTTCCCTGGGCTGCTCTGCTGAGCTGTGAGAACAGGTGTCCTTCCTTGTTCCCTGAAGGCAGAGGCGAGGCCTTGTCTGTGATGCCTGGAGAGGGGACGGGGTTCTGTGGGTTCTAGAGAAACACGCAAAAGGCCTGCTTACTCTACAATCTGGGGTGTCTCTCCAGGTTTGATAGTCCCAGCTCAAAACAGATAAGAAAACCACCGCTAGGCTCACTGTAGGCACTGCACGTCCCTGCTCCCTACCAGTGGACACTAGGAGTTCTCGCCGGAAGCTGCCTGGGGCTCGGGGAGTCCTGAGGTGGGCATGGATGAGCAGGATGTGACCGGGCATGGCCTGGGCTAGGTGCTCACCGTCTTCATATGTGACTGCCTTGGCCCTTTGGATGGCTCTGTGGATGCAAGGCCTTACCTGGCTCGTGAGTAGCTGATTTTGAATTTAGCGCCAGGAATTGGACCTGGCTCAAAGCCCCGCCACCCTTCTCTCCTGCTCTGTCCTCACCTGTGGGTCAGGTAAAGCAGCCGCATCCCTTGCCCGTTTACACTCACAGCTCTCTAGCGTGTTCTTACTCTCGACTGCCCGTGCTTATACCCAAGGTGCTCACACTCTTGGAATGTGACTGCAGATGGTCCTCA
Organism: Muscardinus avellanarius; assembly: GCF_963383645.1. Classification (NCBI taxonomy): domain Eukaryota; kingdom Metazoa; phylum Chordata; class Mammalia; order Rodentia; family Gliridae; genus Muscardinus; species Muscardinus avellanarius. The sequence goes on from NC_137800.1 coordinate 72,975,581, forward strand.
ACTCCAGAGGCTCCATGTAGACTTCAGAGTTTAGTGATGTAAGCAGTACGCATTCATAGAAACTGCTCTTATCTTGAATGGGGGTCTTTACCCAGGTTAGCGAGAGGCACCGGACCCATCTGGTGATGCTGGGAAGCAGCTCACAATGAGGGCGGTGGTGCTAACCCAGGGGTCGGTAGGTAGGTAGATTCTGTACATTTCCTTCTTGGGATGTCGTTCAGCGACTGGCTGACTGTAACGTGATTCCTCTGAGTTGAGCATCTTGTGTTTGTCTTTATTTCTCAGGTGTAGTTTTTCCGTTTCTTGAGGTAGTAAGTACGTGACTATTGCTAGGGACACCCGGGTCTTTGTGTAGGAATTTTTAATAAATGAATATATTTTTTTCATTGTGTCACCCAAAGCAAGTGGTTGTCACGGTGTACCCGGGCGTTTTATTTGCCCCTCTCTCATCAGGATTCTCACCGCCACGTGCGTTTTAGTGCCAGTTGTTTCTCTTGACAATGTCTGGGTTTTAGGAAGTGGAGGTTACTTGGTAGTGAGACTAACTTTGTTTTCCCTTTCTCCTTTCTTTCTAGTTTTCAATGGTTCCAGCAGGTCGACCCGGGAGAAGGAGCCTGTTCAGAAACACAAAAGCAAAGAGGCCCCTCCCGGAAAGGAGAAGCACAGCGACCACAGGGCGGACAGCAGGCGGGAGCCGGCCTCGGCGCCCCCGGCCGCCCCCGCCCCGGTTTCCTCGGCTCGGGGGCCTGCTGCCAGCCACCACCATCCCCCTCCGCATCGGGCGGCTCAGGACTTACGGAAACAGGTAATGAATGCCCATTCTGCGGTGGCCACCAGCCGGAGCCCACCGCCCCATTTCCTTCACCAAGGTAAAGCCCGGAGGCGAGACCAGAGGGAGATGTGTCCTCTGTCTTGCCCCGTGCGGGGCCTCGGCGCTGGGCCGCAGGGGGTTTGCATTCCTCCCCAGCTGCCCCTATTGCCCAGCTGTCAACTTGTGGCTTGGAGTCTGGGGAAGGTGGGAATGGAGCTTGGCTCCTTCCTGAGCCCGCCCCGCCCCTCCCTCCCGGAGCGCCAGGCAGGTTGGAGCAGGGAGCAGGTTGCTGTTCCCCTGAGGTTACACCAGGAGCAGCAACTTAGGCTTTGAAACGGGCCCGCAGATGGTGCGGTCTTATTTGAGGTGAGCGTTGGCCTGTGTTATCTGATATGGCAGACCAACATCTCACTGCCAGGACTTCTGAGCAAGAAGCCGTGAGCGGGCAACATGCGCTCAGTGGGGTGCGGTGGGGTGGTCACCCCGCCTGCTGCCTGCCCTCCTTACAGGTCAGGTTAGACGGCACAGAGCCTGTGGGGCAGCGCTTAGAGTGCCTTGGGGATGGGCGGTCCTTGCTATGAGTTCATGTGTCCCTGGACTGTGACCTCTCACAACCCTGGGGGTAACTAGAGGGGCGCACAGGCAGGTGCCTGCGTACCGCAGGGAAGGGCTGCCAGGAACGGTGGCTTCTCGTTAACTCTCATCACTCCTGTCCTCTGTGAAGTCCAGAAAGTCGTGGGGCCCGTTCACAAGCTCCCCTCACCTGGAGTTTCAGCAGAGTTGCAGTTTTTTCTGGAATACGGTAGAGACTAGTGTCTGAAGCTGGCTTCGTAGCAAGGAGGGAAGGGGACAGAAGAGGTTTCTAGACTGGCAGGATTCTTCAGTGACTGTACGTGACGGTCATTGTGCTGGGAAATAATTGGAACACACCCTTTGGTTGAAATGTTCTGTCCCTGTTAGACATTCTTGAGAATGGCAGGATATTTCTCTGAATATGTGGGTGTACTCGTAGGTTGGTGTGCGTATGCGAACATGCAGACGGTTAGTCTTAACCACAGACACGCAGGTCTTGAGTCGGGAGGTGGTAGAGGAAGAATGACAATGGCTTTTTTGTGCTCTTCAGCGATTTTAGATAATTCAGAGACAATGACCGAGTGTGTATGTAGACTTGGCCTTCCAAGCACTGGACCCCTTGCTCACTCTGGAGCCTGAGGTGCAGAGGCACGCCCCACTTTGTGTTCTTGCACCCCCACCTCACCCCCACCTGTCGGCCTGACAGGAACTGGGCAGGGCTTGCCCCACATGACTTTGCTTGTGAAACAGATCAGAATTAAAAGGGGCCCAGAGCTGGATGTGGTGCTGCACGCCTGTAATCCCAGTACTTAGGAGGCTGAGACAGGAGGATCACAGGTTAGAGGACAGCCTCAGCAGGTAGTGAGACTCTTAGCAATCTTGCAGTACCCTATTTCAAAACAAATTGTTTCCAAAAAGTGGCTGGGGGTGTCGTTCTGTTGTGGCATGTCCCTGGATCCAATCACCAGTACCTTCCCCCCAAAAAATAAGGGGGGGGGGAGAGGCAGAGGTGTGTCCAGACAGTGGTGGGCTTTTTGAGCGTGGCTTGTCCTGTTTCCCAGGGCTTTGGGGCGGGGTTGTGTTTCATGTATCTTCTGCTCATCCACCATACCGTGTCTTTCTTAAGGAGGCAAAAGCAAAGCACTTTTCTAGTCCGTGTGGTGGGATTGTAACACCCAAGCAGGAGATGGCAGCTGGGGCTGGAAATCGGTCTGGTTGAGCCTCATGCCCTTTCCTCCCGCCCAGGGCCCGTCTGGGGGCAGCAGGAGGGCTGAGCCGGGGAGCGCCACTGCTCCCGCGCAAAGGCCCGTCCACTTGTGGTCTGGAGGAGGAGAGGTCCTGGGTTCCCTTCCAGGACAGGACGCTGCCACCCCAGCCGCTGTGGGAGGCTCGTCTTGCTGCTTCTGAGGTTGGTGATGTGGGCGCTGCGGCAGGCGACCCCGTCCTTGGTGTGGAAGGAGCTCCCTCCGTCCCGCCGCCCCTCCTCGTCCTTCCCAGTGACCAGCCAGATGGGGTGACTTGGGGCTCCCAGCTCTCGTCTGGCTCTGGCTGAGACTCGGGATGTGATCTGGCGCCTGCCCGGGCCCCGTTGTTCATTTAGAGCCTGCATGCCAGCGCCTCTCAGGGGGACATTGTGAGAAATGAAAGGATAATTTTGAAGCCATCAGATCTTGTTAGTTAAGTACTCTGAAAATAAGGTCAATAAAAGCACATTTGTGACTGCTTGATGCAAATGGTTAGACTCTGACCTTTCATCTCTGCAGCTGCAGGAAGACTCGGCTCAGAGGATGCGCTCATCTCTAATTTCAGATCTGACTTATTTTTTTTTTGTTGTTGTTGTTGATCTAAAAGGAAAGGGGTAAATTTGATTATAGGAATTGCAGATGGTGGGGTGGAGGGATGTTGACTCCTAAGCAGTGCTCCTGGGAAGTGGCTCTGCCCTGTTCACGCCAGCGAACTCCGTGGAGCCATTGACAGCTCACTCTTTATCCAGCTAGAGTAGCTACCCTCTCGAACCGCAGGCACTGCCCAGCAGTGGTTCTCAGGTGTTATAAAGACCCTGGATCCCGAGACGGGCCGCAGGACTGAGCTGCACAACCCCCTTTCCCCGGGTGTGGGCTCTGCGTCAGCTTGCTGTTGGGGAGTACACGTGCCGTACAGTGTGACTCCTGGCGTCGCCAGGTCGTGGCTGCACCTCCATAGTGACTTGGATGCGTGGTTAAGCGTCCAGCTGAAACAACGCTTCTGTTTAAATGAAGTAATAGACACCTGTTTGGATTGCCACACAAGTGAGTTCATTTCTGGAGAGGGTTTTGAAACACTAAGTTTTCCAAGGCAGTTGTGTGGAGGTTTCATGGGAGTTTGTGCAGTCTGTAAGTCTGTAATGGGGTTAGTTAGGCTGCCCTGAGTAGCTCACCTGCGGTTTTCATCTTACACCCAGACTGAGAAGGAAGTTGCCAGCTTGCATGGGCAGCCAGCAGATTCTGGGCAGGACGATCCACCAGGCTCAGTTATAGGAAGAGGTTTCACATGAAACCGTGTCAAGGTTGCAGAAAAGCCCTGGCCTTATGAGGTGAAACAGGAAAACTAGCCGGGCATGGTGGCACACACCTGTAATCCTAGGACTTGGGAGGCCGAGACAGAAGGATCGTAGGTTCAGGACAGCCTCAGCAAGTAGGAAGACTCTCAGCAACCTAGTGAGACTGCTTAAAGGAGAGGAAAAAAAATAGGGCTGGGGCTGCAGCTTGGAGCCGGTGCCCGAGCTGTCCCAAGCTCCGTGCACATGTGTCTGCAGGTCTCAGTCCTTTGCTTCTGATGGCATCGTGCACGTGGTTTGAAATACAGACGTGTGCCGTGTGGCCTCCTCCCCACCCCCCAGTACTGGTGATGGAACCCAGGGGCCTTCCCCCTCTGAGCTAGACCCTCAGCCCTATTTTCTATTATTTATTTTGAACAGGGCCTCACTAAGTAGCTGAGACTGTCTGCAAACCGCGATCTGGGATTACAAGCGTGCGCCACCATGCCCAGCCCTCACAGTGTAGCATTTCTGACCCAGTTAAGTCACCTGCATTTCCAGTGTGTCCAGGCCCTGCAGAACCCAGGCTCTCCTTCTAGAGAGCTTTACTTTTCACCTCCAAACTGCACTGGCCAGTGTAGTTCGGTTGTGTTTAGGCCTTTCTCTCTTTCTCTCTTTCTTTCTCTCTTTCTTTCTTTCTTTCTTTCTTTCTTTCTTTCTTTCTTTTTCTTTCTTTCTTTCTTTGGAGGCTTCTACCTCTGAGCCACACTCCTACCCATATTTCCTAATTTTGAAACCAGGTCTCCCTAGGTTGGTGAGCATCTAGGTGCATTGATTGCTAAGGCTGTCCCTGATCCCTCTTGTCTCACCCCCCCCCCCACCCCATACTGAGGTTGCAGGGGAGCACCACCATGCCAGGCTACTGTTGTTTCTTTTCCAATTGAGGTTTTAAAGTCCAAATGGAGTGCTCCAGTCTAGCTGCTCTGTCTAGAGCTCCAGGCTCCTCCTGTCCCTTTGGGAAGGATTCTTGAGGCCTCTGCAGAGCTCAACGGCTCCCTCTAGTGGAGGGAGCATGGCAGTAGTGTCCCAGGTGGAACTGCTGATTGGTTGACTAAAACAACTTCGCTTCATCAAAAACATCATAGTTTGTTTCTCATCTTGTGCTGCCTTGGAAGTGCTTGGTTTTCCTCTTTACCTGGCATCCTGTGGAGTTAAGCACTGTGCTTGAGTTGTAGGGTAGAGTAATATATGGAGGGTAGGGATTTTTTATTCTTAGCATATGATCACAGGATAGACTGGGTGCAAATTTTTAATATTTTGTTTTTGGTTTTGTTTTTGGTACTGGAGATCGGACCCAGGGGCATTTATCTCTGAGCTACACCCCAGCCCTTTTATTTTTTGTTTTGAAATAGGATCTTGTTAGTTTGCTGGGAGTCTTGTTAAGTCAAACAAGTCAAAACCACATGGTGGTATGTGTCTGTTCCTAGTACTTGGGAGGCTGAGAAAGGGGGATCACAGGTTCCAAGACACCCTCAGCAAGGTAGTGAGATTTTCAGCAGCCTAGCAAGATCATTCCAAAACAAAAACATAAAAAGGGCTGGGGTAGCCAGGCATGGTGGCGTACACTTGTAATCCCAGTATTCGGGAGGCTGAGACAGGAGGATCACAGTTCGTGGACAGCCTCAGCTACTTAGTGAGGCCTTATGCTATGGAATGGTGGTTCCCAGGTGTTCCAGCAGCAGGGGGCATGGCTGGGTTGTGGATTTTATCTCTGGCCTTCAGGACATGTGGCACAGCTTGTGGGGCAGGTCGATTCCTGTGTCTGTCAACTGCATCCTGGCCTTTTTAGGAAGACATTGAAAGGCTCTCGGTGCGGACTCTTGGGTGGGAAGAGGAAATAGGGTCAATGCCATGCGCCCTGGGCCATCTTGGTTGCTGTGGGGTTTTTTTTTGTTTTGTTTGTTTGTTTGTTTGGTACTGGAGATGGAACCCAGGGCATTCTACCTCCAAGCTATACCCCAGTCCTGTTTTTTTTTTTTTTTTAATTCTTTATTTTGAAAAAGGGTCTCACTGAGTTGCAAAGGACCTCTGTAAGTAGTTGAAGCTGTCCGTGAACCATGACCCTCCTGTCTCAGCCTCCCGAATGCTGGGATTACAAGTGTGTGCCACCACGCCCAGCTCTGGTCCATCTTCTTAATCTATTTTTTGTACGTTCAGGTTCATTGCTCTGGATTATAAGGGAGAGATGCATGCAGTCTTCATGTTTGCTATTTGAGTGGATGCTTTCCAAAGTAACTGTCATAATAGTGAGAAAGAAAATGAATAGATTAACTCGGGTTTCTGATGGGGCAAGTTAGTTGAATACCTGTTTTGGCAATAATCTGGTATTTAGAGCTGTCCATGGTGGCACACACTTAACGTCCCATTTCTTTGGGAGGCTGAGGCAGGAGACTGGCTTGAGTCCAGAAGTTCATGGCCAGCCTAGGCAACACAGAGACCCCATCACAAAAGCAAACAAAAACATAAGTATTAAGTTTTATAGAGGTCTATAGACAACAAGTTGGTTGTTTTGCTTCTGATAGGAGTAATGTACTAGAAAGTCAGGCTTGGGTGTAGCTCAGAGGCAGAATGCCTCTGGGTTCAATCTCTAGTGCAAATAACAGTATTATTATTTACTATTTCCACCTCCTTCCTCCTGGCCCCCAAGTTCCCATGGCTTATCCCGGCTGCTCCCTGGCAGTTCCATGGCTGCATAGCGAGGCTGGTGATCCATCTCTGGGCCTTCCCTTCAGCCTCCCCTGCGCCTGAGCCTTGGGTCTTAGGCCTCCCAGCTCCAGAAGTGCAGGCAACTCTGAAAAAACCCCTGGGATGACCTCTTGAGAGATGGTATCATAACAATAGGTGATGGTTCCAATTGGACTTCATGTTATTTGTGGCATTATGCAGAAATTCAGGTCCTACTGCTATCTTGTTTTCTTCCTCTTTAAACTTTTACTGACGTCCTCTTCAGCGGTCTTAGCCCAGCACTGCCTAGAGCTTGTTGGAGGTGGGGACTCCCAGGCTCTATCCCAGGCCACTGCGTCAGACCCCGACGGCAGGTCCAGTCCTCTGGGATCCTAGAACCTCTGGCCAGATGCTTGGGAATCTGGTCCCTCCCCACTCCCACCCTCCTGGATCCATCTAAGCTAATTGTCCATATTCCCTAGCTGGGCACACAGGTCACTAACAGTCACTAAGCTTCAGTCCCCTGTCAGCTGGGGCGCCCCCTAGTGGCGAAGGCGGCCTGCACTGCTGTAGAAAGGAGTTGCTTCTGGGCCGTGGCTGCCTGTGGTCAGCTGGCTCCACCGTCCTCTCAGGTGTCCCTGGTAGAAGAGAGGACTGTGTGTTATGTTCTGCTTTGCGATAGCTGTGAGGTCTTTAGGCTGTCTCTTGTGGAGATGGTGGTAGTCCTAAAATTAAGTTGCTCTTGATTTTTAATCTCAGGTTATAATGAAAAGTGAAGCTTGAGAGACCTAGTGATGAGTCAGAGCCCCACTCAGCCATGGTGACCGCAGCAGCACCGTGCACCTGGAGTCAGCCAGCCAGCAGCCCGTCCCCAGCGCAGACCCCTGCTGGACCACCTCTGGTGCCCACCAGGGCTGTACCTGCTCAGTATAAATGAGGTTGACCTTTCTGTGCCACAGAATTACCCTGGTGTTTGGGCTGTCGGCCAGCACAGAGAGGCTGCCTCTGTTTACCCATTTACAGAAAGCCGAGGGTAAGAAGCTAGGAGCCACGTGCGCAGAGGAGGGTTACCGCAGAAGTCAGGGCGTCTGCCCTGCATCCAGGGAGGCTTTTTGTGCAGCTGTTCTCAAAGGACAGACGGGCACGCAGCTGCTGGCCCTGCAGCCGCACCTCTGGGCTGGGTCTGCGAGCGGAGCCAGGCCACACGAGCCGGCTGCTCTTTCCTCCCATAGTGTGTTTGTTTTGTTCTTTTTTTAGCCCATAGAGTTTTAAATTCTGTGGGCTGCTCATGCTGTTCTGTGGAACACACAAAGGATAGAAAACAGCCTTTTCTTGGAACGGGGCTATATATTTATTTATATCAGAATGTATAACTATATCCCACGCTCTCCCCAAATAGGCAATGATGTGTTAATTCTTACAAACCGACGGCAAGTGATTGCAAGGTCCTGGTTCCTTTTGGGTCTTCATTGTGGGACAAAAGCCATGGGAACGAATACTGGTGTGAAAACACACCCAGGAAACCCAGGTGGAGTGTTGGCGAGCTCCAGGCCTGGTGGCACCATTTTGTGCCGGATGATAGATCCCAAAATTGAAACCCAAGCCGGGCGTGGTGGTACACGCGCGTAATCCTCGTGCTTGGGAGGTGGAGACAGGAGGATCGCACAGGTTTGAAGCCAGCCTCACTTCAAATAATATATTATTATAATATATTATAATATATTATAATATATTATAATATAATAATATTTTATTTCCAAATAAAATATTAAATAGGTCTGGGAGTGTAGCCGAGAGGTAGAAGGGTTCCATCCCCAGTACCACCCCCCCAAAACAAACAACAATAACAACAAAAAACAATTGAAACCCAAGATGAATTCTTCCCTCACCCCTATACTGGGTATTGAACCCAGGGGCATTCTACCCGGAAGCCACAACCTTTTTATTTTGAAAACAGGATCTTGCTGAATTGATGAGGCTGGCTTTGAACATGCAACCTTCCTGTCTCAGCCTCCCGTCCACTGGGGTTATAGCTGTGTACCCACACACCTGGCTAAGATGTATTTTCTTTCTTTATTTCTTTCTTTCTTTCTTCCTTCCTTCCTTTCTTTCTTTCTTTCTTTCTTTCTTTCTTTCTTTCTTTCTTTCTTTCTTTTTTTTTTTTGGCGGTACTGGGGATGGAAGGAACCCAGGGGCATTCTACCTCCAAGCTACACCCCCAGCCCTAGTTTTATTCTTTATTTTGGAACAGGGCCTCATTAAGTAGTAGCTGAGGCTGTCTGCAAACCACGATCCTCCTGTCTCAGCCTCCCAGATGCTGGGGTTACAAGCGTGCGCCACCACGCCCGGCTTCGTGAATGTGCTTTCTACTTGATTTTGTCACTTTAGTGTCTTGTTACCGTCTGGCTGGTCGCTGTCTCGGCACAGGCACTAACTGCTCTTCTTGCCTACTTCTTCTGCCTTTGTAGGTCTCTAAGGTAAACGGAGTCACTCGAATGTCATCTCTGGGTGCAGGTGCAACCAGTGCCAAAAAGATGCGCGAAGTCAGACCTTCACCATCCAAAACTGTGAAGTACACTGCCACGGTGACCAAGGGGACTGTCACATACACCAAAGCCAAGAGAGAACTGGTCAAGGAAACCAAACCCAATCACCACAAGCCCAGTTCAGCTGTCAACCACACAATCTCAGGGAAAACTGAAAGTAGCAATGCAAAAACCCGCAAACAGGTGCTATCCCTCGGGGGGGCGTCCAGGGCCACCGGGCCTGCCCTGAACGGCCTCAAGGTCAGCGGCAGGTTGAACCCAAAGTCATGCACTAAGGAGGTGGGGGGGCGGCAGCTGCGGGAGGGGCTGCGGAATTCCAAGAGGAGACTGGAAGAGGCACACCAGGCGGAAAAGCCGCAGTCGCCCCCCAAGAAAATGAAAGGGGCTGGCGGCTCTGCCGACGCCCCCGGCAAAAAGGCAGCGGCGGCCTCGGCCTCCGCAGAGAAGCCTCTGCTGAATGGACACGTGAAGAAGGAAGTGCCCGAGCGAAGTTGGGAAAGGAGCCGGCCGAAGCGGGCCACGGCCAGCAAGAGCACGCCAGGCAAGCCAGCCCACGGCAAGGCGGACGGCGCCTCCTGTGAAAATCGTTCTACCTCGCAACCGGAGCCCTTGCACAAGCCGCACGAGGCACCGCCTGGCAAGCCGGAGAAGGCGGGCGGCAAGGCCGGCTGGGCGGCCATGGACGAGATCCCTGTCCTCAGGCCCTCCGCCAAGGAGTTCCATGACCCGCTCATCTACATCGAGTCGGTGCGCGCTCAGGTGGAGAAGTACGGGATGTGCAGGGTGATCCCCCCTCCGGACTGGCGGCCCGAGTGCAAGCTCAACGACGAGATGCGGTTTGTTACCCAGATCCAGCACATCCACAAGCTGGGCCGGCGCTGGGGCCCCAACGTGCAGCGGCTGGCCTGCATCAAGAAGCACCTCAGATCTCAGGGCATCACCATGGACGAGCTCCCGCTCATAGGTAAGGGCTGGAAGGCCGCCCATGCCTTCTCCTCTGTGGCCCAGTGCCGGCTCGCACCCCGTGCAGCCCAGGTCCTGGCCGTGTGAGGCAAGAGGCAGGTTGACATGGGCTGAGCTCGCGGGGGTCCCCGGCCTCCCTTGCTGGGCTGTCACCTGCCACCCAACTGCTGGGGATGGAGCTGGCATCCCAGGACACAGTGAAGCACGCTGGTCCCTGAGCCATCTGTGAGTGCTACCACAGCTAGGCGCCACGGACCACCTGGCTTGAACAGCAGAAGCTTATTTTCTTCCAGTTCTGAGGGCCTGAAGCCCGAGGCCCAGGTGTGGGCAGGGTGGTTTCTGCCGAGACCTCTCTCCTTGGCTTGCGATGGCTGGCGTCCCCGAGTCTTCAGTGGTCTTCCCTCTGCTTGTGTCTGTGTCCTGGTCTCTGCTTTTTACAAGACCCCAATCAGACTGGCTTAGGGCCCGCCCAGGTGGGCTTGCCTTAACTTAGTTACCACTGTGCTAGAGGCCCTCACATCCTGCGGTTTTAGGGGCTCAGGCTTCAACATAGACCTGGGTGGGTGGTTTCATGTTCAACCTCCAGCCCTGTCATAGGCTCCAGGTACGTTTTCATCCTGCCTGTCCACCTCTGCTTCTTCCCTGGAGCTCCTGGTCACAGGTAAGGGGGCAAGTTTACATTCCTTCTGAGAGCGCGTGCGGCTCTGGCTGGGACCAAAGCTGAGCTTGCCCCAGCGAGTTCTGCAGGAAGCGCAGGATGGTGTATGTGTACTATCTCGCTCAGGGTGGGTTCCGAGTAGCCATACCCTGCTGCTGTAGCCATCACCCCCTTCCTCCTCCTCCCGCCCAGCTGGGTAGGGTGATACTCCTTCCTTTAAGAAATCCAGTCCCCCATTTGGAGCTCTGACAGAGGGTGAGCAGGCATGTGAGCATCAGGACGGGCAGGTGGACTCGATGATTCCTCCCAGCAGGTGGCTGCGAGGAAGCCCCGAGTCACTTGGTTTGAATGAGCCCTTGATGTATGGTCTGCTCTCGGGGATGGCGTGGGCCAGATGGTGACGGTGCACACTTTGCAGACACCAGCGCCTGTGCTCCCTGGCTGTTCCACGAGCACCAGGCCTCTGGGTGATCCAGGGCCACAAGTGGACCACAGCATCTCTTGCGTAACATACGTTGTTCAGGTTTCTGTCACTGGCAAAACTGACATGAGCAACTTCGAGGGAGGAAAGGTGTTTGTGTTGTTTCAGAGCCGTCCTTCCAAGGTCACTGGGCCCTAGGCTCTGGGCCTCTGGTGAGGCGGAGCTTCTTGGGGGGTGGACGGGGTAGAGCAAAGCTGCTCACATCTTAGCGGTCAGGAGGGTGAGGGAGGGAGGAGGAACAGGGGCCCCCAGGGCCTCCCGAGGCCCCTCCTCCTGACTGTTCCCAGCAGTGACACGGGCTGGCGACCACGCCTTTGGGGGACTTTCAGATCCACGTTGTACAGTCCAGGGAAATGTTCTAAGGCCCCCTCGCTGAAACTGTGAGCCCAAGCAAACCTTCCCTTCAGGGTGTTTATGGAGGGTTCTTGGCCATGTGCCCATGGGGACGGGTGAGATGCACAGGTGACATTGGCGACAGCAGGTTCTGTTCAGAGCAGTCTGCCTCTGACCTCGCCCCCTCATGAGGACAGGGTGGGGGCGCCCGCCGGGGCGCGTTTGACTCTGCTGTCACATTGAGTTAAAGCAGCTGGGGTCTGTCGGAGGGCGCTGACCCGGCCCGTCCACGCAGCCCTCAGGTCTGGCGTCTGAGCTTTACCACCTAGCAGAAGACGTGGCTTGAGCACTCTGAAGTAATTTTCTAGAATCCTTGGTGGATGGCGGGTCTGTCTGTACAGGCTCCCGTGCAGCAGCCCTTGGGAGCCTGTGCCCTGGGTGGGAGGACAAGGTGGGCTGTGACCCCCTGTGAGCGAGGGGTATCACAGCAGCAAGGAGGGACCACCCCACGACTTCCAGAAATGCCCACAGCTATCAGGTTTTCTTCTCCTGGCTTGTCCCCAGCCACATGGGCATGTTTGGGGATGCCATGTGTGTAACACGGCAACGGATGGCCAACCTCGGGCACCCACCCATGGGGTCACACGATGCCAGGGGTCACACAGCAGGCCCTTGGCCTCTCCGCGCTCTGAAGCTGTGCCCAGCCAGGACTCGCTCCCTCTCGCTTTCATGGTTGATGCAGCTTGCCTCGCCCTTTGTTGGCGGGAGCGAGGCTGCTCTTCCACGCCCCAACCAGGTGGAGTCCCGGGGCCAGCATCGCAGTGTATTTGTGTCCTGATGCTCATTCGTGGGAGTCTGTGGTTTGGTTAAGGGAAGTACTGACAACACACCCACACCTCTTTCTGAGATATGCAGCCCTCCGGTCTCCTGGGATGAGACGGAGGATTTATGCAAACGTTGCTCTTCATCCCGGAAACCCAGTGAGAAGAGAAATAGTCACCTTGTGAGCCTCTGGCTCTGCCGTGTTGGAGGGGTCAGCGCTGGGTGACACGCAGTTAGAAGGGCGATCAGGACTGGGTGACGTGTGCTGGGTGATGTGGTTCTCCAGAGCACAGCTGTTCTGGGTGCTGCTGGAAGCTGTGCCCAGGGCCCTGCTTTCTGGTATGTGACAGTGGCATGTGCTGGTCCGTGCACCGTCTGGGATGTGGGGACACTGAATGTCCCCTGGTATCTGCACTGCTATCCCTCTCCTTCCTCTGTTCAGTCCCTCACGTGTCACCTCCTGGGATGTGCTCCCTGGCCCCAGTCCCTTAATCCACTCTTCCTAGCACTCTGCTGTGACCCGTTGCTGATAGAGGTTGCCTCCCCTGGACTGCGCTCCTGCCGTTCTAACCCGAGCCTGGCAGAGCCCCTGGGTGCTCAGGGGCTGTGGGTTGAGTGAGGAGGGGCCGGGCCGTGTTCTTCTCACTAACTGTCTTGTTTCCCCCCCTCACTGCCCAGGAGGCTGCGAGCTCGACCTGGCCTGCTTTTTCCGGCTGATTAACGAGATGGGCGGCATGCAGCAAGTGACTGACCTCAAAAAATGGAACAAACTAGCAGACATGCTGCGTATCCCCAAAACTGCCCAGGACCGGCTGGCCAAGCTGCAGGAGGCCTACTGCCAGTACCTCCTCTCCTACGACTCCCTGTCCCCTGAGGAGCACCGGCGGCTGGAGAAGGAGGTGCTGATGGAGAAGGAGATCCTGGAGAAGCGCAAGGGGCCACTGGAGGGCCACACGGAGAACGACCACCACAAGTTCCACCCCCTGCCCCGCTTCGAGCCCAAGAACGGGCTCATCCACGGGGTGGCGCCCAGGAACGGCTTCCGCAGCAAGCTCAAGGAGGTGGGCCAGGCCCCGCTCAAGACGGGCCGGCGGCGACTCTTCGCTCAGGAAAAGGAAGTGATCAAGGAGGAGGAGGAGGACAAGGGCGTCCTCAACGACTTCCACAAGTGCATCTATAAGGTAGGGTCTCTGGGCTCTGCCCGTCCCAGAGCACCTGCTACAGGGTAAGAGGGAGTGGGACCTCTGCAGGCTGATTGCCACGCTGGGCGTGTGCTAGGACCCAGGCTAGTGCATTTTGAGCTGCTATAACAGACAGGAAGGGTGGTCAGCAATGAGTGGAAGAGCGTTGGCCTGGAAGTCCTTTATCAGGGGGCCAGAACCTGGGGAGGGCCTTCCTGCTTATGGTGACCTGACAGAAGGGCGCCTCAATGGTGACCCTGTCGCAACAGCCATGGATTTCCATATTGCAGCATACGCCTCCAGCCAGTGTTCGGTATAAATGCTGCGTTTATAATAGAGATACTCGTGGCTGCTCAGAGGCTGAGCCCTGCACCTGGCCAGCTGTCGCCCACCCCGTGATACCCTCGCAAGCGCTGTGTGTTGCCTCTCTGGGCCGTTGGGGTTCCTCTCCCCAGGTGGTTTCTTTGCGCAGATAGCTGGGGGGCAGATAGCTGGGCCTGTTTGCTGTCTCCGCACCCACAGTCCTGTGCTGCCATTCTGAGCGCCCCTTGGGCACTGTCTGGGCTGGGGTGCTCACACCGACTTGACCCCCCTCGGGCTCCGAGCTCTGCCTTCTCTGCCTCATTTCCACTCCACGTGGCCGGCTGCCCTCCAGCCCCTGGGTCTGAGCCGTGTGTGATGAAGCTGTCAACGCAACGCAGATCTCACGGTTAACTGCGGTGGGGGAAGGAAGCTGGGAGAGACCGGTTGTGCAGGTCCTGTCCTTCCCGGAAGGCACGTCCTTCTCAGTGGGGGAGCCGGAACGAGACAAGTGCCGAAAAAATGAGGGTTTATCTTTATATTTATTTGCTTTATATATCTGTATTTTTATCTTTATATGTATTTGCTTAGAGACCATTGAGTTTTGACTAGCAGAGCACTGAATTTTTTTTTAAGGGGGGGCCTGTGCCAAGTAAGTTTGGGAATCTGAGAAGCCAGAAGGGCTGGTGCCTGTCCTCTGGACAGCCTCCTGCCTCTCCGCGGGCCTGCAGGGGGCGCTGGGGCACCCGGGCCAGCTGGCAGAGCCCAGGCACAGCCTCTGAATTGAAGCCTCTGCAGAATTGCCTGGCACGGGATTGCCCATGGTCCAGTTGGGCATTGACCTGGAGGGACACGTCCTCTGGTCTCCTGGGCCAGCTGTGCCTGCCCGGTGACCTGCAGAGACGGGGGCCACATGGAGGCCTGAGTCCTGGGGGGCCGCTTCTTTACTCCTGGCGTTTGCTCCGGGCTCTGGGCCTAAGGTTTTCACGTCTGCTCAGATATGCCCCTCTGTCCCCATCGTCCTGAGATGGGGAATGGCCACCTGGGGCCTTCTTGCCTTTGACTTGTGAAATGTTTTTGTGAGGAGGGTGACGTGGCCCGGGGTTGACGAGCACTTTATTCAGGGTGTTGTCCTGAGTTCCAGGGAAATGGCCCTTGTTTAATTGAAGCTCCTTCATTCTGTGATTAATCCAGTTTCTTACATGAGATGCTTTCAGTAGTTGCTACTGCTTAAGAAGACCAGTGCCAGGAGAGTAAGTTGGAAGAATTTTTTTGTTGTCTCAAAGTTCCATTAAAGATATATTTATTTATTTAGGTACTGGGGATTGAGCCCATAGGCATTTTACTTTCAAACTCCAAACCCAGCCCTTTTATTTATTTTGAAACAGGGCATTGCTGATTTACTGAGGCTGGCATTGACTTTGTGCTCCTCCTATCGCGGCCTCCCACGTGTTGGGATGGCAGAGACACATCGCCATGCCTGGCTTTTCAAAGATATTTTTAGATTTAAATGCAAAAATCCAAGACAGCTGGGCGGAGGCACACATGCCTCTGACCAGGGGCCGACACACCTCTATTCATTGCATGTCAGCGCGAAATTAGGGCTTTCCTTGAAAGTTACTATTTTATCTTCTAGTGCTTTGGAAATGTAGAAAGTGACTTTCCTCCCATTAGGACATTTGTACTGCAGGAAAGAAAACCCAAATCCCCAAATCTCCATGTTAATTGCTCTGAGGGAGTCGGATGGGGAGAAGGATCCGCAGCTGGTTTGAGTGGCCCTCTCACTTAGAGCAGGGAAGCTAGGGCGTCACCTCAGGGAAGCCCCCACCCACGGGCCGCTGCACACCTGCTCCCACCTTGTGTTCTCCCGTTGAAGGCCGAGTTCCCACACTGAGCGGACGCTCCTGAGGCCGTTCTGCGCACTGCTCTATACCCAGCCCCCAGCGTTAGGTCTAGGGCCCAGTAGGTTCTCAGTATTCACTTCTGAAATCAAGCAGCGAATGTGTCTGGCCAAGAAAGAGGGACAGGCCGGAGTCTTAAGAGGCTTGCCTCTGAAATACAAGCTGTATTCTACAGGACAGGTCAAAGCAGGACAGACTCCAGAGTCCCGGAGTCTCATCAGCTGTCTTTTTCAAAGGATTCCAGTGTTACTGGGAACTGGGTGTGCCAGGGGGACGGGGACAGCCTGTGGCTTCAGGGAGCAGCCAGGTTCCAGCTTCAGGTTAAAGCCGCTCCTGTGGCTGGGTCCACACAGCGAGGTCTCCAGTGCAGACACTTAAGTTTCTGTCCCTTGTCCTCATGGTTCCTCGAGGGACCCTGGTCATAGGCTGCCTCCCCGGGCTTGTGGCCTCTTGCCTCCCCTCATGTGGGTCACTTGAGGTTCTGCCCCAAGCACGAGGTGTTTCTGACGTGACCGTCCTTTGTAAAGCTCCGCTCGTGTCCTCCGGGTCAGCAGCCTCAGCTTCTGTGGAGATCTGGCCAGGCTGCTCCTCAGGGTCAGCGGGCGTTGTCCTCTATTTCGTGGTACTGAGGATTCCTGGCTCCTTCTCTGAGGATGTTTTCTGCCTTAGCTGCTTGGCTCAGGACTTCGGGGAGCCACAGGACAGAGGCCCCTGGTGGGCTTGTGGCCTGGCGCAGGGCTCAGTCCCGCTCTGTGTCTTGCATTTGACTTTTCTGTTTTTCCTTTGTTTCAGGGAAGGTCTGTTTCTCTCACAACGTTTTATCGAACAGCAAGAAATATCATGAACATGTGCTTCAGCAAGGAGCCCGCACCAGCGGAGATCGAGGTGAGCGGACGTGGCTGGGCGGTGCCAGGAGGGGCCTGGCTGTCCCCGCCTGCTGCACCCCAAAGGGGCACAGGGGGCTGAGCTGGCCGTCCTCTCTGTGCAGAGTACTGGGGCAGCCTGAAGTTTTCACCAGGGTTTATCCAAATGCAGTTAAAAGTCCGAAATGGCATAGTGACGGTGGTGTGCTTCCGGCTTCTCCTGGACGGGCCCGGCCAGATGGGTGGGACACCGAGTCAGAGGCCGGCTCTGGGCTCCCGCCCCGTCCCGCTGGCCGCCTGCTCCTTGCCCGTCCTGAGTGTCCGCTACGCAAGAGAACGTTTGGAATCCCTTGAAACCGCAGTTGTGTTTTCCCATCGCTCCTCTTTCTTACTTAATGGGATTGGCAGGTTGCCAGTTGTGTTCTTCTGCCAACTCTTTTGAGTTGGTGCGAGGTTGGAAAGACAGTGAGTGCTTCTGAGCCCAGACCAGTCGCTACGGCCGGAGCGGGTCTGCCGTTAGCTGCCTTGGCCGTTAGCTGCCTTGGCCGGAGCCTCCTGGTGGAGGGCCCTCGGCAGCAGGGATCATGGGGAGGGAAAGAAGCCCCGCTCGGTCCAGGTGCAGAGCCGCCGCCGCTGGGGGGCAGCAGGGATGGGACCTGCAGGCGCCTCGTCTGGAGTCCCCAGGCCCCTGTCCCTGTGCCTCAGCGATGTGTGTCACTTCTTTAGAACAAAATCCCCAGTAGCTCTTCTGTTTAACGCGCTGGCCTCGGGGGCTGGCTTCCACTGTTGATCTGCCCTGTGTGGCGCGGGACGGTCCACTCCAGCCCTAGAACTCGTCTTTGTCACTCTCCTTGACCTGGCTCTCCTCTCAGGGCCTGGGCTGCTCGGCTCTGTGGCCTCACACCACCCAGACTTGGATTGAGTACCAACAGCCATGTTGTCGCCTGTGTCCCGACCCCAGCACGGAGGCGGCCAGCACGGCCACTTCTGGGCTCTGGGGCATTTGTGGTGGAGCTGTCAGGTGAGAGGAGTGTGGCCTTTGGCGGGGAGCGTCTGCGCTGGGAACGAGGCTGTGTTGTCCTGCTGGTGTCCCTGTGGGAGTCCCCCGTGTGTGGGGATTATTACTCTCCATGGCATGTAATAAAGAGGAGCTCATTTTACAGTTTTCTATTCAGAAATTAATTCCCTCGGAAAGTCTGGATTTTGCTCTAGCAGCTAATGTAAATATTTAAACACAAAGCAAAGATTTGCTAAAATTCAAATTCCAGGCCAGAGCTGGCTACCTTCTGGTGCGGGTCTTACCAAAAGGCCAGCCTGTCCCGGCTCCTGGCTGACGGCAGCTGGCCTTGGCCTTGGCCTTGCCCACCCGGGGCGCCCTTCCTCTCCTCCCTGGCTTGGTGGGCCTCGGCCGGCACAGGGGCCTCACACAGCCACGGCTGTCTTGTCCCCTCCATTCCAGGAAATGTGGTACGAGTCCAGGCACGAGTGTCGCGTCCACTCTTGCTCTGTGGATGTGGGCCGTCTGGCCTGGTCCCTGTTAGTAGGTGGCATGGTGTCTGCTACTTCTTGGAGTGTAGTCATAGATCCGTGTGGCTTTGGCACTTCAGGGTCTGTGAGATGAGGGAGGAAGCTGGCAGCTGCACTTCCGGACAGATGTTTACAAACAAACCGGGAAAGGTGCTTCTGAGTGGAAATGCCCTCGGAGGGACACTGAGCACAGGCACGTGTCTGACCAAAATATGTTCCTAGCCCACACTTTAGACAGAATCAGGAAAGTTCCTTGGGTAGTCTCTTCCACTGCCGATGTGTGGGTCCCACACTTCACCCTAGCCCTGTTCTGATCTCACGGGCTCGGTTTGTAGTCTGTAAGGCCGTATTCACACCTCCCCAGGCAATCTCCACTCATTGCCAGTGCTACTGCGCCCCGCACGTGGTAATGTTGGGGTGCAAGGCACGCCTGCCAAGGCCACGCTTCTTGCGGCACCCGCAGAACTGTGAGAAGCCTTTGCCCTTCCCGTCACTGTGTTTTATTTAAACCTATTTCCTGTAAGCGATTCTTCTTGTAGTAGCATATTTGTAGCAGGACAGTCCATTTCAACCATTTGTAAGTGCAATTCTGTGGCCTAAGGCCATTCACTTGTTTAACCATCAACAGCATGTGTCACAGAACCGTATGTGTGTGTGTGAGAGAGAGAGAGAGAGAGAGAGAGAGAGAGTGTGTGTGTGTGTGTGTGTGTGTGTGTGTGTGTGTGTGTGTATGAGAGAGAGAGCGCGCGAGAGCCATCAATCGATTGATCAGGGATTGAACTCAGGAGGTATTCTACCTGAGTTATGCCCCCAGCCCTTCTTTAGTTTTTATTTTGAAACAGGGTCTTACTATGTTTCTGAGTCTGTCCTCAAACCTGTCCTCTGGTCTCAGCCTCCCAGTACTGGGGTTACAGGCCTGTGCCACCATGCCCAGCTGTCACAGGACTTTTCTAAACGTAGACTCTATGAGCCCATAAAAACTGGCTCCCCATGTCCCTCCCACCCTGTCAGCTCTGCTCCTGCTCCTGAACCTCCACGCCCCCCTCCTAGGAGGGACTCTCAGGGGATTTGGTGACCAGCTTATTTCTGAGCACAATGTCCAGGGTTTATCCATGTCGTGGCGTGGGTCACTGTTCCACCCTCTCAGGGCGGGGTAACGTCGTGCGGTCTGTACACGCCGCATTCTGTGTGCGCACCTCCCCGGTACAGTCGGGCCGCTCCCACGTGAGTCTTGCCATTGCATGCGGGGTGCGCTCATGGCTCCTGAGACTCCAGCCCCTTGGCTGTGTAGGGGCGATCCTCTGCCTTGACGGCTGTGGCCGAAGCATCCTGTGCGGCGGCTCTGCTCTGGCTGCCCTCCGTGGTAACTGGCGCTTTCCTCTTTTCCTACAGCAAGAGTACTGGAGGTTGGTGGAGGAGAAGGACTGCCACGTGGCGGTGCACTGCGGCAAGGTGGACACCAACACTCACGGCAGCGGGTTCCCAGTGGGGAAGTCCGAGCCCTTTTCAAGGTAACATCGGGGTCCTTGGTCTACATCCTGGGGGCCAGACAGCATCTGTCCCCTGCCAGTCTGTGATGTCCCTCCTCTCTCCCTCTGCAGGCATGGATGGAACCTCACCGTCCTCCCCAATAACACAGGGTCCATCCTGCGTCACCTCGGTGCTGTGCCTGGTAAGCCTGAGGGTACTGCCATGGGGGCCCCCTTGATGCGCGGCTCTTCCTGCCAAGAGCAGCACCGCTGGGAAGGCTCTTCTGAGCTCTGAGACAGGCCCGGAGGTGTAGCGTGTATTCACTAACACTTGACATTGAGAAAAGAGGGGAGCTGGGTGTGGTGGTGTACATCTGTAATACAGTGCTTGGGAGGCCGAGATGGGAGGATCACAGCTTTAAGGACATCCTCACCAACTTAGACCTTCTGCAACTTAGTGAGACCCTGTTTCAAAATGGATATAGAGCTGGGGGTGTACCTTGAGTTACCCCTGGGTTCAATCCACAGTACCACCAAAAAGAAAAAAAAGAAAAAAGATTACGTAGATGGCGTCATAAGAATGTGGATGGTGACCGGGTCGCAGAATATAGGAGTGTGCTACACACAAACTATGACCCTCATGCTTGAAGGCTGAGACAGGATCACAGGTTTAAGGCTAACTCTCATCAACCTGTTGAAACCATCTCAAAAATAAAATAGAAGCCAGGCGTGGTGGCGCACGCTTGTAATCCCAGCATTCGGGAGGCTGAGACCGGAGGATTGTGGTTCGCGACAGCCTCAGTTACTTAGTGAGGCCCTCTGCAACTTAGTGAGACCCTGTTTCAAAATAAAGAATAAAAAATAGGGCAGGGGGTGTGGCTCGGAGGTCAAATGCCCCTGGGTTCCATCCCCAAACCCGCCAAGGAAAATAGAGCTGGCGGTGTAGCTTGGAGGTATAATGCCCCCTGAGTTCAATCCCTAGTACCAAAATAGAAAAGGCCCCCTAAAAGGCTGAAGTCCCAATTTCTTAAGGCTGTGGTGGCCTGTGACCCTAAGTGGACTCGCGACTGATGGTGCTTCACAGGCTGAGAGGAGCCTGGTTCCCATCCCTGGAGACCCTCTGACCTGAGCTGGAGCTGTCTCCACCCTGCGCCCTGGGGAGGTTCTGCCTCCAGGACTTTTTGCTCTGACCTCTGGGCACATTGGCTGGTGTTCACCACCAGGGACTGTCATTGGTTGGTGTTCGGATGTTTTATTTTGCCAGGGCAGTTCCCAGGGATCGAACCATGGGCATTTTTACCTCTGAGCTACATCCCCAGCTGTTCTTACTTTTTTATTTTGAAAGAGGGCCTTGCTAAGTTTCTGGGCTGGCCTTGACCCTGGGATTTTCCTATCTGGGCTCACTGGGTGCTGGGATCATAGGTGTGGTCCACCCAGCCGGCTTGCAGTCAGAGGCTTCCTGTGCTGTTTTGAAGATTCTGTACAGCGCACAAGGAAGAATAAACCCCTCCTCCCCATTCTTCTGGGAGGGCTCGCGGGCTCTGGCCGCTGTGGCCCTGCTACCCTGAGCGAGTGCCGTCTCCCTGTGTTTCAGGAGTGACCATCCCCTGGCTGAACATTGGCATGGTCTTCTCTACCTCATGCTGGTCTCGAGACCAGAACCACCTTCCATATATCGACTACTTACACACTGGTGCTGACTGCATTTGGTGAGTACCCGCCACCCCAGTTGGGAGGCACCGCCAAGCGTGGTGCCAACCTATGTGTGGGCCTGCACCCCTGCCGGGCCCCTCGCCCTGCCTCGCCTCGGCGCCATCCCCTTTCCCTGCTGAGCGGTCGTTCCTGTTGCTTCCCAGCCGCTGTGAGCTGCTGGCTTGCTGTCTTCCTCCCGGGGTCTCCAGTATCTGCTGTGCATTCCTAAGTTACTTTCATGTGGGTGACGAGGAACAGTAGTAAAAGTGCCACAGGGAGCTGGCGGACAGCGGTGACTGAGCTCTGCCAACTGGGTAGAGCCCGTTCCATGTGCGGCTTGTGAGTGGCTCTTTGTGGCCAGCTGTCCAGGGCTGTGTGGGCAGCGGGCGCTTGGATGCCCGATCTTCCAATGCAGTGCACGGGGCTGCTCCTCTGGAGCCCGGGGGCTGCACTTTAGCTGTCTCCCATCCGCTGGTGGCTCTGTGGCCTGTTTATGGTGGTAGACGGAAGTTGCTGCACATAATTGGGTGTCTTGTCTCAGCGTGTCGCCATCGTGTTATCCTAATAGGGTGATGACGCGTTCCTAATTAAATAATGTCTCAACTAATGCTGCCCGCCCTGGCTCGGGTGGACAGTGGTCTGCCATTCGGACCAGGGTCACGCTGGCTTTGTGGGGAGGACCGGTGCCTGCTGGGTTAAGACAGATGTGCATTGTGCGGCAGGCTGCCGGGGTTTCGAGGCCCGGGGCAGATGGCGGCTGTGACTGCCTCTCCCTGAGGCAGCTTTGGCCCAGTGGTGGCTGCCTGTGGTCAGCTCTAAGCAGGGTCCTCGCAGCCGGCGCTGCTGTGGCACCCTCTAGTGTTCACTGGGCCAGGCCAGTCCAGGCAGAGTCTTGGGTTGCTTTCATCTGAAAGCCTGGGTGTGAAGGCACCATGTGGGTTGTTTTTATATAGTGTTGAGCCAGAGGTGGCGAAATGTGAGATTCTGTGGGCTCTTTGAAGTCTCATCCCTGGACTGTGGTTGACGGAGAATGAAGAAGAGGCAGAGATGTGATCAGAGGAGGTTATGGTGTGTGGTTTTTCTTACAACATGTGATTTATGTTAGAAACCATGTATTTAAATCACAAATGAGTAACAGAAGATGTTTACTTTGAAATAATGTAAGCATTTTTTAACAATACATAAGTGTGGCTGGGGCCTTTTCTGAGCAGCTGGAACCGGGATTCTGCCTCAAAGCAAAACTCTTGCAGACACCTGCCTGCCCCGGGCGTGTGGCCCGAGGGCTCTGTCGTCTGTCGAGGGGTCTGTCCAGTGGCCGTGAGTCTCCACAGCCCCAACTTGGCTTTGTTTCCACTGGTGGCCAATGGCTTCCTTGGCTTTGGCAGCCCAGAGCCCGACCTGTCAGACCCCTTTCCGCTATGTTCTCTTGCCCAGGAAGGCATTGGCTCAGTGAGCTAAGCCTGCCATGTCTCACGGCCACCTGCCGACCCTGGGGGCGCCGGCCTCACCGCCCACCCCCGTGCACACTCGCTGCCTGGTGCCCAGCATTCCCGTGTGTGGATAGCACCTGCCCAGGCTGGATCCTTTGGGTGTAGGTACAAAGAGGACTCCAGGAAAGCGTTCCCTAGCCCCACTACTGAGTCTCCCATCTAGAGGAGTCTTTTCTCCAGCAGAGGCCTGTGCTCCGGGACCATGGCCTTCTGCTGCGAGCGGCTCCGCGCACCTGCTGCAGGCCCCTGGCGTCTCTCGTGTGCTTGCTGTGGTGCAGGTGGTCCAGCCACATCCCTAGGTTGCCCCACGCCCCCACTGCCCAGCTTCCTGGCCGCTTGGCCCGGCACATGACTGGGGAGCGCGCACATGGGCTCGGCTTTTTGCCCTTCTCTTGTTTTGGGGAGCTGAGGGCCCTTCCTTCCCCAGTCGCTGCCTCTACCTTCCTGGCCAGTCTGGCTGGGGACCCAGGGGACTGCATGGTCCTCTGGTGAGCATACATCCCAGCCCCAAGTGACTTCTCTGTAGAGTGATGGGCTGTGTCAGCACGCTCTCAAGGAGCTGGCAGAGTCTGTGGAGGTATGGTTCTGGTTTATGGGGCTTGTGACCATCTGTTTTGGTTCGAAGGCTGTTTGGCTGTGGGTCAGATCTGCATAGGAGCTGAGCGTGGAGCGTGGCGGGGGCGGCCAGCACCGACAGGCCGGGCTTGAATCCCAGCCCCAAGTTCAGGCCCTCCTCTTCTGGGCCTGAGGCTGCCATGCAGGCCGGCACAGGCCTGTCCTTAGGGGAGGCAGTGCACACACACACACGGCCTCTTTAAGCCTCTGCTTCTGCCCACACACCCAGGTATTGCATTCCTGCTGAGGAGGAGAACAAGCTGGAGGACGTGGTCCACACCCTGCTGCAGGCCAACGGGACCCCAGGGCTGCAGATGCTGGAAAGCAACGTCATGGTGCGTTCCCATGCCCCCGCCTGCGGCCATGGGCTGCAGTCTCCCCCGGGGACAGGAGCTTGGGGAAGTGGGGGCTATTCTATGCTCACCCTCCTTGCTGACCTGCCTTTCAGAGGCCGAGGACAGAGCGGAACAAGTCCTCAGGGGTCCAAACTCTAAAGGGGCTTTACCTCGACCCTGCAGGCTGCAGGAGTCCTGACTCTGTGCCCTGCTCTGGCCCCGGGTCGTTAGTTTTGTGCATGCAGATTGGCGCGTGCCTTATGGTAGGGACCCTGACTTGGGGCTTTGGGGTCTGCACTCTGGCTGTGTTGTGCTGGCCACCCCACCAGACAGGAGTGAGTATTTTGGGGAGGCCACAGGGCTGGGGAGTTCCTGGCATCCTTGCTGCTTTGAGCTTTGTGCCACTGGCTGGGGCCGTGGCCTCTGACTGTTGCTGGTGCTGCCTTGGTCTCATGGTCATACCGGTGTCACCAGGTCAGCTCAGAGGAGAGGCAGCCTCCTGGGCATGTAGACCTGTCCCCTCCCAGCACCTGCCCCTGCCCAGAGGAGCAGAGAGGGAACGGACTCCAGGCTCCTGTGGCCTCAGCCCTGTGGAACCTGCAGTCAGTCTTGGGCTACTGCCAATTGAGAGCAACTGCTATTTTTTTTTTTAAGAAGAAACACGGGCTTACTTTTCGAAGTCTGGCCCCTTGGCGAGGGCGCGATGCCTGTTGTCCTCGTCAACAGGCCTGCTAGGCAGGCTTGCGGGGCCCTATCCGTGGGGGAGGGGGTTGGCTGGCACAGGGTGTGCCTCACTGGCCTTGTACCCCCAGATCTCCCCGGAGGTGCTGTGCAAGGAGGGGATCAAGGTGCACAGGACTGTGCAGCAGAGTGGCCAGTTCGTCGTCTGCTTCCCGGGGTCCTTCGTGTCCAAAGTGTGCTGTGGCTACAGCGTCTCAGAAACCGTGCACTTTGCTACCACCCAGTGGACAAGTATGGGCTTTGAGACGGCCAAGGTAGGCAAGCAGCCCAGGGCCCCAGCCACGCAGGCGTGTCCCCACCTGTGTGTTTATAGACAGCAGATTGGTTTCATGGTGGGCTGTTCTTTGACATCTTTAAGGGATATCTGGAAGGATTTTCTAGGAAAGAAAGGCTTTGCTTGCAGTATTTTCATGCCCATTGTTGGCCAACCCCTGCAAGTTCTGGGGAGGCTGCGTAGTGAGTAGCAAGGGAAGCCCTTGCATGAGCGCAGGCAGCGTCTGCTCGCACTCGGGTGCGGCGCCTGCCTGTGGCTGGCAGTGAGGTGCTGTGCCTCTTCCTAGCGATGGGCGCCATTCCCTAGTAACCCCAAACCGTACAGCTCTCAGCAGCTTTAATCCAAACGCAGGTAAACATCTGGAAGTTCAGGAGCCTGCCCGCCTCCTCCCCGAGAACCTTGATTGCTGCTGCTTGATGAAAGTCGACCCTAAAGCTTTGACCCCTCTTTCAGGAAATGAAGCGTCGCCATATAGCTAAGCCATTCTCCATGGAGAAGCTGCTCTACCAGATTGCACAAGCTGAAGCGAAAAAGGAAAACGGTCCCACTCTGAGTACCATCTCGGCGCTTCTGGACGAGCTCAGGTACGGAGAGCCCGGTCGAGCGGCCCGCAGGCCCTCCGGGTGCTTGTCCAGATGGGCAAAGGCTTGCAGGGCGTGCTGCTTGTTTTAAAAATTTCCCATTTTGTCTCTATGTGTGAGGTTGGGAACAGAATCTCCTGGCAGATGATGGAAAGTATGGCCCCGAGGTCAACCCTCCTGGTGGTGTAGAGGGAAGGCGGCCCGCCTTGCTGCAGCCTCAGCCTGGCTGTGCTTTCTTGATTCCATTGCCACACTGCTGTGGCATGCGGCGGTGCCACAGCAGCGCCTGACCCATTTGGGGCTGGCTGGTCACCTGCCTCTGGCCCCACCGCAGCTTAGATCCCGCCGGCCTCAGGCAGCGCAGGTCAGCTGGCCCTGAGGCACGGTCCGTCAGCCTCCTTGGAAGGAAGAGCCCTCTGTAGCTCTGGCACGGTTTTGCTGTGTATCATTTGTGCCGTGTTAACTGTAGGCAAAGTCCAGTCCTTGTGGTGGCCTGTGACCTTCTGACTAAAGGACAGTCTCTCTCTGGGCCTTGGAGGGTTTGCTGCTCCTGAACTGTGTAGGCCCGGACGCCTGGCACTGCTCAGCCACAGTGGGCATGCGTGTGGCATGCACCGCTGCCCCGCTGATGGCTGCCTCTCGTCTGTACAGGGACACGGAGCTGCGGCAGCGCAGGCAGCTCTTTGAGGCCGGCCTCCACTCTTCTGCACGCTACGGCAGCCACGACGGCAGCAGCTCCGTGGCGGATGGCAAGAAAAAGCCTCGAAAGTGGCTGCAGTTGGAGACGTCGGAGCGGAGGTGCCAGATCTGCCAGCACTTGTGCTACCTGTCCATGGTGAGCCCGCCCGCTGCCCGCCCTGCGTCACCACATGCACGCATAGCTCCATCCTGGCGCCGGCCTCGGTTTGCCCCTCCTTGGCTTCACGGCCACCTCCCAGGCCCTGAGGACTCTGGAACCTGTCCTGAGGTGATGGCAGCGCTTCTCCTCCAGGAGACGCAGGGTCCACTGTGGTCTGAGCTGCGTTTCAGGCACCTCAGTGGCCTGCCCTCTACCCTTGGCTCAGTTCCCGTCTCCTTTCTGCTCTGCTTCCACAGCACCACCAGCCAGCGGTCAGGCCCTGGCCAATCTACTAAGGCCACCTGCCCTGACCCAGCTTCAGACTTATAATTAGCATAATTAACATGCTGGGTCCGAGCTGGGTGGAAGGACGGTGGCCCAGCACAGCCCCGGGCAGTGCATACCCAGCTGGGCCCAGTCCTCTTGACAGCTGCGTCCCCAGGGCCTCAGCCCTCTGCTCCGCATCCATCCTCAGGAATGAGCAGCTCAGCAAGTTCCCGCCTGTAACTCACAGGGCACCAGCTTCCCTCAGAGGCTCATGGTGGCGCCTGCCTCGCGCCCTGCTGCAGAGGGGCTGGGCCTAACAGTCTTGCCCGCAGCCTGGCACGGCACCTGCAGAGAGCCATGCGCCGCTCCCCACCGTGCCTGCTGCTCTCGGGAATGCTTGAGAAGTCCAGATTTTAGGGCAGTGGGGAGCCAGTGTGTGAGCTTGGGTTGCCACAACAAAATCACAGGCAGGGCAGCTCTGACGACGGGTGTGTCTTGCTGCTTCTGGAAGCCAGAAGCCAAGGCTGGGGCGGCTCTCTAGCGGCCTCTCAGGCTCCAGAGGCCGCCGTCTCGCCGTTCATGATTTTGTGATGTGTGGTCCTAGCATCTTTTCACAAGGACACCAGCTAGATCGGATCAGGGCTGCTCTGATGGCCCCATTTCTTTTGGGGGAGGTACAAGGGATTGACCCAGGGCATTCTACCTCTGAGTGACCTGTACCCAGCCTTATTTACTATTAACTTTGGAACAGGTCTTGCTAAGTTGCTGATGATGGTGATGGTCCTGTTTTAACTGAGTTACTTTCCACACTTTGAGATGCTGGGTGCTAGACATGAACAAACTCAGCCCATTACAGCCGTGTATCTCACTTTGTGTTTTCTTCTATCCCACTTTTTTCTCAGAAACTTTTCAAAAGTTATTCAGGACAATGTGCTCTTTAATAGAAACAGAACAGACAACTGTCAGCGTCTCCCTAGACCCTGGGCTGTGTAAACGCACTCTCGCAGCTGGCGCCCCGGGCGTTCTGAGTGTGACTCTGGTGTCCACGCGTGAGCTGCCGCCCCTGGGCTTCCTTGGTCGCCCCCTGCCATTTCGTGCCTCTTGGATGTTCAGAGGGATCTTCGTAGATTAGACTGGGTTTGACTCGTCCACAGCAGCCCTGCTGGATCGCCAGGACGCTCCTGTGCTTCTGTTTAGTGTGCCCTGTGTCCCTGTCCCCAGCTCTGTCAGCGGTGATATGTCAGGAAGGGTCCTTTTCGTGCTTTGATGGCTTGTTCTGTGATCAGCTTGTTTCTTCTTATTTAGAAATTGTTGAAGCAGACATCCCTGATTCCCCCCACACACACTCTTTCAAAAAGGCCTGTGACTCACTTGCCTCTCGTTAAGACACTTTTTCCTCTTTATTAGCACAGAAAGGAGTTGAGGTTGCGTTGGGGAGGAGGCCTTCCCCAGGGCAGGCTGTGACCCCCCCCCCCCAAATAGCGCTCGCACTCTGAAGGGGGCTTCGTAGGTGGCTCCAGCTTGTTCTCTCAGGTGTGAGGGGCTTGGGTGCCCCCCAGGTGGAGTTGTGCAGAGTCACTGGGTCCCCTGTGGGAAATACCACCAGGGGATTTCCTGGTGGTATTGGGCTGCAGATGGGTTGGCTGAGTCGCTTATGAGTGACATGGGGCCAATTTTGTTGCTGGAATATTCAGAGATGGCCTCTGGCCACGCCAGCACCCTCTCCTCCTTCCTTCAGCTGTTCCAGTGCCTCTCTTGTACCAGGGTGCTTTGACAGAAAACCCAAGCTGTTACGACGTGGGAGCCTCAGCAAGCAGCGCTGCTTCCTCACGCCCTCCCCGGCATGCGGGGTCAGGATCTCTGGGATGCAGTGGGGTCTGCAGGGGTGGCAGGCCAGCTCACTGGCTGGCCACCCCAGCTGAGTCCCTGCTCTAGGATGTTCATCTGTTGGGGTTTTGGTCCGTTTCTGGTGCCTGAGCCTCTGAGCTCCTGGTTGGGGCCGCAGGTGGCACAGGCCCACCCACCGAGCCCGGCCTCCCTCCCAACCAGTGTGGAGCCCCCGGCCTTCAGCTATGTCACTCTCCCTGCAGGTGGTACAAGAGAATGAAAACGTCGTGTTCTGCCTGGAGTGTGCCCTGCGCCACGTGGAGAAACAGAAGTCCTGCCGCGGACTGAAGCTGATGTACCGCTACGACGAGGTCAGTCCCGTGGGGCAGGCCCGGTGATGGCAGCCCGCCAGGCCGGCATGTGGAGGTCAAGGCTGTTTCCCCCCTCCCCCCATGGTCCATGTGCTAGGAACCCGCGTGTTTTTGTCCTGAGGGAAGAGACATGGCCCCACTGTGCACAGTGTGGCCGGAGGAACTCGGGGTGAATCCAGAGCATTCTTACCTTCACAAACCTTGGTTTGTTTTTTTCTTCCTGCTTCTGTTCCTTTCACGGAGGGGAGGCAGCTTTGCTCTGAGCTGCTCGGGGCGCACGTCAGGCGGCCCCTCTCCCACTCTGTCCCTTGTGCAGCAGGAGGTGCGGGTGTTCCAGCCACTCCCCACTAGGTGTCAGCAGCGACCCTCCCAGGCCAGAAAGCCCAGGCACTGTCTGTGCTGGGGCTGGGGCGTTTGCTGCTGGGACCTGCATCTGAGCTTCCCTCCTGCAGTGTGGCAGCAGCATTTCTGCCTCCAGGGCTCAGTGGAAAAGGACCTGGCGTCAGGTTGAAGGTGGTAGATCCCACCATGGCCACACTGGCCAGGTTCCTAATGAATTGGGAGACCGTCTCTGTGTCTGAGACCCACCCCACAGGTGCCCATGCCATTTCTCTGCAGGAGGACTAGGGTCAGCTGCTGGGGACAGCTAAGTGAGCAGCGGCACTGCCTCGGGGGAGCCTCCTTGCTGGTGTCCAGCAGTCTGTGGCATAAAGAAACCAGGGGTCCCTCCCCCTGCCCGCAGCTCTGCAGCCCCCACCTGAGGTGCCTCTTCCTGCAGTTTGTGTCTCTAGGCTGTCCAGGGGTTGGGTGGGCCTATTAGCACTTGCAGGTGTGCCGAGGGACCTGTTCTCACAGGTCGAGTGTCACTGATGCTAAGTGTTAGGATTGTTGACAGGTGTCTTGCCCATCCCACCTGCTCAGCTCCCCACAGGACACGCGCCTCCAGGGAAATGCCCGACCTCTCCACACTGCTGTGTGCTGGCCCTGGTGCCCTTTCCTTGGGGTTCTGCTGTCCTCTGGACATTGCCGGCTTCTACTCTCTGCTGTGAACCTTAACGGCTGGGCTGCCCAAAGTCCAGATGGCCCCTCTGTCCTCATTCCTCAGTCCCCAGGGCTGCCCACAGGGTAGGTGACTGCACTGAGGCCGTTATGGACCCAAGTCCCCTAGGCCCTGCAAGTGGTGGGTTATACTTATAAGCCTTTGGCTACACTTTGAGATTGGAAAGCTAAAAACGGGTCTATTTGAATTTTTTTTGTTGTCAAAGAGTGTGGTCAGTGACAGCGATAACCACCTTGCTGTCATCCCTGCTGCTTCACGTTAACAGCACGTGGTTAAAGATGTCTGTGAGGAGAGCCATCTCTGGCAAATGATGCTGGAGGCTTCGTCAGGCTGAGCAGAAGCTCCTCGTCTTCACCGCCCTCCCACTGGTAGCTAGGCGTATGCAGCCAAAGCCCTGCAGAAAAGCCACGTGCACAGTCTGGTGATCTGAGGCTTAATCGCTGGCTCTGATGAGTAAGGAACATACTTGGCAGTCTCACATTTAGTCGGTGGCTTGCTTGTAAGTGAAAATTTGCCACCCTGATTCCAGTCCTTTGTTGAGCTGAACTATATTTTGTGCATGTGGTACTTGGGGTTGAGCCCATAGGCCATTCTGGCTCTGAACCACACCCCCAGAACTTATTTTGAAACATGATCTTGCTAAGTTACCTTATGCTGGCCTCGGAACTGTGATCTTCCTGGGTTGATCATTGATTATAGGTATGTTTCTCTGTGCCTATATTGTTTTTAAATTGGGAAGTCTATAGATTAGAGGACCAGCCTGTGCAACCCACAGCCATCCTGTCCAGGCCACAGACTGGGGACAGATGCCTATCTTGTGCCCTGGAGGGAGGGCATCCAGCCCTCGCACACCCCAGAACCCAGACGCCTTGACACTCTAGGGCGGAGTGATGAGCTTCCTGGGGTCCCCTGGGCTTTCATGCCTGGCTCTTTCAGGCTGGACCGAGGACATTTGGGCTGTCCTGGTTCCAAGCTTCACTCAGAGGAGCCAGCAGACAGGGACACTAAAGGCCTCGGCATCTGTGTTCACAAGTGCAGGCCTTGTCTTCCCCTGTGCCACCCCAGATACCCCCCAGAGGCCTCGAGAAACACACGCGCACTTCCTTCCTGTTTTAAAATGGGATTGTTATAGCATGAGCTGTGGTACAGTCACGGATGGATTTTGATATGGCCGTCTCTCAGATAAAGTCCAAGAACGCAGGCTTTGTTTGCTGTCTCCTCTCTTCTTAAGTGCAGTTAGCTAGGTGTGGTGGTGCACACCTGTAATCCCAGTACTTGGGAGGCTGAGACAAGAGGATTTTAGGTTTGAGACAAGCCTCACAACTTAATGAGACTCGGGTTTCAACATAAAAAAGGCTGGGGGTATAACCTGGAGGTAAAACGCTCCTGGGTTCCATCCTCAGTACCAAAATACATGAGTGTCTGCATTTATCTGCAGTACCAAGCTGGGTGAAGCCAGGCGACCTGGAGCGTGTCCTCGCTGGCTATGGGGTGACGTGACTGCAGGCACAGTGTGGTGTTAGGTGACCAGCCACCAGCCACTATCGTCTGTCTTAGCCCTAGATCTGGCTGCATCAAGGATTGTGCTTCAGACAGACATGTAAAAACTCAGATCTGAATGGTCTTCCTAGGAAATATTTCCGTACTTCTGTGTGAATGCTGTGGGGCTCAGTTTTCGTTTTTTGAGCATATTAATTGGTTCAGCCTCTGCCCCTACCACTTAGTTGAAGGATGGTCAGGGCAGCCTCAGTGTGGCTACCAGGAGCAGCAGCTTCTCCCTGGTAAGGCGGCCTTGTTCTTACAAAGTGTTGTCCAGTGTCCAGGCTCACTGCCTCTCTCAGGTGTCACACAAACTCAAACATCGGTGTTGCCAAAGAACTCTGCTGTCCTGCACTGGGTCAGCGTGGTCTCGGCTCTTCTCTGCTGCTTTAATTCCATGTCTGTCTTTTACTCCCGACAGGAGCAGATCATCAGTCTGGTCAATCAGATCTGTGGCAAAGTATCCAGTAAAAACGGCAGCATCGAGAACTGTCTCAGTAAACCCACACCAAAAAGAGGCCCCCGCAAGAGAGCAACCGTGGACGTGCCGCCGTCCAGGCTGGCATCCTCCGGCTCATCCAAAAGTGCTTCGAGCTCATCATGAAGATGCCAACTCCCATGGTCGATTTATATATATTTTTTTGTAATTATTATATTCTAGTTTGGAGTACTTGCTGTAGGATACAAGCTGTCTTTGCACTAGCTCTAAAGAAGATTTTCTTCTGGTTTTAGAGAACTAATTTTGTTTTAGCATTAAACTGTTGAACTTTTTTTTGTACTTAGAATACCTAGACACTGCAGTCAGATTTTTGAAACTGCCGTATATTCACGGTTTAAACCCTTGAGGGGCTGTATTAATTTTTATTGCCCCTATGGCTGACAAAAGCCCTTCTTATTTTGATTTTTTTTAACTGTTGGGGAAAAACGGCTTTTTAACCCATTTTTGAAGAGGGTGAAGTTTGGAGAACAAATTTTAAATAACCATCAGTCATGTGAGCAGATTTTTCTAGATTGGAAAAGGGATAGGAGACATTACATACACACACACACACACACACACACACACACACACACACACGAAAAAAAAAAACTTGAAAAGGAATGGCTTTACTTTGGCTGTCTTTTCTTCTGTCATGTGCAAGATGAGTTTGTAATTTTTAAACCGGAGAGCCCCCGTTTTGTTTTGTTGGGCGGCTGTGGCAGCTGAAGGCGGACGTTGTTTCTAACCATAGGCAAAATGTGGAGGTTGGAGTGACTAGGTTCTCTACCAGCACATCACTATGCATCCGTTCGAGGAAGAGAGAGGACGAAGACAAAGCCTGCCTGCCTCGAGGGTCACTGAGGGAGACCTGTGCCTGATTTCATTAGGAAATCCATTCTGTTATTTTTTGGTGCTGTTGGCTACTTTATCAAAAAACCCTTCAATAGCATCCGTAAGGGGAAAAAGTGATCGAAGCCGTTAAGTGCTTCTTGTCATCGATGTGCAATTTTCTGACATTCCATCTTCATCTCACTGCTTGTTTTACACCTTCACAAGTCAGCATTAATCTTCCTTTTAAATTTGTTTTGTTTAGGATCACAGTTTAGAGCCACTAGGTCTGCAGTTCATTTTGAATGTGAAAATGCATTTGCGCTCATTTTGTCTATTTTTTCTGTCCATGTTGTAACAAAAAGAGAAAGAAAAAAGAAAAAAAAATCCCATCCCTTTTGTACATATGCCTGTAAATTGTTTTAAATACTTGAGCCTTTCTTGGTGGGGGAGGGGGCTGAGGAGACGAGATGAAGAAAAGCCTTACGTTTCAGTTTCTTCATCGCTTGGAGTGGATGCTTACAGGGTTTTTCTTGTAACATTTATAAGTGCTGCTTACATCACTGAACAACAACAAAATAATAATGGAGTAGCTGTTGCCCTTCTCCGGTTGTGTGTACAGTATGTGTGGAATAAAAAAGGGAAACTGTTTTCACAAGCTGTTTGTTTCATAATTGGATCCATCCGCCCTGTAGCTGCCCGTGCTGCACTGAGCTTGCCAGTGGTGACTGCCAGGAACGTCCTAGGATCCACTTTGTTGGTTGTTGCAGAAGACGGAACTGTTTTGGAATATTTAACAATGACATAAACAGAGTTGAGTTTTCCACTGTGGTTGTCCGGTTCTTATGGCCTTGCTGTGTACCTTTCCCTCTTTGACAGTAAACTCCCGCCTCTGGCTTACAGTTTGACATTTAATTTATTAGCGCTGCTCTGCACCCCTCCCTCGAGAGGGAGGACTTCATGTGGTTTATTGCCAGTTTTGTTTACTTTCCAGGTTTGTACTACAAGGTTTAATAAACAGTTTTTTGGACACTTGTCTGTCTTGCTGAAGATGAGTGAGGGACGGGCTTTCTCTTCCAGGCAGAGGCTGGCACGCCTGAACTCGCCAGGGCGCGGTGCCGGCCCAGAGCCCATTCACCGTGTTCACTTGGCTCCGCGGCACGCAGGGGGCCGTGGCCACTTCCCTTACCTGTGCCAACCCGCCTCCCGCTGGCCTTGGCAGGACCCAGCTCCTCTGCAGGAGTAAGAATGGTGCTTTGGCCTCAATTTTGTCTACTATTTTGGGCCCAGATGCGTGGTCTAAGTATTAAGTGGAGGCTGGGCCTCTGGGTTGTTCAGCTGATAACTGTAATTATCAGATGAAACCCAAGCTCTATCTAGCCTGGTGTGGTTGAAATTGCTTGTCCTGTCATGGAAGCAGAATTTGTACCTGTGAGCAGAGCTCACTCACTCAAATTCAGGATGGAGCCCATGAAGCCGCCTTTCTGTACAAACTGCACAGCATATAGCTCAAGTCCTCAAGCTTTATTGTTAGCTCTTGTCTCAGTTTCTCATGTGGCAGTTAGGTAAACACCGAGCTCCATCATACGGCCTGGCTCGGGCGGCCTGTGCGCAGCCGCGCCTTCAGACATCCTGACTTGAGTCGCTGTCGTTGCTCCGCTCAGGGTGTGAAGTGGCCAGGGCCGTGTCCACCTGCACCTCCTCCTCATCAGCCTGCACCAGGGGGCGCTCCCCTCCTTCCCCTGTGTCCTGGGGGGCTGAGTCGCTCCTGGCAGGCAGTGGGGACTGTGGAGAGCCTGAGGCCTTCGGAACTGGAAGGGTGATTTCATTCTGACAAGTGTCAGATTCAGGCCCTGTGAAACAGCAGAAAAGTCAGCCAAGTTAACTCAGCTGACTCCAGAATAAAGGGCCCAAGTAAGTCCCTTGTCCCAGTGACCTGGGCTCTGCAGGAGCTATTAGGTAACCCTCTGTCCCTAAATAGTTCCGTGACAAATGAAGAGATGGTGAGCGCTTTTAATACACCAGGCACAGTGGCACATGCCTATAATCCTAATACTTGTAAGGCTGAGGCAGGAAGATCACAGGTTCAAGGCCAGCCTCAGCAAGGCCCCATTTCAAAATTACAATAGGGCTGGGGGTGTGTGGCTCAGAGGTAGGTGGCCCTAGGTGCAATCCCCAGGACAATAATTACACAGTAAAACTGGTCTTAAAGGCCCAAGAGCAAATCCTGGGACAGTCCATTGGACCTTGAAAATATATTCTTGATACCTTTTAAATCCTCTAATTTCATGGGGGCTAAATAAGCAAACGATGCTAAATCTCCCGCTGGCTGTGGAGAGGTGCGAGCCACCCTCCCACTCCCTGGTGTCCTTCCTGGGGGAGCAGCCCCTCCCTGGGAGGACGAGAGGGTTAGAGCAGGGGCGAGAAGGCCCAGGCAGAACTGCTCTGAACCTTACAGTGAAGATAGGGCCCCTGCCTCAGTCAGTGGAGGTTACGTGAATGTAAACGGAGTCCAGTCCCCACCGGCTGTATCTGTAAGATACCGGCCAAGTGCTGGCATACCCTGGCCTTACCCACAGTGGAATTTCATAAAACATCTGCATGAATGGGGAGGGGCTTAAGCGAGACAAACACACTTAGGTGTAGTGTACAAGAGCCCCACTCCTCCCCAAATCCCAGTCTTTGAAGTGACCATCAAAATGTAACTCAATTCCTGGGAGAGAGAAGGAAAAACAAATTCATGGAAGAGACTGGGGTGGAGCATGTAAATATCCTTGAGGAAACAGTGGACTCGGGCCAGACGCGGTGGGGCTGAAGATGGAGCTCCGACCGACAGGGAAGAGTTAGTACATCCTGGACAGTGTCACACAGTCGTGACCCTACCTAGTCCTGGGGACAGCACAGTGTTATCCTCTCCGCCTGAATTCAGGAAGACGTCCAGAGCCTCCTGGTCGGAGATGTCCATCAGATCCATCTGCTCCAACATGTCCACGTTCACCTCCATGGACGACATGCTGCCCATGGGCTCTGGAACAGATCGCAGTACAGCAAGAAATGGACTTTGTCTTTCATAACTAAAAGGTGAGTTTCATTGATATTAGGTTATCACATTGCATTTTCTGTTGTTAACAAATGACACACTGCGATTTAAGTCTGCCCTAAGTGCCCTGTGGTCAGTCTCCATAGCAGTTACTCTGGTGTTTGGAGCTGGGCACTCTGGGGTAGGAGCACTCCCATGAGGCCCATGATGCAGACACACACACAGGATCCTAATTCCAGGTGCAGTTTTCACAGCCCTTGGAATGCTTTGCAGTTCAGCCTTTAATGTTTAAGGAGAAAGGGTGTGAGCACCTCCAGATAGCACACTGGACCCAAGAGCTCCCAGGAGTGAAAGCAGAAATAGGGGTGAGGGGTGAGGTGTCATGAAACACAGCTCACCAGCAAACAGAGACAGAGGACTACGCTGCCTCAGCCCAGGAGCAGGGGGCTGCCTCCAGGTCTGGAGTTTGTTTCTTTATTTTATTTTTTTGGTGGTACTGGGGTTCCTGAAAACCCTTCTACCTCCGGGCTACACTCCCAGACACCTATTTTTTATATTTTTATTTGGGAACAGGGTCTCTTAAGCCAGCAAAGCTGGCTTCGAACCTGCGCGATCCTCCTGTCTCCTCCCAAGCATGGGGATTACAAGTGTGCGCCACCACGCCCGGCGCAGGTCTGGAGTTTATACTGCAACTACCTTTATGGCTCAGAAAGTCACAAGCAAATAAAGTCACCGCAGGTGTGATAGAGCCTGACAGTCGGGCACCGTTTCTAAGAAGACATGCCTTTAATCTTGGGTGTCACAGGAGTATAAGACTGCAATACAAAACTAACTCCAGTGCAATCGGGAATCCACTCAACACATATGAATATAAATCCCAGGGTTAGAAGAAGCAAACTCAGTGTCAGCATCTTTTCCCAAGAACTTGGGATGGCTACTGTCTTTATGCAATACAGGGAACTAAGGAATGAGCTGGGCGTGGTGCACACACTTTTAAGTCCAGCCTCGGAGGCGGGGACTGGAGGTGTTCCTGGACAGCCTCAGCTATTTAGTGAGGCCCTCTGCAACTCAATGAGACCTGTTTCAAAAAAATATAAAGACTAATAAAAAGGGCTGGGTGTGTAGCTTGGAGGTAGAATGCCCCTGGGCTCCATCTCCAGTACCACACACAAAAAAAAGGTTTGGGGGTATAGCTCCAAGGTAGAAGGCCCCTAGTTTCCATGTTTATTTTAAAGCACAATTCCCAGTAACACGAAATCTTCCATACTAAAACTTGTAGAATACACTGAAATGGTACCTTGACAAATTCATGGCCTTGAATGCTTTGCTAGTGAAGAAAGTCCGGCTCGGTATCCAGCTTAAACTGGGGGTGAGGGGAAGCCCAGAGAGAGGAATTAAAGTACAGACAGGACCAAGTGAAAAGGCTCATCTCTCAGAGGAATAAAAGAGAAAAAAGAACACTTAAAAACAAATATAAGCCGGGCGTGGTGGCGCACGCTTGTAATCCCCGCGCTTGGGAGGCAGAGACAGGAGGATCGCGCAGGTTCAAAGCCAGCTGCGCGCTGGCTTAGGAGACCCTGGTTCCAAATAAAAATGTAAAAATAGGTCTGGGAGTGTAGCCCAGAGGTAGAAGGGCTTCCAGGAACCCCAGTACCACCAAAAACAAAACCAAAAAAAAAAAAGAGCACAAATTATAAGTTTCATAAATGCAAATGCAAACTTAGCCATAAATACTGAAAAAAGTTCTACAGACATTATGTATGTTAATGTATTTGAAAACAACAAAAATTCTGCAAAAAATTTTCCAGAATTAACAAACTCCCTGTAGCCATGAGGGGGGGGGGGAAGCACTTCAAACACAGCAGTCACCAGCCTCAGGCAAGTTCCTTCCACACTCAGGAATAAGCCACAGAGACGTACTCAGAAAAACCTGGTACCGTGAGAGGCCTCAGTCCAGCAGCTTAAAGCAATTCCAGTCACACTCCTGGACAAGACTTTTCAAAGAACTTGAAACTTTAACATCATACAGAGGCCACAGCGGCTCCAAAGAAACAGGAGCTGTGTGGGGTACAGGTGGCGGCGCTGCTCAGCAGACACCACGGCCTGCTGCAAACACATGCCTAGCCTTTAACACCATGGGCCATCCATCCCAGTGTGGGGCGGCCCTGCACAATGTGGGAAGGCCACAGCACCCCGGCCCTGCCCATGAGATCCTGTGCACACCGCGTCCCAATCAGGAGCAAACCTGTCTGCAGACATTACTAGATGTCCCCCGGGGGCAAAAAATGTCGCCAGCTAGGAACCACTATCTGATGAATTAATTATGAGCCAGTATGGATAATACGGTTTGGACTCTGGCCTAGTTGGTGAAATAATGGAAGCTTGAGGCGCACATGGACACGCTGACAGGAGGCAGCAGACACAGAGCAGAGGGTGCTAATGCCCGGACGCCAGCCAACGCCACGGGGAAATTAAGGTGGGATCCTAACCTCTCCGTTGACACCGGCAAACTGGCTGTGGGTAAAAGGTCCACACAGAAAATGGAAAACATTAAAACTTTTAGACTAAGCCAGGCATGGGGGGCCATGCTTGAAGTCCAGTGCTTGGGAGACTGAGACAGAAGGAGCTCAGGTTCACAGCAGCCTCAGTGGCTCAGTAAGTAGGGCGTGGTGGCACACACTCCAAGTGATCACAGGAGGATCACAGTTTGTGGACAGCCGCAGCTACTTAGGCCCTCTGCAACGCAGTAAGACCCTGTTTCAAACATAAAGAATAAGAAATGGGGCTCGGGGTGTAGCTTGGAGGTAGAATGCCCTGGGGTTCCATCTCCTTTTCTCTGAAAATGTTCTGGATAAAAATGTCCACGCCCTTAATTAAAACATGATGTGTTTGAAAAGTGAGACAAACCCAGATTGCTATTCTGACTTAGCAGGATGAGCCCAACATATCACGTGCACCGTCACGACGTTTTTGTTTGAGTCTTCTAAATTAAACTTCCCCACATTCCTCCTTAAGAAAGGGAGGGATTGCCGGGTGTGGTGGGCACACCTGTGATCCCAGACAGGAGGACTGCAGGCTTCTGGCCAGTCTCAAAAACCTAGTGAGTTCCAAAAATAAAAAGGGCTGGCTGGGGGTGTAGCTTGGAGGTAGAATGGCCCTGACTTCAATCCTTAGTGCCAAAAAAGAGAAGAAGAAAGGAAAAGAAAAGGAAAGACGGCGGGCCATCCGGCTCTGAGCAGCGCAAGTGGAGAACTGAACTGCCTGACATGTGGATCTCTTCAGCTCTGGCTGGGGCAGAGAGCTGAAAAGCCCAAGGCTTGTGATGTTCTGCAGAACTTTAAATCCACATGTACAGGCAACATGTGCCTAGCTCTTTTATCTTAAAAAGAGCCACTTTCTTGAAACTTGAAGGAAATTATTCTTGAGATGCTCAGAACCACAAAACTGCACACACTTGCTATTTAACCTCCATATGTCCAACAAGCACCACGTCCTTTGGCTGCCTGTCATGTGGGCGGACAAGGGCGAGGCTCTGACTTGGGGTCTACTGCTAGAACAGGACATCCAAGGCCTTCGGCCCAGCGCCTCCCACACGCCCGCCGCTCACCTCGCCTCTCTGCGATCTGCAGGTAGCCCGTGGAGAGATACTGCTCCATGTCCTGCTGGAAGGCCTCCTCGAAGAACTTCTGCCGCTCCTTCAGCTTCAGCTGCTGCGAGTGCTCCATCTCTAGGACCTTCTGTGTGTGCTCCGCACCTAGGTCAGCTGAGGAAGCAGCGCTGGGGGTTAGGGCTTGAAAAGGGCCTGGAGAGGAAGGCTCACCCACCCTCCAAGCTCAGGGTCACAGTGCCCTGGCTGCAGGGACAGGCCCTCCTTGCCCCTCCGCTGCCGCACTGGGCCTTCGCGCTGGGCCTCTGCACACGCTGTTCCCTCTGGAACAGCAAGGACCTTCCAGCTCACACCACCCACTCCTCAAAGACTCATCCCTCGGGACCAGGAACCGTCCTCGGGTAATTCTTGGCTCCCTTAAGTGGGATCTGTCCACGTGGCCCTGGAGCTACCACATCACTGCCCTGACTTTTGAAGATGACTATAAATTACAACCCAGCAGGTGAAGGTATGGACTCCCTACAGGACTGTTACCATTTTTTATCTTTTTGTAGTACTGGGAATTAAACCCAGAGGCATTCTACCTCTGAGCTACATTCCCAGATGTTTCTCGTGTGTGTGGTGGGGGTTCTGGGGGTGGAACCCAGGGGCTTTTCTACCTTCAGGCTACACTCCCAGACCTATTTTATATTTTATTTGGAGACAGGGTCTCACTAAGTTGGTGAGGGCCTCACTAAGTAGCTGAGGCTGGCTTCGAACTTGTGCGATCCTCCTGTCTCAGCCTCCCAAGTAATGGGATTACAAGCGTGTGCCACCACGCCCGGCTCCCAGATGGATTTTATTTCTTTTTTGGAAACAGGTCTCACTAGGTTGCTGAGAGCCTCACTAAACTGCTGAGGCTATCGTGAACCTGCGATCCTCCAGTCTCTGCCTCCCGAATACTAGGATTACAAGCATGCACCACCACACCTGGCTTTTGGATTGTGACCTTTTAATATCATTTTATTATCTTGTCATCATGCTTGCTATTCTGCACACTGTAGGCCCTCAATAAAAATCATCAGTAAGAATTTAATAATAAGACTGTTGAGCCTTAAGCAGGAAGGAAAGCCAGGCACAGTGGCACATGCCTATAGTCCCAGTCACTGGGAGGCTGAGACCGGAGTCCAGCCTTGGCAACTTGCCCAAACTGTCAGCAACTTAGACCTCATTTCAAAATAAAAAGTAAAAAGGGCTTGGGTTGCTGGTTGGAGATAGAATGCCGCTGGCTTCATGCTCTAGTACTCCTACTCCTACACCCCCTCACCACTTAGAGAAAGGAAATTCTTCCACAGGCTACAACATGGAGGAACCTTGAGGACAGGACACTAAAATAAATTCCAAAAAAGGGCAAGTACTGTATTATTCTACTTATGTCGGGTACCTAGAGCAGTTGAATCCATCAAGACAGAAAGTACAACAGTGGACGCCAGGAGGTGGAGGGAGGAAGGAACTGGGAGTTGTTAACAGTACAGAATTTTTATTGCGCACAAGCGAGCTGCACGCGAATTCCAGCCTGAAGCTGGCGGGGCGAGGAATTCATAAAGGACCCGAATTCCTCTGCTCCGGCACGTCTCAGGCACTGCTCTGTGGCACGCACAAGAGCAGGGGCCACAATTCTGGAATCTCCAGTAATGAGCACCAGGTGTCAGCCGCCTGCTATCCTGGGGACAGCAAGGCCCCAACACTAAGATCCCCCAGGCCTGCTCCCTCTGGTTCACCTCAGGGAGCTCAAGTCTTTGGGATGTCAGCAAGTGATTTTTAACAAGAACAGCAGATCTTCCAAAGAACAAGCGCCCAGAGGCCCCACAGGACCTGGCCTTGTTCTCAACTCCTCAAGTTCCCAGCGCCACTACTCCAGAGTACAATGGCAGACCTTAAAACTCAGCAACGGAAGTAATTTTCTATCTCATGTCAAGAAAAGTGTCTAATTCTAGAACATTCTAGGCTTTCTTTTTGTTCTCTATCTACATGCAAGGAATATAAACTATTAACCAAAGCAACACAAACAGTTGTAAACTCTCCCAATTACATGTATATTCCCTCTAGGCATTTTTCTTGTATGGTTCTCATTCTTGTGTGCTTTCTCTACATTTCCCTCCCCCTCATTCTCGAGTCTGTGTCTACAGGAGGATGGCTTGAATGGACCGACTGGGCGCCAGTCCCAGGCTGGGTCCTGTCCCTTCTCAGACCCTCAGGGCTCCCGTCGCGCCCCTCCTGCCCTCCATGGCTTTAGGCACGGCCCAGGAAGGCGTTCTGTGGGTCCTGGACACCACAAGGCCGGCTCAGGCCACGCAGTGTGTCCTGGGGAGCGAGCAGCAGCCCTCAAGTTCTGGGGAAGTCAGGCCGCTCGCAGCGAATGGGGGAAGTCAGAGTTTCTGCGCCCATGTCTCCATCCTGTGGGCGGACGATCCTAGGATGTATCCGTGGAACGGACAGCCCTCGCTGGCTCCCTGACGTTAGCGTTGGCTTGTCCTCCTCAGCCTCCCACTCTCCCTGTTCCCTCCCCTCCTCTTCCTGGGATGCCTCCCCAACAAGCCACCTGCACTGAAATCCTTGCTGTTTCCAGAGATCCACCATGGGCTTGCTGGACCTAACTTGGCCTCTCTAAGTTGCAACTTTCTCCCCTGTGCAAGTGAGATAAAAACCCTGTTTCTTTTTTTTTTTTTTTTTTTTTTTTTTTTGCGGGTCTGGGGATGGAACCCAGGGGCATTTGACCTCCGGGCTATACCCCCTGCCCTATCTTTTATTCTTTATTTTGAAACCAGGTCTCACTGAGTTGCAGAGGGCCTCACTAAGTAGCTGAGGCTGTCCGCGAACTGCGATCCTCCAGGTCTCAGCCTCCCGAATGCTGGGATTACAAGCCTGCGCCACCACGCCCGGCTAAAACCCTGTTTCTTAAGGTTGTTGGTAGGAGTGGGTGAGGCAGTATCTGTGAATCTCCAGGGACACGGCCTCAGCCAATGGCTGACAGCTAAGATGAACACCAACACCATCCACACAGACCCCAGGAGTGACGTGAAACATAGCAAGAACTAGGAGGGAACATGGCAACCACAGCCATGCACGGCCTCGCTAGACGCACGGGATCAGCTACCTTTCAGTGCCCTTAATAAAGCTGCAAGGAATTTCGAGTGTGCGCATGGGGGGGGGGGGGGGCTGAAGAGCTGTCTTTGCATTTGTTTTGCTTCAGCTGACAATGTATCTGTTCCATGCTTCTGACTCCAAGTCATTAGAATAAGCCAACCCTAAAACATTAAGTATGCTTCAAATACTTAAAGTTCAGTTAATCTGCTTTAAAAAACCAAATCCAGAGTAAGCAGCTCAAAACCAAGAGCAATGTAGAAATTATCAAAAAGGTTTTAATTAAAAAATACCTTGCTTGAACTGAATTAAGATTTACTAGCAATATTTAACTGGAAAACTTTTGAAAACTTTTTTATCTTTTTCTTTTTGTGTGTGTGTGGCATTGGCGATGGGACCCAGGGGCATTCTACCTCTGAGCAATACCCCCAGACCTATTTTTTATTTTTAATTTTGAAACAAGGTCTCACTGAGTTACAGAGGGCCTCACTAAGTAGCTGAGGCTGTCCTAGAACCGTGATCCTCCGGTCTCAGCCTCCCACATGCTGGGATTACAGGTGTGCGTCACCACGCCCGGCTAACTTTTCACTTTTCTTAAGACCAGTACTTTAAAAGTTCATGTCAGCCGGGCGTGATGGCGCATGGTTGTAATCCCCGTGTTTGGGAGGCGGAGACAGGAGGATCGCGCAGGTTCAACGCCAGCCTTCCTGGCGTAAGAGACCCTGTTTCCAAATTTAAAAAAATATAAAATAGATCTGGGAGTGTACCCTGGAGGTAGAAGGGTTTCCAGGAACCCTAGTACCACCAAAAAATAAAAAATAAATAAATAAATAAAAGTTCATCTCAGTTTTCTGAATTATTGGTCCTATAGAATTCTTAGTTTTTTTTTTTTTTTTTAAGCCGGGTGTGGTGGTGCACATTTGTAATCCCAGTACATGGGAGGCTGAGACAGCAGGATCACAGGTTCAAGGCCAGCCTCAGCTATATTTAGTGACGCCCTCCGCAATTTAGTGAGATCCTGTTTCAAAATAAATAATAAAAAATAGGGCTAGGATGTGGGGTCCTGGTGGTGCCCTAGTACCACACATACACACACAA
The DNA here is from genome assembly GCF_963383645.1 of Muscardinus avellanarius. NCBI lineage: Eukaryota > Metazoa > Chordata > Mammalia > Rodentia > Gliridae > Muscardinus > Muscardinus avellanarius. The sequence goes on from NC_137800.1 coordinate 73,019,055, forward strand.
AAAAAATTTCTTACATTTTTCTGCACATGAAATCTGATCACTTTTCAACCTTCATGGAGGGTAGGGATGGCTTTGACTAGAAAATTTAAAACGACTTAAAAAGAGAGCCGGGCGTGATGGCGCACGCTTGTAATCCTTGCACTTGGGAGGCTGAGACAGGAGGATTGCGCAGGTTCGAAGCAGCCTCAACTGGCTTAAGAGACCCTGTTTCCAAATAAAATATAAAATTGGTCTGGGAGTGTGCCCGAGGTAGAAGGCCCCTGGTTTCCATCCCCAGTACCACCAAAAAAAAAAAAAAAAAAAAAAAAAAAAAAAAAAAAAAAGAAAGAAAGAAAGAAAAAAAAAAAGACTTAGAAAGAGAAAGAAAACAGAAATCACCATTTGAAGTTTCAAAGCATGCTGCTCCCTGGTTATCTGGCTCACACTTGATTTCAGGGCTTCACTAACATGGCAGGGCTGACACTACACCACGCTCATGGAAAACACGCACAGCTCTGTGCTCAGGATGATGAAAAAGCACACAGCGGCATTAAAGTAACTCTGCTGCTTGGAAGACAGGAGGTTCGGCCTCCTACGTGCCTCAGCGAGGATGCTCTGACTGTGCCAGGTGTCCTGAAGTCATCTGTTGTGGCACTTGTGTAAGAAACAACTGAATTTATCTGGGCATGGCAGTGCATGCCTGTAACCCCAGCTGGGAAGTTGAGACAGGATGAGTGCAGGTTCAAGGCCAGCCTCAGCTACTCAGCGAGGTCATGTTTCAAAACAGGACTGGAGGGTGTAGCTCAAAGCTAGAATGCCCCTGGATTCAATCTCCTATATGTATATAAAAGGGAAAGGAAAAAAAAAAAAAAAAAAGAAACAACCAAATTTGGAATAGTGAGATAATGGGAGAATAGCTGAAGGATAAATAACAAACCTTGAAGTTTAGTAGTCTCTGAGTCTTAGAATAATTTATGAAAAAACCTAAATTATAGAACCTTTTCTACAAGAAATAAATGACCCAAACCTTCCCCCACCCCCACCCCCCTCTCTTTCTCTCTTGTACTGGGGATGGGATGTAGGGTCATTCTATCTCCGAACTACACCCCCTGCCCTATTTTTTATTTATTTTGAAACAGGGTCTTACTGAGTTGCAGAGGGCCTCACTAAGTAGCTGAGGCTGTCCTCGAACCATGACCCTCCAGTCTCAGCCTCCCGAATGCTGGGATTACAAGCGTGCGCCACCACGCCCGGCAGACCCAAACCTTCTCTACAAGGAAAAATGTTCACATTTTAGATGTCATTTATTATGCTTGGAAAAGGCAGACAAATTTAAATATCTAAACGACTTCAACAAATAGCATTAAGATTAAAAGAAATCATAAAAAAGATATCATAAAAAAGATTAAGATTAAAAGAAATCATAAAAAAGATTCTGTCTACCAGAAGCCTAGAGTAGTTCTAATTCATTTAATTCTATTATCAATCCAAGCCTGTGTCTCTTTTTATTTCAACTCCAGAACATATCTCAAATTTTGTCAGATGGCAAATTCTACTTTAGCTACCCACTATCAATTTCAAATAGTTACAACAGCAAACTATCACTATTACAGATTACGGTATGATCAAGTCTCAATTACTGGTTTTTTTTTTTTTTTTTTTTTTTTTTTTTTGCGGTACTGGGGATGGAGCCCAGAGGCATTCTACCTTCAAGTGACACCCCAGCCCTATTTCTTTGTTCTTTATTTTGAAATAGGGTCTCATTGAGCTGCAAAGGGCCTCACTAAGTAGCTGAGGCTGTGCATAAACCGTGATCCTCCTGTCTCAGCCTCCCAAATGCTGGGAGTACAAGTGTGCGCCACCAAGCCCGGTGTCAATTACTGGTTTTAATGGGGCATAAAGGTGGCTGAGATTATAAGGTCTGAGATATTTACAAAAACCAAAACACCATGCTCATCACAGGAACACTGTTGGCCTGTTCTGCAGCCAAGCCTTTCAGCAGCTGAGGAGTTAACACAGGGATGGAGGTCTCATGACTGAGAATGGTTACCTAACTGCTGGCAGGGAGGGGGTGATGCTAGAAAAATCACTTTCAGTTCCTTGATACAGCTTCCTTTCTTTCTCTCTAATTTAGTGTATGTCTGGGATTAATAAAATATCTTTAATTTTAGCAAAATCTTATTCAGAGGCTGGGTATGGTGGCACACACTTGTAATCCCAGCATTCGGGAGGCTGAGCCAGGTGGATTGTGGTTTGCAGACAGCCTCAGCTACTTAGGGAGGCCCTCTGCAACTTAATGAGACTCTGTTTCAAAATAAAGAATAAAAAATAGGGCAGGGGGTGTAACTCAGAGGTTGAATACCCCTGGGTTCCATCTCCAGACCCACACATACAAAAAAATCTAATTCAGAAACAGAAGACTCATTAGATAATAAAATACACAAGATTTTATTCTAGTTTTAAAGCTCACCTTATTCGTAGCTTTAACCATTATAATCTCCTTCTGTAGTTCCCAAAATAAAGCACACTCGACCATTTTTAAAGTTTCCCCAAACTTTCTGCCCCTAATTTAACAAATCAATACAAATTGTCTCATAAGAGACCTTTAAATAATATTCTCCTGAAATTAGAAAGGTTTTATACATGCATTCAAAAATATCAACTTCTGTGCTTTGTGTTAAATTTAACTTAACAGTTTAACATCCAGCTTCCATCAATAATTCTTTTCTGGGGCTGGGTCTATAGCTCAGTGGTACTGTACCTTAGGTATCCAAGTCCCTGAGTTCAGTCCCCAGCACCACAAAAGACAAATTGGTTTCTAAGACAGACATAACTATTTTATGTCACATGTTATTGTTATGAATTGCACAGTATTGTAATAGGGCCCTTATTCTTTAGAGTTGGTATTTTAGGACAAAAATCTATATACATCCTAAAGTTAAAACTTTTTGTTTTTTGTAGTACTGGATATAAGATTCATGCCTTGCCATGGTAGATAAAAATTCCACTACAAAGCCACACCCCAAGCTCAAGTTGGTCCCTTTTTCCCCTCAGTGTTACTAGGGACTATACCAACTGACCTACATCCCCAGCCCTTTTTATTTTTTATTTTTGAGAAAAGTTTCAAAAGTTGCTGCTGGCTGTCCTAAATCCTTTACTCCTTCTGTCTTCAGCCTTCCCAGTAGCTAGGATTGGAGGCACATACCAACCATGCCCATCTAAATTGGTACTTTTTTTTTTTTTCAGTGGCACTGGGGTTCCTGGAAACCCTTCTACCTCTGGGCTACACTCCCAAACAACTGTTTTTTATATTTTTAATTGGAAACAGGGTCTCTTAAGCCAGTGAGGTTGGCTTCGAACCTGCATGATCCTCCTGTCTCCACCTCCCAAGCGCGGGGATTACAACCATGCGCCACCACACCCAGCAAATTAGTACTTTATAAAGTTATATAATTTTTACAGAAATTTGCCCTCCTTTGCAACACATACACACACACATGCACTCGCGCACACAGACACACACAGACACTACTTAAATGCTTTTATCAAGTACCAAATGTTACTTATTTTATTTTACATGCAACCAAGAAAGGATGATCCTTACCTAAAATTTAGTAGTTCAGAATAAAGTCAAGTTTTTGCAGTCAGAGTAAATAACTTTTACCCCACAGAGTCATGGCAGCTCCTGAGCTGTTCACCAGGTTCTGTGCTAGGAACTGCTACTGGAAGCGCAGTTTCCTATGCCACAGGAAACGTTATTCTAGTATCTAAGGTTCCGGAACCCTCAAAAGTTTCTATCAATTACTCTGAAGGAAATGACCACTGTATCTTGAAGATTAGCAAAATATAAACTACAGAAACACAATGTGTAGGACAAGGTTTGCCAGACAGTAAGACAGGGTACCCAGCAGTGCCTTGTCTTTGGGAGAGGAGGGCAGCTTGTGAGATCCTGAGCTGGCAACCTGTTGAGAGGAAGGCCCCTCATCTGAGCACCGCCCAGCCTCGGGCAGGCCTTCCCACCCTGACAGGACACGGGAGGGGGTTTGGAGGATAGTCACCGCCAGTTCCTTAAATGCTCAGATTCTATTTTTACTTACTTTTGATTGGAACAGGAAAAGGAAATCTCAAATCTTGTCTATTTTTTAGTAAACTTCTATGACTATCAGATTAGCATTACAGAACCTGGGAAATTTTTTAATTAAAGTGTGTTATTTCAAGAAAAAGAGGTTGAACTTTTGACAAAAAACAAAGTTTTATTGCTTTTGCCTTACTGGTTGCCTTCTTGCTTAAAGAACCGCTGGGGATTGGCAGTGTAGCTCAGGGTAGAAAGCATGCTTAGCCATTCAAGGCCTTAGGTTTGGTGTTCAGCACAGGGGTGGGTTAGCAGTCAGGACCAAATAGGTTAAAATTATGGGATGAGTGAGAAATGCCCTCGGTCTGTGGTAGTGGCTTCATGAGTCACTAAAAATGCACAGGCTCAAGCTGAGAGGTGAAACATGTAACACACACATGTACATGTACTGGTTTCTTTTCTTTTTTTTTTTTTTTTTTGATAAGACTAAAAAAAACCTCCAGGCTAGAAGTTTTGTTATAGATATCTGGGTAACAGCCCAGTTTGCTAGATTTTTAAGCTACATCTGACACTTTCCTGGTTTTTTCCTTATGGCATTAACATACACAAAACCACACACACAAACAAAATTCAAAAACAAAAGAATTATTTGGGAAAAATGTGAGAATTTTAAATCATTACAGTTTCATACTTCAAAAGATTTTTAAAAACACTACATGGAGGGCTGGACATAGTAGTGCACGCTTGTGGGAGGCAGAGACTGGAGGACCGGGGTTCGCGGAACACCTCAGCTACTCAGGAAGGCTCTTCACAGAATAAAAAGAGCGGGACGTGGTGGCGCATGCCTGTAATCCCCTAGCTTGGGAGGCTGAGACAGGAGGATCGCACAGGTTCAAAGCCAGCCTCAGCTACTGAATGAGGCTCTCAGCAACTTAGTGAGACCCTGTTTTCAAATAAAATATAAAATAGGTCTGGGGGTATAGTCTGGAGGTAGAAAGCCTCTGGGTTCCACCCCCAGTACCACCAAAAAAAAAAAAAAAAAAAAGACTAAAAAATAGGGCTGGAAGTATAGCTCGGAGGTACAATGCCCACAGTTCTATCCCCAATACCTAAACAAAACAAAACAAAAAACAAAAACAAAACAAACAAAAAACCACCACATGGAAAGCTGGGTGTGATGGTGCATGCTTGGGAGGATGAGACAGGAGGATTGCAGGTTTGTAGCCAGCCCCAGCAATGTAGTGAAGCCCCGTTTCAAACTAAAAATAAAAATAGGGCTGGTAAAAATAGGGCTGGCGGTGTAGCTTGGAGGTAGAATGCTCCTGAGTTCAATCCTTAGTACTGCAGTAATAATAATAATAACAACAACAACAACAACAACTTAATAGAAGACTCTAAGCAAAGACATAAACCCGCAGCCTGTGCCCATGTGAAAAAGCAGTTACACGGAGGGTCAAGCCAGCCAGAGGAGGCCTGCAGAGCCCGAGGCTGCCGCCCTGCCCGATCTCTGACTCAGCAACCACACAGGCAGATGGACTCCGAGAACCACTGTTCTAGCTGAGTAGTGGCTGCATGTCCACTCTATTCAAATTTTTACTCTGTACAAATATCTACACAACAGAGAAAATAAGATGGGGAAGCTGGCACAATTCACAGAAATGACAAAAATGCCATCTCCTTGATTCTCTGTAGTGCATCTATGAAATTAGCCAGAGAGAAAAGTTCCAGCAGCAACCAGGCCACATAATCATAAACAGCCTTCTCTTCCAAGAGGGCCTAGCTCTCCCCGTTCCATGGACTTCATCACAGACCCCGCATCGGAGGGCTTCCTGTACTCTAGCAGCAGGGCAAGACTCCTGTGGCCAGATCTGTGACCTCTACACCTAAGGGAGGAGGGCACTGGTTCTCAAATCCATTTTTCAGAAACAACACGGAGATTTTCAGATCACAGCCAGGTTTCAAGTCAATATTTTCAATTTCTAACCGTACAAAAATAGAAAGAAAGAAAAGAAAGAAAAGAAAAGAAAAGAAAAGAAAAGAAAAGAAAGGGAAAACACTTCTGTTTCTAACATTTGGAAGGGACTTTTGTGTGTGTGTGTGGTACCAGGTATCAAACCCTGGGGCATTCTACTTCTGAGCTACACTCCCAGCCCTATTTTATTCTGTAATTTGAAACAAGGTCTTACTAAGTTCTGGAAGGCTTTGCTAAGTTACTGAGACTGGCTGCGAACCTGCAATCCTCCTGTCTCAGCTTCCCAATTACTGGGATTACAGGTATGCACCACCACACCCCACAAGAAAGGCCTTTTGCCAATAGGAAAATTGAGATCACAAAACCCAAAAACATCCCCTTTCTCCTGACATTTCAATTTAATACCCAAGTGCTGATGAGATTTTCTCAGTAAGACAATTCTCATTTCTATGGCAATTGTGCTTTGACTGCAGTCTCATAAAAGCATCTTGAGAAATATCCAAAAATGAAGCCCGTATGCCTATGGGAAGAGACTTGGGGGTGGGGGGGGAGAATAGGCGATAATTTATCAGCAGTACATCTAAACATGAGGCAAAGTTACCTTAAAAATAAAAACAAAAAACCCTGTTGGAGTGTGACTGGGCTTACATATGATTTAGAGTATAAGCTATAAGAGAAAACTATCTGAGATCTAGAGTTTATTTTATTCATTCATTGTTAACACTTTATAGTTTTCTATCCTATTTATTGGGAAACAAGCCACCATTTAACAAATGTGAACTCAATTTGACAGCAACCCTTTACTATCAAAATGGGGAAATAATCTTTAGCTGCTTTCTCATGTGTCCGGTGAAAACCACAGTGCCGCCACGGGTTTGGTGGCAGAGCCCCGACTGCCCAGTGTGGGCAGAGCCCCAGGTCCAGGCCACAGCACCAGGAGGAGCACACACCCACAAGTGAACCACCTGCAGCACTGTGTAGACCTCACGGAGCTGAGGGTCTACAATCTGGGCATTTCTATCAGAAACAAAATGCACTTTCTCCTTTTTAAAGGGGACCCCAAATGTCACCGCCCAGATTCGTGGCTATGGGTGCGGTGATGTGGCCGTTCTGGAGTAGCTGCCTCCATGCCAGCTGCCTTTACCTAGCTTTTCCTTTCTGCAGCTGATTTCCTTGTCTCACTGGGCTGCTTTTTCCTTACTTTTTTTTGAGGTACTGAAGGTGAAAGACAGGATGTCCACCTGCCAGGCAAGACAGCACTTTCTACTTAGCTAGCTACGCACCAGGACTGAGCCGTGTGAAAAGTTCTAACAAGACAAGTTCCTTTCAGCTCTTCAGAGCTAAGATTCAGTATTTGAGCTTTATTTCCCAGAGGCATTAGCATTTTAACAGGACCCTGTAGAACTCAAAGTCTTTAACACTCAAGGAATAAAGCTACAGCAAGGAATCACTTTTCATCTCTTTGGGCAGGGCTCCTGTCTGGATACAGTGGGCCAGCATCCACTTCCCCCCACTCTGGAATCCCACCTCCACTTCAAGAACTGCTCCCATGAAAAAGAGAGAACCCAGGAACTCCTCCCACCCGCAGTTCCCACGTCCTGCTTGGAATTTCACAGTGGTCTAAGTATTCCCAGAGTTAACGACAATTATTCAAATCTCGAATTTCTTTGTACTTTCTCACCAGAAAACAGATACTCAGTATTTACAGATACTCAGGACAATCATTTTTAGAGATGTTTCCACTAGTACTGCCTTAAGTAGCCCAAATACTGTGATCTTCTAACTTACAAACCACTGAGAAAATTTGTGACCACCAAAATAGCATTTTCCATTGCTTTGAGATTGATTCCCCAAATTGTATCCCAGACAGAAGACTGCATATATACGCAACACAAAATATCACACAGGACACAAAAAAACCTCACCATGCTTTGGATTCAAAGGCCTCTCATTATAAATGCCCTCATACCACCAGATGAAAAAATCTACCTTTCAAAGATTCAGTGGCATCAAAGCTCAGCATGCCTAAAAGCTGATCATATCTTTTGGAAACCTCATTATTTCCAGAAAATATTTTAGAAATGGTGTTTTATCACTTTCCGTTACAAGCTATTGAAGGCTTATGATGAGTGACTTATGAATAAATTAGCGTTCTGAACGGCTGCCTCGGTCTCCTCCCTCCTTCCACTGTGAGGTCCTCACTGCCAGCTGATGAGAGGGGGATGAGGGATGAATCCTGAACCTCCCTAGGAGGCTGGTGGTATGGCCGGAAGGAATGGCAGGAGACAGCCCTGCAGCCGTCCTGAGTCCACAGCAGACAGGCCGAAAGGAGAGGGGCTCATGGGTTCTCAACACGAAGCCCCCAGGAGTCACATGGACGTCCTCACTTCCTGACATCGATGGCCTTTTAGAAATTTGTGTGTTCTAATGTGTCCACTCTTGGCAAGTAGACTGCTATATTTGTAGCTCTGGGAAAATTCTAATAGCCAAATTTTAAGTGCTTGGTTTAATTTCAATTTTAACTTTAGTTTAATTTTAATTTAATTTACATTTTAAGTGCTTGCTTTCTCCCTAACCCTTTCCTAGGACTAACTGTGTAGCTGTGGAGGAGCAGTGGAGGGGAGCAGGGCAGCCCTGGTGGGGGCCTTGGGGCAGCTTCAGTCAACATGGAGGTATTGATGCCTGACAGAGAGGGGCCAGGTGTGAAAGAGACAAGGATGAAATGTCAAAGACCACTGTCCTCGTTTGAGAGTGCTCAGAGGTCATGATGCCCATGCTCTTGTTTTCTGCCGGATGGGCAACTACGGTGAAGACTTCTAAAACAACAGCTTAGAAACAAAACCACTCTTCAGGAAACACCTCCAGGAAGCCATCTTCCTAACTAGAGATGGATAGTATGCAGCCACACCCCTGGCTCTTCGATACACAGGGCCTCAACGCTACAACCATTCTCAGCGGATTCCACTCACCCCACGTCCCCGCCCACTGCCGGCCGTGCTCACGTAAGGGGGGCGTCCACACTGCCGGCCGTGCTCACTTAACGGGGCGTCCACACTGCCGGCCGTGCTCACGTAAGGGGGCGTCCACACTGCCGGCCGTGCTCACGTAAGGGGGCGTCCACACTGCCGGCCGTGCTCACGTAACGGGGTGTCCACACTGCCGGCCGTGCTCACGTAACTGGGGCGTCCACACTGCCGGCCATGCTCACGTAACTGAAGTGTCTACAGAGCTACGTCTTTCAGCTCGGTAACTCAAGTGCCGGTCAGGGAGCTGGTGCTCAGCACAAGTCTGATTACTGTCTGGCAACAATCACAGAGCAGGAATACAGAGTAAATGCCAAGTGTCGGGAGCAGGGGAGCAGTTGCATGGTAGCAGGCCTTCAACTACGCAAAGCTACAGAAGGCGGACACAGCTGGCCAGATGTCTGAGGAGCAGGGATGCAGAAGATAAGCAGCCCACAGCAGCTCAGGAAACAGCAGCACAGCTGACGGGAAACACCAGCATGCCATTATGTCAGCTGAGAACAAACAGTGTAATCATCGAGGCTAAAAGCAGGAGCAGGAAGTGGCTACCAGAACTTTTGGGGACAAGCGATGGACAAATGACATCATGCTGGTCCATATAATCAGTGCAGCAAATATCCCCAAATACCTGCCCTTAGCAAGATTAAATTCAGCACAAAATTGCATAACAATAACAAATTGCAGCAAGCGAGAGAATACTGCCTCTACACTGCTATTCAAAATCATGTTCATAAGCCGGGCGTGGTGGTGCACACTTGTAATCCCCGCACTTGGGAGGCTGAGACAGGAGGATCACACAGGTTCGAAGCCAGCCACGCTGGCTTAAGAGACCCTGTTTCCAAATAAAAATATATAAAAAGATAGGTCTGGAAGTGTAGCCCGGAGGTAGAAGGGCCTCCAGGAACCCCAGTACCACCAAAAAAAAAAAATATATATATATATATATTCATGTTCATAAAACAATACCGTACCCCTTTCCTTGGGACTGACAACTGCAACCAGGCAGAGACTGGCAGCCATGAGAGTGTTTACAACAGCACACGGCCTCTAAGAGAGTATTAATCTGTCAATGAAAGGGTCACACAGGCAGGACGTCATGGGAATCCCCTTGTGTGCACTCAACTACAATGATGGCAATTCATATCAAGGAAGCCTATTTGTTCTAAGAAAGGTATAACTTATAAACAGCAACATTCCTAAACTAAGGCCCATATCTTGAAAACTGTGATGTGATGATGTCCTTTAGATGTGAACTCTCCTTATGACATGTCACATATTGCTTAGAATCAAGATTTGCCCAATACAATATGCAAAATAAGTGGTTTTCTTGAGGAACTTCACAGTCTTTCACTTTCTCAGTACAAAAAGGGACTCAAAGGTGATTGTAAAATGAATCAGCAACTGACTACAAGAGAAAGAAGGCATGGTGTTCAAAAAAACACCCACTCAAGAAAAGAGTTCAGTCTAAACCGAAACAGAATCATTCCATTGCTCAATCTTTTCAGATATGATCATGAGCAGGAAAGCAAGAAAAACAAAAATAAAACAAACAAACAAAAAAAACCTCAACTTCTTGCCAACTTATAAAAATCAGCTTGTCTAAAAATCAAGTAAAACAGGTCAAATTTCCTTCCTAAGTTTTTCAAGTATCAGGATTACTAACTACCCTGTTATATTTGTAATTCCTCAAAACATGTTGGCATATAAAAAGGCCCTAAAAAAGAACACAAGATTTTAAGATATTTTATCTATTTATTATTTATTTTGATAATAGGGATTGAACCAAGGGGCATCTCTATCTCTGAGCTACACCCCCAGCCATACACACACACACACACACACACACACACACACACACACACACATATATACATACATATATATATGTGTGTGTGTGTGTGTATGTGTATATATATATATATATATATATATATATATATATATATATATATATATATGAAACAGAGTATTGTTAAGTTGTTAGGGCTGACCTCAAACCTGTGATCCTCCTGTCTCAGCCCCCCACCATTCCTGGATTTTAGATTTTTAAATAATTTAAAACTCAAACTTCATACTCTGTAAGAAGCTACCCCTTCAAGCTGGGCATGGTGGCACATGCTTGTAATCCCAGTATTTGGGAGACTGAGACAGGAGGATTGTGGTTCACAGACAGCCTCAGCTACTTAGTGAGGCCCTTTGAACTCAGTAAGACCCTGTTTCAAAATAAAGAATAAAATAATAAGGGCTAGGGTGTACCTTGGAGGTAGAATGCCCCTAGGTTCTATCCCCAGTAACACACACACACACACACACACACACACACACACACACACACACACACACACACAAAGCTACCCTACAAGATACATTGTTTCACATTCAGATAAGAAGGAATCACAGATTATTCCAGAGAGAAAAGTAGTAAGTGGTGTGATGAGTATCTTTGTTGCTGGAGTCCTGGGCCAGAGCAGGGTCTGATTTCAGGGAGTCACTACATACCAGGTCTGACTACTCACCCCAGAAACCACACCACAGAAGTAAAGGTTAAAGGTAAAAGAAAGGTATTCCAGACAGCTATACCAAGAACACGAGGGGCAACGAGCATCTCCAGCCTGTCCTCAAGGGTCCCGACAGGGGCTTCAGGTTAAGACAGGGGAAGAATTGGGGCAGGACAAGAGGTGTGCATCCTCTTGCACCCTGGCAGGTTGGTCAACTGGTCTGGCTGGCTGTTCTCCTAGGCCTGGTTCTGCGAGGCTTTGGCAGGTCACCACCTCTGAGGAGCAACACGGTCCCCAAGCTTAGAGGATGCTCCCGCTGGTTCTCAGTCCCACTTTGCAGGTAGGGCAACGTTTGCAAGTCTGTCTCTGGAAGGCGTGGGGTAGTGACTGGAGACGTCCAGGGGCATGGAATAGGACACTGCAAATGTTGTTGATCAAATGTCCCTCAAATCTTAAACACCTTACATCTTAAACTCTTATCTTGGTATCCTCAGCCTTGAAGAGGGGGATTAGCAGCTTTAGATAAGTATTTGCAAAATGATTAGCACACCAACCTGCAGAGGTGGGAGGGGAGCTGACCCTAAGTCTAGGCAATAAGGGAATAAAGGAGGCATGCACAGGAAAGGCCGAGGCGCCATACTTAATCCTGCTCCCAGTTCCCCAAGTGAAGATCAGGGCTTTTTGGAGAAGGCGGCCTCTGAGTCCTGGTTCACCTGGCACACACCGTCAAAGCCCGCACATGTCCTTTACCTGCACGTCCTCACTGTGTCCCTCTTGTGCAAAGCAGTTCATGACCATGCTCTGGACACAGGGCAGCTTGGCTTCTTGACTCAGCCTTGCTATTTCTTACATTTATTTATAAAAACTCACACGAGTCCCTTAGAAATCTGAGAGTTCAGTTCTTCCATCTTTCCATTTTTTTTCCTTTCCTTTCCTAAGTCTAACTCCTTCCATTTATGATCATGGGCAGTGAGTTTCAAGATATACTACCCCAAAAGATGGCAGCTTGGCATAGAAAGAATCAGAGAAAATAGCAAAAGCAGGAAGGCCACCTCACCTTCCCTCTGTGGGCCGGTTATAACACCATGGAGGGAATTCTCCCAGCTTCCTGAGGCAGGGACAGGTACATCTGAGCGCACTGGGGCCTTGCTGAGTCCCCACAACTGCCATCAGACCAGGCCCCCTGTCTATTTTGAGTCCCCACACACTGAAAAATTGAACTCTCTCCTCTTCTGGCAGATCCATAAGAGATGCGAACACTGTTTGCAGAGTAACCACTTAACTTTCTAAAGTGATTATTCTATTCTCTCTAGGAGTGCTAAAAATAAGCCAACTATACACCCAGCTTTTTGTAACTTTTCATTTAAAAGGGATAAAAGTATACGATAAATAATATGTAAATGTGAACTAAGGCAGTTAGTTACATACTAGATAATATGAAAATAAGTAGTGATTCAAAACCATACTCTCAATAAGCTAGAAATTAGTAAACTACAGCATACAGTTTAATGTTTATTTCAATCATTAATCTAATGAACCTAATGTCATATACTATCTTCCCACATGAATGGCATTGAATGGTGCTGAGGAATTACAGTAATTTTCGTCCCGTCACTGTTAGGAAGGACGCTGGTGTGGCTCTGTGGCCAATAGTCAGGTGCTAATGAGGAGGCCACGCACGGCACTCACAGTGCCGAGATGGCACGCGCAGACGGAGGACATGCAGCTGCGGCGCGCGGAGGCCCATTGTGCTGCTTATTCAGTGTTTGTACATATTTGAAAATGCCTATAAAATGGGATAAATCGTTATTCTGTCAGCTGCCTACCTGACCAAGGAAAATATTTCAGCTTGTTACAGTTCAAATTTATTCAAAGACCTGTCAATCTAAATTAACAGACTGAAAGTCCATTGCCTGCCACATTGTACCTCATGCTGATGCTGACCTTTTAAAGTCTGTAGATCTCAAGTCCATGGGAAACCAGCCCTCTCTGCTCTTTCAGCTTCACTGTAACCCCACGCTGGCGCTTCTGCAGCCAGGTGGGATCTTCTCAAGATGCTTGTACCCCTGCCAGGCGGGTGCGTGGAATGCTATGGGATGGTGGCACGTACTGCAAGGATTCTGTGGCTTCCTCCAGGGCCACCTCCAACAGGGCCTCCCTGCAGCCCATGGCAACCTGCAGGACCCCACAGTTCACCTGGCGCTGACAGTGATAGCCTCCCTGCGGCACTGTAAACTTCTTGGCGGGGACACTTGATCTTTCTTCAGATCCTGTGTTTAGATGCAGCAGCCACAAGATAAACATTTGAGAATTAAGAAAGTAATTTGTAAATCTCAAGACTTGTAGCATATCATAAAACTAAATATATGGAGATTTTTTTCATATGCAATTTTAAGGCATTTTTTCCAGAATATAATAATAATGATGTTTGTTGTTGTTATTATTATTATTTTGGTACTGGAGATGGAACCCAGGGGCATTCCATCTCCAAGCTACACCCTCAGCCCTATTTTTATTTGTTATTTTGAAACAGGGTCTCACTGAGTTGCAAAGGGCCTCACTAAGTAGCTGAGGTTGTTTTCGAACTGTGATCTTCCTATCTTAGCCTCTTGAATGCTGGGATTACAAATGTGTGCCACCGCGCCCGGCTCCCAACATTATTCTAATCTTACTATTGCACTGTTGTTAATAAACTGTTTCTGAAACCAAGTTTGAGTTGTAAAAATACGACGTGAATAGCCAATTGATATTTTCACATAAATAACTTACTTTAATGAACAGAACAGAACTATACCATCATTTTCATTAAAGAGACAGCCCATGGCTAATCAAAAAATAGAGAGCTATAAGTCCCCTCCATAAGAAGTACTGATGATTGGCATAAATTAATAATTACAAAGACCTTAAGATTTATCCCATTTATTATATGCCTGGCACTGCTATTACTTTATTTGTCCTCACTAAGGTCCTGTGAGGTGGTGTTGAGACTCAAAAAACAATGCTCTAAAATATGCCCCTTGGACTTCAACAGTGAGCAGCACAGAGCTGGGAGGAGCCAACAGGCCCCGTGAGGCTCCTCAACCTGCTCCTGTCTGGGCCACCGGGAGGCGCGCGAGGGCCTGGCTGCTCCTGGTGGACGGGGAGGCCAGAACACACAGCACAAGGGGGAGGCCGAGAGCAGGAGCCCAAAGCCTTGTCCCAGGCCACTGTCTACCCCTGGCCTCGTTCTTTCCCCCTAAAAATCATTTGCAACTCCTCCAAATTTGCCTACATTCTCTCTCTTTTCTCCCCTACAAAGAGGTATTTAAGCATCAATCATCGGGTTCTTCTTTGAACTTCCTGTTTTATGTGGCTCCCATGCACGGGGACACTTGAATGCATTTATGGGCCTTTTCCCTAATAATCCGTCTGTTTCAGCAAACAGACAAAACCTTCAGAAGGAAAGTCTTAATTCCCCTGTAGTAGATAGCCCCGCTTTGGAAAGGACCAAACAGATCAGAAGTTGCTACTTGCCCCCAAACCTACCACTGTAAATGAAGCCAGTTCAAACCCAGCCAGTGTGCCTAACTGCTGACAGCCTTCTTCCAATGGCTCTAGCATCTGTCCCTCCATACTTATGTATAGGACACACAGCTCTGTGAGCTGCAGAAGGGGGGTTAGACTCGTTTCTCTTTTGTTCCTGGGTCTTCCGTGTAAGTCAGAGAGAAACCAAACAAAGGAAAATAAGTCACTTAAGCTGTTTGCCTTGTCTCTAAAGTAATAGTACCTAACCTTTACACACAGCACTTTTACAGAAATACCCAGCACTGTTAAGTCTTTTCTGAGTATCAATCAGTTAATCCTTAAAGCAATTCATGGATGTAGGTCCTACTGCAGCAGGAATTTGGGGATACAGAGAAAGAAACATGTGAGTCTCAGAAGAGAAGCACCCCGAAGGGTTGGACTGCAAAGCGCCGAGCCACGCCTTCCTCCTTTGCCTGCGTGCTCCTGGATGTAACAGGAAGGGAAGGCAGTGCTCAAGCGCTAGAGAAGCTTAAGTTATGTGACTCCACCTCTCGTCCAGGCCCTCGCTACTGTCCCTCGGTAAATACTGGCACTCCAGGCCCAGGGGCTGCGCCCTCGACTCAAGAAGGCTGCATCCTCCCTTGAACCTGAATCAGTTCTCCAAAGCAAATCTGCCTCTGGCTGGTGGAAAGGA
The DNA here is from genome assembly GCF_963383645.1 of Muscardinus avellanarius. Taxonomy (NCBI): domain Eukaryota; kingdom Metazoa; phylum Chordata; class Mammalia; order Rodentia; family Gliridae; genus Muscardinus; species Muscardinus avellanarius. The sequence continues at coordinate 73,034,797 of NC_137800.1, forward strand.
TCCTTTCCACCACAGTCCCGAGCTGAGGTCCCCCCCTAGGAGCGCCTCCAGTGGCACTATTTTAATCTCCATTTTTCAGAAAGGAAACTGAGGCTAGAGAGGTCAGCACCAGGATTTCAGCATTCCCCTACGCTGTGCTCTTAGTCACCGCACACTTCCTGGCGCACACAGAGACAAGTAGCTGAAGGACAAAACCTCATCTTTGCCCTAAACAGTGGCAAAGTTACTATTTTTCACTGACACTTCCTTTCAGGTATATTCTGTAGTCGTGTTATCGATATCAAAATAATATTATAATAACATTAATTTACTATAAAGACAGCTTTTTCCCATCTTTATCAATGTACAGATGTATTTTTACATAGTATATCTTAACAGAACATTAAATAAAAATTGCTTTAAGCTCAGGAATGTGATTTATCAAAATCATTAATATTACTGAGGCCTGTCAACAGTGCTTGCAACATTTTTTAAAAACGAAAAACAGTGTGGTCACTCTATAAGCATTTTCTTCTACTGCATGCAGCTAGTATAAATTTACCCCAGTTTTAATAAACAAAGGAGAGTCTCTATTCCTAGAATCTCTATTCCTCTATTCTGCACAGGTCTTTGACAGAAAGACAATAAATCCAGATAAATATATCAAAAGTAAAAGAGATCTCGTGCCAGGAGATGCCCACACCTCCAGAATCTGAGCACACACACTGAAGCTGAGTGGATTCCCCGCATCAAGACAAACAGCAGGCTCCCAGGCAAAGATGGAGCTGTCCGACAGGGACACGGCCTGCCCTGCACCAGGAGCAGCACAGCCACACCAGTGGTGCTTCTGCTCACGCCTGCAACTACGGGGAGAGAGGATCGCGAAGGTGCAAGGACACAACGGAGCTGTCGAGGAAAGGAGGCACTACTAGTCAGAGGAGAGAAAGGCCCTGAGGCTATGCAGAGTGCTCCAAGGAGAAGGTGCCCGGGGAGCAGCCGCTGGAATCAGAACGAGATGCCCCGAAGTAAGGAGCTTTGACACAAAGTATGGAGTGCTTTTGACACAAAGTATGGAGTGCTTTCAACAGAGGCGCATCTCAGAACTAAGGTCTCCCTGGCCTTCTCTCCCCTGCCCCCACTGCCACGCACAGGAAGGGCTTTCCCTTAGCCGCTCTTCTGACTGAGGGAAGCACCATCGCCCTGAGCTCCTCCCTGTCACCTCATCAAATGAGATGAACTCACAGGAAAGAACTCAGAGTAGACACCATGGGCATGCCAGCCACACCACCATACCAGCCCAGGGAAACTGTCCCAGGCTGCTGCCCATCATCTCCTGAAGATCACTTACTCTCCCTCTGAAGTTGCCTGCAGCCCACTCCCCTACACCCTCCCCACGAGGAGTGCACATGAGCTTCTAAGGCTCCCCAGGTGACTGGGGGCTCACTTTCCTGATGCCCCTGTGCACCGTCTCCCCTGTTCAGCTGTGTACTGTCGCTGTATTTCACCAGTCTGGATTATCCAACCTTCAGAGGGCAGAGAGTGGGTTCTTGTAATAAGGACCTAGAGGCTGACTTTGCTAACACTGGACTCTTCACTTGGGCTTGAAAATGTAAAAACCTTGTCATCTCCACTTGTATTTTGCATCTGCCTCCTTTGCTCTGACAGTCAGAACAGGATTCCAGGAACAAGTCTAACCTGCAAGCATCTTGTGATGAGTCATAACCGCCCTCCAGGCAACAGCAACTGTTTATCCTCCAACAAGGCCAGACGTGATGCACCATCCCAGTCCTGAGCTGGCTGAGCCCTACCAAGACTGAGTGAGTGTGCGCACTGGTTCCCATCTACACAATCTGAGAGCTCAGATCAGCATCCCCTGAAGACAGGGCTGAAAATGACAGTCCCCTCATCTTCCTAGTATGGTCATATTGAGTAAAGTTCCTTTTCTGCTTTTCACCACTACTTTCTCATTGGTTTGGGGGGCAAGTGGCCAGACCTGATGTGTTAGGAGCCCCAGAATTGGGCCTCAGGTCTAGAACTCTGATCACATTCCTTTTGTCCCACGTTGTTAAGGTTTGTGATCTAAAGGCAAAGACTCAGAATATATCATCCATATGCATTGCCTTGGATAAGTTTGTCCAGTCTTCGATGAACACAGTTTTCTCTAAAAGTTGTCAGCAGTGACTCTACAATCTTGCTCTCCGACGAGCACAGACATAAACCCTCAGCAAGCTGTTCCATCCACCTGCCCCAAAACACTTGGGGGCGGGGGAGGAGGCACGGAACAAATAGTCCAAACACCCAAAAGAAGGGTTTCTTTGGAGTAATAGACATAAAAGAAAGGCCCACACTTTTATTAGGTATTGGTAAGACCTTCTAACATTTCTCTCAATTAAAATGAAGTGTCTCAGCCGGACGTGGTGGCACATGCTTGTAATCCCAGGGCTTGGCTGGGATCAGGCTGAGACAGGAGGATCGCACAGGTTCGAAGCCAGCCTCAGCTACTTAGTAAGGCTCTTAGCAACTTATTGAGACCCTGTTTCCAAATAAAGTATAAAATAGGTCTGGGAGTATAGCCCAGAGGTAGAAAAGACCCTGGGTTCCTCCCCCAGTACCATACACACACACACACACACACACACACACACACACACACACACACACACAGTGTTACAAGTTTCCTAAAATTATTTAATACGACCCTAAAATGAAACTGAGAGAGTTCTAGCTGAGTGCAGTGTTACACTCCTATGATCCTAGTACTTGGAGGCTGAGACAGGAGGATCACAGGTGTGAGACCCAAGTCTGGTAATTAGTGAGACCCTGTGTCAAAATGAAAAATAAAAAGGGCTGGGGGTGTAACTTGGAAGAATGCTTTGGGTTCAATCCCTAGTACCAAAAAAATAAGTGAAAGGATTCTGGTTGTAGATTGAATGTTTTCCAACATGGGATTACAGATGCTAAGTTTTCTGAATAGAACGAAAAAGGGATTTGTTTTATAATACAAGCACAACTTTCTGCTGTATGTCCTCTGAACATAAGCACGTGACACTGTGTGCTGGCCCAGATGTCTTACCCCAGGTAACAGCTATGTTTTCACTCTTCCTACACAAACAGAATCGGCCATGTAAAGGCACCTTCTATGACTCTGATGAAAACTTTTCTTTCTTTCTTTTTTTTTTTTTACTTCTTTGAGCTATTTCAGTGTTAAATTATAAAACCAAAGGATGTACATATAACATAAACCTGCTTACCACAAGTTTGAGAGGATAAAACATCTGTTTTTTACTCTATGGTACAAAATCTCTGAATAGAGTACTAAAACAAAACAATGTGAGAATGAATATTGAAGAAATTACAGTGTAGAAAAACAATCAACTAACTCACCCCCTAAGACGTTGCTACTGTTCTCCAAAACTGCTTATAAGGCAAGGACTACAGAGCTGCTCTTTAATTCTATGGGAATATTTCCAGTTATAAGTGGCAGTTTGGTATCTAAGCTCACAAAGGCACGAATAATGGGCCTAGAAAGAGCAGCAGCAAAAATATCTTGCTAAAAAGCGCCCCCTCCCTGTACCACGAAGGAGAAAGTATGGTCACGGTTGGGGACCTGGGGCCAAAACAGCTTTCAGGCTGCCATGTATTTCCTCCTTAAACTTTATTGTAGGTTAATGAGAAAAATGCTTTAAAAAAAACTGTCTCTTTCAAGATAAACACAGCAAATGATTCATCCCTATTGTTTATATACTACCCCAGCTTTTGAGATATACATATATGTGTGTGTTATGTATGTACATAAATTTCAAGATGTTTGAGATCATTTCTGACTACTGATTCCATTTTTCTCTTGGGAGCTCTTTGCATTTTCCTGATTATTGACAATGGAATACACTGCTTTTATGATCATTAAATAAGATAAAGATTAGGAGCACTGTCATGTTAAAAAGACCTGGGCACGGTGGTTAAATAAGATAGAAAACATGGCTACAGAGCTGTGGTAACCATCTTCATTTCTGCAGGACTGTGCAGTCCCAAACACTGTCATCAGAGGTGCTGGAAAACTAGCTTGATCTAGATGAAGGTGACCAGGAGAACAAAGCCTCTCCTGACAGGCTATGAAAAGAAAAAGGAGAGAGGACTGTTCCATCACTTCTAGATGAGCACACTTCCAAACTGCCCCTAGGCGGACCCCATTCGGGATAGGACGCTGGGTTACAGGGCTTCCCAGGCTCTTCTAAGATGCTATGCTACAAGTAGAAAAAAGGGACACTGTCTGAAATTCTTTAAAAACTGTTACTCAGAAATCACTGTCTGAACAAGAGAAAACTCTATTTTAGGAACAGTAAAATATGTCATGTCAGAATCCTTCCAGAGCTCTGGAGCATACATCAGCTTGCCTTTAAAAAATTTTTTTAAACACTGGAATTTTGTTCTTGTCTTTAAAATAGCCAGACACAGGCAAAGGAGAGCAACACTGGCGACCAGCAGTATAAAGTAAAAGGTGAAATTCTACTTAGCTATTAATCTGTAAATACAAGTTTATCTGGTATAGAAAACAAATGGGAGAGACTGGATATAAATGCAATACATAAGAACACCCAAAAGCTATGGGAAGAAAATGTGTCTCAATTGTACTGTTTACCTTCAGCACTTCCCAGAATCACTGTGAAGTGGTGACCAGGTGTTGAGGGCAGGCCTTGGGGCTTTCGACCCCTCCTGGAATGATGCTCACTAGCTGGGTGACTCAGCACGCTAGACTCCATATTCTCATCACACAAGGTTGTTGTGATACTGAGAAAAGTACAGAGTTAGCACGTTTTTATTTTTATTTTTTGGTGGTACTAGGGATTGAACCATGGCCTCATGCTACGTAAGTATACTTCAACTGAGCTACAACCCGAGTGCGTGCGTGCATGCGTGCGTGCGTGCGTGCGTGCGTGTGTTTTACGGGAAACTGAACTCATCAGCCTTCTACCTCTGAGCTACTTCTCCAGCCCCATTCTTTATTTTAACAGGGTCTTGCTAAGTTACTGAGCGTCTCACTATGTTGCTGAGGCTGGCTGTGAACCTGTAATCCTCTTGTCTCAGCCTCCCAAATACTGGTATTATAGGTGTACACCACCACGTCCAGACAGGGTCTCACTAAATTGCCCAAGCTGGCTTCCAACTTGGGATCCTCCTGCCTCAGCTTCCCAAGTAACTGGGATTATAGGTATTCACCACTGTGCCTGTGTATACAGCTAGAACATTTTAAATGGCTGATTAATAATAGTTTCCTTTTTTTCTCTAATTTTTAGTATTTTCTTTTGTTTTAGTGCTGAGATTGAACGTATAGCCTCTTGTATGCTAAGTACATAAGTGCATGTTCTACCAATGAGCTGTGCCTCCAGCCCCTAAATAAATTTAACAAAAATAAGTCTATGCCAGGTGTGGTGGTGCACGCTTGTAATCCCCGCGCTTGGGAGGCAGAGACAGGAGGATCGTGCTGGTTCGGAGCCAGCCTCGCTGGCTTCAGATACCCTGTTTCCAAATAAAAAAATACATAAAATAGGTCTGGGAGTGTAGCCTGGAAGCAGAAGGGCTTCCAGGAACCCCAGTACCACCAAAAAAAAAAAAAAGTCTATACTCATATACCCATAATGGTAGGTCTGTGCAACATTAATTTTACTAAATAAAATAAATTTTGATGGCAAGGTGATACATTTCGATGTCACTGTCGTGTTTGTTTTGTGGCTGTGCTGGGGATCAATCCCAGAGCCCACACAGGCGAGGCAAGTGCTCTACCACTGGGCTATATCTCCAGCCCGGATATTACTCTTCTATCACCTCAATGCAATTATGGTGGTAATTCTTATTATAAATAGTTTTAGACAGGCGTGGTGACATACACTTGTAACCCCAGTACTTAGGAGACTGAGACAGGAGGATCGCAGGTTGGTGGCCACTCTTAGCTACTTAGTGAGGCCCCCTGCAACTTAGTGAGACCCTGTTTCAAAATAAAGAAAAAAAATGGGGCTTGGAGTGTAGCTCGGAGGTAGACTGCCTCTGGGTTCAATCCCTGATATGAAAAAAATAAAAATTTAAAAAAAGTTTTTTTTTTAATGAAAAATAAACCTAACTAGAATCATCTATACGTCATAAGTTTCTGACAAGTTCTGTTGCATCTTAGTCACAACTACAGTAGATATTTCCCAAGCTTTCAAAGGTGGAATTTGAGGCTGGAAAGCGAATACCATATTAGTAAGTAGCCTAGGCTAATTTTTTGTCTTATACAACTAGTTTAAATAGCCCTTGGGGCTGGGCATGTGCTTACTAGTAGGGTACTTGCCTAGCATGCCTAAGGCTCTGGGTTCCATCCCCAGCACCACTAACTAAACAAATAATCCTTAGGAAAAACAGAAAAGTGATTAGCTCAGCATTGTTCAGTGTTTTAGTTATGTCCTGTCTTCAAGTAACCACCAATTCCTCAAATGTAACCAAACTAGCCACAGTTCATACACCTGCATCCATAGCACGGGGCCCATGCGGGGGACGTCAGGTGAATTTTGAGGAGCAGCAGTTCCTCAGCTGAGCTGGCCGCTCCCTCCTCCACCCTGGAAGTCTACAGAATCCACAACAGCTGCCAGTCTGAGGAGGCACAAACTCCACAGCTTGTTTCACAAGCAGAGCCGTAGATGCCACAGGTTCTTTTCCAGCACAAACCTCCAGTTAAAAAAGCTAAGTAAGACAGAGCCATGAAGCGCCACATGAATTCAACAGGTAAAACCGCTTTCTGAGCCTGACAGGTAAGATTTTACACAGAATTCTCCTTTGTGGTACTGGAATTTACTTTAGTGAAAGGTATAATTTTTGCTGTCAAGTTTATGCCATGTTCCAGCAAAAGGGTAATGAAATAGAATTGCTGTATTTATTCATGATACCAAACATATATAATATACAACAAAAACTGTCTTGATCCACTCCTAAAACACTCCATTGCTGCAATTATTGATCATTCAACAGTGAAACATAATAAGAAATCACAGGAAGATAACATTTAGGCACCAAAACCCTCATCTCAGGCTCTATTTTCATGGAGTTTAATACCTAAACAAGCTGTCAGAGTGCCAACTCCTCTTCAGTGTAAAACATCTTAGAGAGTTCCTGGCCATGCCCACAGTATGACACCTAATGACAGGGTATTAGCACAAAGAATAAGCTAGGTATGAAAAATGAACTGTCTCAGAACCCAAATTACAAGACAGGATATCTGCATTTCTGTACCACAGGACATAGTTTCTTTAAACCTTATTACATAAATACAAATACAAATTGACATAGGAAAAAAGATGATGAGCAGACACTTAAAAATCTTGCTAGTATTCACCAATAAATCAAGATTTTTCAAGGAGTAATAACTTAGGTGAATAACAATCTTGCAATATTAAAATTTAATACATTATACATATATCGCAACCTTTAAGAACTATGTTAATATAATAACATGAAAAATGCTAGCATTTGCTATACATTCCCTACAAGTACTTTAAAAAATGAACACTGAACACTCTTACCTCCATTCTTATTAGATTTTTCCTGATCACTTAATAAATAATAATATAACTCTAGCTGGAATTCCATTCCATTAATGTTCTAATGGTATAGTGAATTCCCGAGCTATCATTTTATTTCAGCTGTATGTCTTAAGCATGGGGCTGGGATGTAGCCCAGCAGCAGAGCACATGCCTAGCATGGGGAAGTCCTGGGTTCGATTCCCAGAAGCAGGTGACAGGCTGCACAAAAGATGAACATCAGAGAGGGAAAAGAGAGCTCATCTCTTAACTTTGATGTACCTTATTCTAATTTGTAATCTCAGAAACAGAATAACCACGGAAGAGTAAGAAATCAGTAACGACATGTGTGTCTTACTAGTGGGCTTCTACCTGACGGGGCATGACACAAACACCACAACACAAGACACCTTCAAGGCCTAGAAGGGAGTTTTCAAAAATGCGGTAACTATCAGGAACCATTCCTCAGTTGTCTCCATGGGTAGAATACATTACTCAGCAGGAGACTCACAATGAATTCTTAAGGTATAATTGTTTGCAGGAAATTCCTTAAGTTAAATAGCCTTGTGTATGTATATATGGAAATACCACATATGTATGTCACTAAATCATGTCCTCTGGCCAACAGGTGACAGAGTGCACTCGAGTCCTGTAAACTATGAAGAGCACATACTTTTTAACCTGTATGAAGCATCATGACATTTTCAGAACCCACTTTGAGAATCAGCCATTTTAGATGAATCCATAGAGTAATAAGGAATTAATTTTAACTTTATACTGTGGCTGAATTTAGCTCACATATTTAACTATATTAACTTCTTCTGGGAAAATAAGCACAGCAGCAGCCAGGGTTGCTGAATTAGTTCTATGAAGCTGCACTGTAAGAAATGGACTCATTATTCTAACAGCTCAGCATTACTTTTCTGGCATTTATATTTATCTTTTAATATAAAGGCTGCTTCATAAAAATGTTTGTGGGGCTAATTTCACGTGATGGACGAGAGGGCATGTTTTATAAATGCAGAAGTTCTAGGCTGCCATGCAACACTGTTCACTTGCTTTAGATATTCAGTAATTTTTACTTACTGGTAATATAAAGAAACTAATAATGTTCTTATTAAAATGTACTGCTTGTATATTCAAATCAGGTAGAAATTTAACTTCTTTTTAAAAAAGTATATAATATATATGTCATGCAAATCACAAAATGTACCCAAGCATGGAGGCAACAATTTTAAAGAAAAGCAGCTAAGGAAAAGCATGAAACGAAGTTCCACCTACAGGGATTCCTCTGACTATTTTCGGAGAGTCCTGGAGAAGACATGGATTTGAGGACTGGTCAGGTAACAGAAGCAGTGCTGGCCAAGTGAGACCTGCAGTCACCAGGCAGCTTCTCTCAGGAGCATCTTCATCAGGGATGTAGAACAAAGGATGCGAGGCTGGAGCCAGGAGCAGGTTTTTCCAAAGAAGTGGTATTAAGCCTGTTAGTTTTCTGCTGATAGCTTAAGCAGACATGCATTGGAATCTACTGCCTCTGTAAAAGCCAAATGCAAGCTCTCAGGGGCTCTGGTGTACAAAGATGTATGCACCGAGCTGGGACCATACCAAATGCTGCCAGAATGGGGGGGGGGGAGGCTGAAAATACACTAAATCCTTCTGAATTTGTCATCTGGTCACAGAGATGCATTAGTAACCTGCCTTTCAAAAGGCAGAAAAAACCTTGCTCTCTGAAAATAACAACATAAAAACTAAGGGTATGCCTCATCTTATAATGCAGAAGGCATCTTTAAATTCCCCTCACCTCATCTTTAGTGTAGCTTTAGCCTAAAGGTTCAAATTCAGCAATACTAACCAGTGGCTTGGAATGTGCTATGTATTTTTAATAAGTATCTTAAATCATCACAATTCCAACAGTTACAAGCAGTTGTCAGCAGTCTCTGCCTATTTCAAAACAGTGTGCTCTAAATCCCGCCCCATCCAGCTCTCCCTAAATCACAGGTCCATCCATCAGCCCAGCTCTCGCTATTTGACCTCTCCTCTCCCCTGCTCACACAAATGCTCTCACTCTTCTCCCCCTGCCTACCCCTTAAAAACCCTCTCTTCAGTCTCTTTCCCCCACCCTTAACTTTTGAAAGCACTGTCTCTGCTTCCTCATTGATTCAAATATTTATTCAGTACCAACGTGCCCAGCATCAGGGTTCATGGTGAACAGGGCCAAGCCTCCCACTCATTCCAATCTTCCGCCATCTGATTTCCGCTCCCTACCCCCACATCTACACATCCAAGCTGCGGAAACCGTCCCCAGAAAGGCCCTAAGCAGCACTCAGTTAACAAGTTCAACAACATTCTCAGACTGTACTTCACTTTGCCCTCTCTGTAGCAATATGATACTGCTTCTTAGCAGTTCCTTGAAATAAATACTCTTTTAGTGACACCACACTGTGCAACTTACCTCTGAGACAAATGAGAGAGAATCTAAAGGAACAGGAACACATTCCATGTTCATGGATTAGAACTCTGGAGTGAAAAGATGACAATTTCCCCAAAACTCATTTAAATCCCATGCTTAAAAAAAAAAAAAAAAAAAAAAAACTAGGAATTTTCAAAGTGGCTAAGCCAGTGGTACAAACTTGTCATCTCAGTACTTGGGAGGCTCAGACAGGAGGATCATAGGTTTCAGGCCAGCCTCAGCGACTTAGTGAAATTCCATTTCAAAATAAAAAGGGCTGAGGGTGCTGTACCACTCCTGGGAATACCAAAATAATATAAGCCAAACTACTATCTATGTTCACAGCTGCATGATTTACCATTGCCAAATTATGGAACCAGCCGAGATGTCCATCAACAGATAAGTGGATTACAAAACTATGGGATATATACACAATTGAGTTTTACTCAACCATAAGGAACAAAATTATGCTATTTGCAGGGAAATAGATAGAACTGGAGAACTTTATGCTAAGTGAGATTATCCAGTCACAAAAAGTGAAGAGTTGGAAGGTATCCCTGATTGTGGAAGCTAAGGAGAAAATGGGACACAGGAGGGTCTCTAGAAAGAGGAGGAGAAGCCTTAGATGAGTGAAGACGGGGACCTGAGGAAGATGGGCGTGGGGAAGAGGGAAGCGCCTCAAGGGACATGATGTACATACACAAACTTGCCCATCACTGTGCTGAGCCTGGGAAGGAGGAGGATTCGAACAAGGTAGGAACTGGGGGAGGGCTCACTGAGTGCTGCGTGCATGATTGCCTCCATACCCTGAACTTCACCACAGTGTATGACTGCAGTGCACCAATAAAAAGAAATGGGCTGGGGGTATAGCTTGGAGGTAGAACACACCTGGGTTAATCTTCAGTACCAATAAAAGAAATTTTAAAATAACTTTCCCATTAGTAATTATTTTCCTCCTTCCCCCCTCACCTTGCTTTTTCTTCAAGACCAGACCAGGTCTCATATGTTCCTTGGCTTGTCTGGAGCTTGTGTGGAGGAGGGGGCTCAGGTGGTCCTCTACAGCCTCAACGTCTGGCATTTCTGGGATTATAGGCACGTTCTACCACAATGAGTTGGAACTTCTATTTGTTTCTTTTTAATGCTATTGTTTTAAATGTCAATTTTGTGTATATTGCATAATAAATTAGGATAGAAATTCTTATATGACATGTGAATATACATATTTGGGGCGCATGTTAAATATTTGCTCATCATGAGGGTACATAGTCAAATAACCTAAGAGGTTACAGTTGGAGTTGAAAGAGCCAGAATAGGAAGTACGGACATAATTTCAGTTCAGGGTAGTAGGATGGGATTTGCACTTGAGATAATACAGAAGACAGGTTGGAAAGAGCAGGTCTAGAAAAAGAGAGGTGAGTTGAGCCGGATGCAGTGGTTCATGCCTATGGGAGGCTGAGGCTGGAAGATCACAAGCTCCAGGCCAGCATGGGCAACGTAGGGAGACCTTGTTTCAAAATAAAAAAGAACTGAGGATGTAGCGCAGTGGGAGACTGGTTGCCTCGCATGTGCAAGGCCCTGGGTTCCACCTCCAGGACCACAAAAGCAAAGGAACAAGAGTGCTCTCGTCTCCCGTCTCCCTCTCCACTCCTACTGTGTCACACACTCGTCTCCCTCCTGGAGACCACCAGCCCAAAGCCGGTGAGGCTGCGCATCACTTGTTCCCTGCCCACGTGTCCAACTGCATCTCTCCACTTCACCCCACACACCATATGCTTCAGCCATGACAAAGTATTTGTAGTTCCTTCAATGAACAAAAAATTAAATTTTAACTTGAATTCTTGAAGTAAAATGAACAACTGTATCTTTGCAAGTGTTCTTCCCTCTTTCTAGAATGTCCTTATTATCCTTTTTAGCCTCAAGATAGTCATCACCCAGATCAAGTGTCCCTGCCCGGCTCCAGCCAGTCCCTCCCACCTCACTGTGCTTACTTCTGTTATCCCTGGATTATATTCAAATTACATATTTGCTTTTCTCCCTAAGAGCTCTGCCATATCCTTTAGCTCCTTGAGAAGAAAGGATGCTTTATGTCATCCAATGGGAGACATATCAATATTACCCAATGGAAGCTAAATAGTTTGACTTACATGTTAAGCTAACTCCCAAATTGAATCAACAGCTCTATCCAAGTTTCACACTCATTATCACCAACTTGATTTGTGACATGCTAAGGGCTGACATGCCAGTAATATGCAAAGTCCACATCAGCGAGATCCCCAATGGTCTCCAAACTCTGATTAGAACGAACTCTTCAATTGATGGCTTTTATTTTTAGTTAGTTCTAACCATCTTGTCACTGGGAATGGCTCCATCTTTGAGATCTAAAACTGAAATTCCCTCTTGGCCCACAATTTCAGGAATTCCTTGTTGAAATTCCTCTTCCACTTTCACTGGAAGTGTTCTTCCTTTCCATGGTGCACCCCCTGCTTCTTGCCTTCCTATTTTGCTGGTCTATTTAAACAGGCCATTCCTCCCTGTTCAGCATCAGCTGTGTGGCCAGCCCAGTCAATCATGCGCTCAGTGGCGCCCATGATCTGGAGTCCTACTGGGCATCATAGGCTCTTCTCAATTCCAGCCTGGAGTTAACTAAAGAAATTTTGGGTTTTATTTCTACTTCTGAGCCTAGCCCCCCAAATTCAGATTGTCTTCTTTATGTGGATTCTCCTAGATTTATTTCATCCCTGCAAGTCAATTTTTCCCTGTTTTATCAACCACCCTTTCCCTCTCTCTCAGGGAAAGAGAAGATGTCCCTAGATCCTCTCCAAAGATGATTTATCTGGATACCATTTCTTCCATGTGCTCTAGGATCTTAACCCATTCCTCTAATATCTTCAACTTCACCTTCTCTCTTGACTTTGAGTCTGACCCCATCTCAGGGTTTCATTTACATTTAGGAAAGAACAGTTAGTTCATGTAACCTTTACTTATTAACTTCTCCCTTCAGATTTGCAATCTGGATTCTATTACAAATAGCTCTTTCAAGTCACCATATGATTCGATGTCAAATCCAGTGGTTTCTTCTCATTTTCTTCTCATTCTGCTCATCTTTTGGTAAAACTTCTAGCAGTAATGACCACTTCTTTATACCTCCTCTCCTCTCCTCTCCACACTGCTATGCTCTTCTTCCCACTTCTCAGCCTACTTTGTCCTGTCGGTCCAATGGCTCTGTTTTCCACAGCAAAGTCTTAAAGATAATCACACCTTAATAGGCCTTGGCTGCCTCTTTCGGAAGACTCTTGTGATGACCGCATGCACTGTGACAGTGGTAACTCCTAAGTTCTGCCATGTTTTTACTCTATAATCATCTTTATAACATAACCAGATAATTTTACACTGAATAGTAGATAACCATGATACCACTACATCCCCTCCTGGTCACGTTTCAAATGGCGGTTAACTCAGGGGCCCATTAGGAATGCAAATATAAATTCTTCAACTTAAAATACAGTTAGATTTTTTTTTTTTTTTTTTTTGGTGGTACTGGGGTTCCTGGAAGCCCTTCTACCTCCGGGCTACACTCCCAGACCTATTTTTACATTTTTATTTGGAAACAGGGTCTCCTAAGCCAGCGCGGGCGGCTGGCTTCGAACCTGTGTGATCCTCCTGTCTCTGCCTCCCAAGCGCGGGGATTACAAGCGTGCGCCACCACGCCCGGCAAAATACAGTTAGATTTTTAATCATGAATTTTTTGAGCCTGGGTCCACTGATTGAGAATTCTTGCATAAACCACCCACACTGCACTGGATGAAGCTTTCAGCCTATTTTTTTTTTTTAAGCAGAAGGGGAATTTAGGATGTGTGACATAATCTGTGTACAGAATAAGGATTGTGGTTATTTTTCCAAATATTTTCTAATTCTTAGCAAATTTAAAATGCTATTTACCTATATTAGTTCTTCCAAAGAAGTCAATTTCATTTTATTACAGTTTTCTTTAGTACTGAGGTTTCATCATTTTCTCTAATATTCAGTTACACTATATATTATGATAACAACTAGTAAAATGATTTTATGAGCCTACACCACTCACTCTGGGTAAGCACCCAGCTCAGCTAGTGAAACAACTATTGAGGAGTACTAGCCAGCGGCCTACAGGCACAATGCAGCACACTGTGGGTACCAGTCAGTACACAGAGAAATGAAGAATGGGGGTTAGTCTGGTGAGGTGCTCAGGTGAAGGCAGAAAAGCAGATACACAGAGGTAAGAACAATATTCACCCCTCGATCTCTGCACTGCTATGTTTCCAGGGGCACAATATATCTAGTCTGAAACTTTAAAAACCTTAAGAATAGTTTTAAGTTTTATAAATGGAATGACAATCTATTTTAAAAATTAAAGGGGAAAATGATTAATAATCCCTGAATAGCACAGGGCTACTCTGGCTAATTTCCCATTTCTTTAAGGATGATGAAAAACTTGTTTTTTTGTGGTACTAGGGAAGGAACATGGGAATTCTACCTCTAAACTATACCCCCAAGCCCTATTTTTTATTCTTTATTTTGAAGCAGGGTCTCACTGAGTTGCAGAGGGCCTAAGTAGCTGAGATTGCAGGCTTGGAACCTGCGATCCTCCTGTCTCAGCCTCCCAAGTACTGGGATTACAAGTGTGTGCCACCACACCCGGCCCTAAAAAAACTTATTTACTTTACATGTGTTTATATTAATGGAATCTCTTTCACAATGAAAACATAAAATTAGGAGTTAAGATTCTACTTTCCCTTTTCTACTCAAGTAGCTGTCACTAAAGAGTTTGAAAAAAATGTAACATTTGGGGAACACAGAAAATCTTCCTATACAATGTTAGAACAACAATACCTGGCTGTAATGATCCTACAGAGATTTGCTTTCGGTAGCAAAAGCGAAAGGTGAACTTAACTCACCTCAGTGGAGCACAAAAGGAAGAATCCAGGAGCTCAGCGGATGATACTGATCTATATTACTAAGTCTGAGGGGTTTTAGTTTTGGCTCCAAAAAGTTTCCCCAACTTAGAAGAGGGCTTCTAAATACAATTACAAGTTGAAGAAAGCAAATGGAGGAAGTAATATATTTTGTTTTCCTGCAACCTATAAAGGAAAAACAAAGGAGCCTTCCAAATATAAGAAACTGTTACATTATGTTTGAAAGTTTTTAAAACCGTTTTTCCCCACTGATATTTTTGTAAGTTAAATTTCTGGCTACTAGGTTATTTGTGCTTTTGAAATACTAGCACAAGGCCGGGCGTGGTGGCGCACGCTTGTAATCCCTGCGCTTGGGAGGCAGAGACAGGAGGATTGCGCAGGTTTGAAGTCAGCCACATGCACTTGCTTAGGAGACCCTGTTTCCAAATTAAAAAAAAAAAAAAATGTAAAAATAGGTCTGGGAGTGTAGCCTGGAGGTAGAAGGGCTTCCAAAAACCCCAGTACCAAAAAAAAAAAAAAAAAGAAAGAAAGAAAGAAAGAAATACTAGCACAATACTCAAGAGAAGCTTTTGTTTTTGAGACAGGGTCTTGCCATGTTGCCCAGCCTGGCCTCAAACTCCTTGGCTAAAAGCTATCCTCCCACTCTGCTTCCTAAGCAGCTAAGGCTGTAGGTGTACACCACTGTGTGAGGTACGAGAGGAGACCGTTTTAAATAAAAATTAATATTAAAAATGTAGATATGATGCAATAATTAATTTAAGGCTTGCTCAAGTCCAAGAGCATAAATTAGCCTGTGGGTGGATTTGATGTGCTGTTAAATGTTGTACATAATTAGGGATGTGTGTATAAACAAGATACTTTAGCCTAAATTGAATTATTCTATCAAGTAACATGTAACATTCCCTAACCTTTTGAAAACTGCTGGTCTCTTCTGTGAATATCATCTTACTAAAAAAAGAATGCCTCAGTAGTGAGATGAAAGTAAAGCTGACATTTTACATAATGGGTGTCCCTGCCTGTCTTTTAATATTAACTTGATTGTTTTTTTCCATCTCTTAACATTATATAAGATGCTCAACTAGTCAACCAAAAAAAAAAAAAAAAAAAAAGACAGGAGGAAAAAGAACATTTTATCAGAAGTTCAAATCTTGTTTTAAACCACTGATGAAAAATAATGTCTACAAGTAGTGGCTCACAAATTGAGTGGGAACAATGAGAGCCATGATAAAACATTATAGCATATGATCTTTTAATATCACTTTCAACATACCGGCCATGAGCGTAATCACTTACTACGGTTGCAGTGGGTTTTGTAGCCCCAAGTCTGTTCAATTACAACCATAATAGAATAAGCCTTTGTACCTTTTATCTTGAGGATTAATCATTTTATAAAAACATCCAAACAGATCAGATATACAACTAACTATAAATAATGTACTGGAAAATCTTTAATCATTCAGTAAATGTAAAGGTCAAGACTAGTTTATGTGAAATAGAATAAACATGAAGCAAATCAGAAGTGACTTAAAAAATAATGTAAGGTCTATTTAACTGGTAATGAATAATTGAAAAACAGAAAATTTGAAGGGCCTTGAGCTGCTGGAGTTTGTGGTTTTCTCTATTTTTCACTCATGTTTCTCTATGGCCAGTAGGAATCAACATGACCAAGAATTATTCTCCAGTGTGTCTCCTTTAAAAGCCGGATGTGGTGGTGCATGTCTGTAATCCCAGTACTTAGGGGGCTGAGACAGGAGGATAGCAGGTTCAAGACCAGCCAAAGCAATTTAGCAAGACTCTCAGGAACTTAGTGAGACCCTATTTTAGAAGAAAAAAAAATAGCTGGGTGTGGTGGCACACACTTGTAATCCCAGCGCTTGGGAGGCTGAGACAGGAGGATCACACAGGTTCAAAGCCAGTCTCAGCTACTTAGTGAGGCTCTCAGCAACTTAGTGAGACCCTGTTTCCAAATAAAATAGAATATAGGTCTGGGAGTATAGCCCGGAGGTAGAAAAGCCCCTGGATTCTACCCCCAGTACCACACACACACACACAAAGAAATAGCTGGGCATGGTGGTGCATGCTTATAATCCTAGCACTTGGGAGGGTGAGACAGGAAAGATCACAGGTTTGTTGCAAGCTTCAGCTACTTAGTGAGGCCATCTGCAACTTAGTAAGACCCTTAAAATAATGAACTAAAGTAAGACCTTTAAAATAATGAACTAACTTGCCGGGCGTGGTGGCGCACGCTTGTAATCCCCGCGCTTGGGAGGCGGAGACAGGAGGATCGCGCAGGTTCGAAGCCAGCCGTGCTGGCATAAGAGACCCTGTTTCCAAAAATTAAATAGGTCTGGGAGTGTAGCCCAGAGGTAGAAGGGCTTCCAGGAACCCCAGTACCACCAAAAAAAAATAAAGAAAGAAATAAAAAATAATGAACTAAAAAAAAAAATAGGGTTGAGGGTGCAAAATGCCCCTAAGGTTCCATCTCTAGTTATGAAAAAAAAAAAAAAAACCCAGGGGTATAGCTCAGAGATAGAATGCCTTTCAGTTCAATCCCTAGTACCCCCACACGCATATGAAAAAGGCTCCCTAAAATTGAAAAGTAATGCCAAGTTGCGTCTTGAATCTCAAAATATATTTCATTAGTCTCTATTCTAATGCAGGAAATAATGAGCCAGAAAACTCATCAAAGGAGACTCATCAAGGTTACAAGCGAGTGTCAGCACAGGACCCAGAACTGCAAACCTTTCAGGGGAAATAAGTGCCTCCACAGCAGGCGCCCCTGTCCTTCGTCAGGGGTATCCCCCACAAGACCCAGACTTTAAAGTTCTCAACAACCGTGAAGTTACATGTCTCCCTAACATGCTACTTACAAGGATCATTAGTCGGGATTCTCACGTGGTACATGCATTTAAAGAATATCAAAAGCTCTTGCGATTATATAAGACCTAGAAAAACAGTGGTAAGCAAGCTTCGACTTTTTATGTAAATTCACTCAAAGAAAAGGGAATGAGTCCTTTTCATCATCATCAAGAATGAACATCAGACATCAATTAACTCTGAACTACTTTAAAGTGAAGAATAAAACACACAATTACCTTTGAAGGCTTCAAGCTCCTTCCTATAAGAGAGAAGAAAAAAGAAAATGCAAATTTAAAATAGCCTACTCCCAGTGGAAACTGCTTATCAAATAATAAAAATTTACGTGCTTCCCGTGCCCGGGGTACTAGTTCTGGAAGCTCATGTAGCAATTATGTTTTATTGAAATTACCAATACCATCAGCCTAAAACAACTATTTCTAGCTATTTCCACCACTACCTACTAATGGCTTAAAATATTTCTACCAAAATTCAAACTATGAAAACATAAGAAAAACAGAGAATACTTTAATACCAGCTACGAACTGTCTTAAACATATGAGAATCAATTTATAAAAGCACTGAATTTTCCCTCCAGTGCTACACAGCAAAGGAGAAAAGGAGTAAGAGCCTGTCTGCGGACGGAGGCCTCCAGCTCGTCCTGCCACAGAGCTGCCTCGCCTCCAGGGATCTTCTGGTCTGTTACTTTGTCGATGTCGGTCAAGGATGCTGAACATAAAGTTTCTGGGGAAACGTAGAACGGAGGAAAACAGATAAACATTTTGTGACAAAGAAGTCAAAGAAGGTGTTTTCAAGTTTCCCTCATACTCTTATAATTACATGTACATTTTTAAGTACTGGTACTGATAAAAAGTAATTTTGAGAAATCAAATTTATTTAGTAAAAGTTTGTTGTTATACTCAAAATATGAGACACTTAACACTTATTTGCACTCTAGGCGAGCAAATTTAGAGAAGTTCTGAATTCTCAAATCAGTTTTCTACACTCCTAATTATAGTGCCCTCATGTTCCAAAGAGCTGACTACAATTAACCGCTGGTGGGCAGGACTGGCAAGCTGCCGACGGAGTGGCCAAGCAGACAGTGCTCTCATAGCAGCGAGAAGGCTCTTAAGTCCGGCCGGCCTCCCCTCTCTTCCTGAAACTGTTTACTTCTTATAATAATCCTCTATCGCCAGAGTTCCTAAATCACTAAAGAGAATATAACTGTCAAACCTATCTTTAAAAAAATGCAAATTTTTTCCTTTCTACCAATAGTCAACTTCATTTCTCTTTTTTTTCCTTCATTTTTCCCCTTTCATAATTGGGATTAAGCCCTGTAGCCCTCTACTATTGAGCTACTCTCCTAAACCCTTTTTATTTATTTATTTTAATTTTTATTATTATTATTATTATTTTTTATTTATTTATTTTTTTTTTGCTGGTCTGGGGATGGAACCCAGGGGTATTTGACCTCCAAGCTACACCCCCAGCCCTGTTTTTTATTCTTTATTTTGAAACCGGGTCTCACTGAGTTGCAAAGGGTCTCACGAAGTAGCTGAGGCTGTCCGTGAACCACGATCCTCTGGTCTCAGCCTCCCGAATGCTGGGATTACAAGTGTGCGCCACCACACCGGTTTCCTTTTTATTTTTTAGATAAGGTTCTACAAAGTTCCCCAGGCTGACCTTGAATTTGTGATCCTCCTGCCTCAGCCTCCCAAGTAGCTAGGATTACAGGTGTGTAACACTACAACTGGCTCAATTTCATTTTTTTTAAAGCTGGGGATTGAACCCAGGGGCTTTCTACCTCTGAGCTATACTCCCAGCTTCCCCTCCACCTTCCCCCCTTTCTAAAACAGATCTCCCTAAATTGCTGGTGTTGGCCTCTGACTCAGCCTCCCCAGTACTGGGATTACAGACATGTGCCACTGCACTTGACTTCAACTTAATTCTCAAAAGCTCAGAATACAAGTAGACATGCCTAAACCCTACTCTCTACTTACTTCATGAGATGAAGGCCAAAGTGCTTCTTAAGAGAACCTAAGATGCTGCCTTCGTCTCAGCTCTTACTGCTGCCCTCACACTAGTAATTCCCCGAGGCCACGGTGGGGTGGGGGTGAGTTGACAGCACACCAAATTTAATATTCTAATAAGTAATTCCTTTCTCTATGATTATAAGCTTCTGATTTGCTTCCTTTTAGAATATGACTATAAGCAAAACTACAAAAAAGGCACCTCTAGTTTCTTAAAAAAAGAAACTAAGAATAATTTCACACACACTGGTTTTCCCTTCCATAGAAGGAGGCATGGGGTCTCTCATGTTAATTAGCAACTGCTCACTGGGTGGCTGCTGGCTCTTTCAACCTCTGCGGCCTCCTCAGGCCATGGGAGGGGTACCGAGAAGAGCCTGGCACAGCACTCCCTTTACAAGGCCTCAAGATGCAAACTGCCAAGAAACTTCCCTTCAGCGTGAGTCATCCCTGTACTCAATCCCTAAAAGAGAATGCTGGTAGCGGCAGTGGGTACAGATGATTAGTATAAAGTAAAAATCAGCATCTGGTACTTTTGAAGAGCCGATAAAACAGCAGAACCAAAAGCCTGGGCATTTCATCTTTTGTAGGGTGTACCCCAGCATTTGCTGCCATTATAGGCATTTGGAAAGAAGTGAGGAGGCATGTCTAGCAGGGCAGAGGCAACAGCGGAGGTGAAGGAATGGGGGCAAAGGCGCAGGCTGTGCTTAGGAACTACACTCAGAACAGCAACACTTCAGCAGAGATTTATCCTGAAGCAAATACTTTCGACCAGCAGGCTGAATGTAGTGAAAGCAGTTCAGATAAAAAGGTAGGGCTTGCTGTGTCAGGAGGTGGGGCCACCGGGAGGTGTTTGGGTCACGGGGCTCCCAGTGGAAGCTTTCAGGATATTTTGTAGAAAGGAGCTGCCCAAGTTCATGAATCAAAAATGATAGCCAATTAGATCTACAAATAAATTTGTTGGGATTTTGTCTTTTGACAGTCTGATGACCACATGGAGCCCTGAGACCCCTTGAGGAACAGATGAAAGGCGCCTCCAACCTCCTAGCCTAGGGTCCTCTGTGTTCCTCAGAGCCCCGAGTTCCAGCTCCTCCCAGCTCCAGAGCTCCACTCTCTGCACTGACCCCCTGGTCTCTCTGAACTTGGAAGCGCCAAGTCTGTGCAGCAACACTTGACCTTCGGCTTTGTGGTGGCTAGAGCTGCAGTCTTGAAGGTAACTGGAGGGCAGGGAGGAGGAGGTGGTTGCTGTTGTAGACGATGGGAAGTCCAGGAATCTGTAGGGGTTTATGGTTTTCTCTTCTTCACTGCTACTCTTCTCATGCACTGGGCAAAAAGAGCCCCTGGGATCTCAGCACAGTGGCTGACAGGCACAGGTCAGGTGCGTGTACACTGTGAGTGTACATGAGAAGCACAGTGGCTGACAGGCACAGGTCAAGTGCGTGTACACTGTGAGTGTACAACAGAAGCACAGTGGCTGACAGGCACAGGTCAGGTGCGTGTACACTGTGAGTGTACAACAGAAGCACAGTGGCTGACGGGCACAGGTCGGGCATGTGCACACCGTGAGTGTACATGAGAAGCACAGTGGCAGACAGGCACAGGTCAGGCGTCTGCACATTGTGAGCGCACAACAGAAGCACAGTGGCTGATGGGCACAGGTCAGGTGTGTATACACTGCAAGCACACAACAGAATCACAGTGGCTAGAGGTCACAGGTCAGGTGTGTGCACACTGTGAGCACACAACAGAAGCACGGTGGCTGATGGGCACAGGTCAGGTGTGTGCACACTGTGAGTGCACAACAGAAGCACAGTGTCTGACGGTCACAGGTCAGGCATGTACACACTGTGAGTGTACAACAGAAGCACAGTGGATGACAGGCACAGGTCAGGTGTGTGCACACTGAGTGTATAACAGAAGCACAGTGTCTGACGGTCACAGGTCAGGCGTGTGCACATTGTGAGTGTACAACAGAAGCACAGTGGCTGACAGGCACAGTTCAGGCATGTGCACACTTCGAGCGCACAACAGAAGCGCAGTGGCTGATGGGCACAGGTCAGGTGCGTGCACACTGTGAGTGCACAACAGAAGCACAGTGGCTGATGGGTACAGGTCAGGCGTGTGCACACTGTGAGCGCACAACAGAAGCACAGTGGCTGACGGGCACAGGTCAGGTGTGTGCACACTTTGAGCGCACAACAGAAGCGCAGTGGCTGATAGGAACAGGTCAGGCATGTGCACACTGTGAGTGCACAACAGAAGCACAGTGTCTGACGGTCACAGGTCAGGCATGTGCACACTGTGAGTGTACAACAGAAGCACAGTGGATGACAGGCACAGGTCAGGTGTGTGCACACTGAGTGTATAACAGAAGCACAGTGGCTGACGGGCTCTCTTCCATCTACATCCTACTTTGTCTGAACATTCAGAGTCTAGTGGTTGTCTGGACTGTTTCTTTAGTCTAAGAAAACAACAACAATCAGTTTTCTTGTCAAATAAAACCACCTAAAAATTCAGGAAATAATTCCCAAATGACTTATACTCCCTAGACAAAAACAGGGCTATGTTAAAGAATTTCCTGAACCTAAGGAAGACTCTCAAAAAGTTTCTAAAGAATTCAAGGTCTTAATTGGGGCATGACCCTAAGATAACTGACTTTTGCTGACACACACTGGTGGGGCCTGTAAAAGCCAAAGATGGATGTAAGCAGAAGCCTTGGTCTCCCTGAGAATGACGTCAGTGAGCAGGCAAGCCCCACCAGGCTGCAAGAGGGCAAAGCCAGGGACAATCACAGAGACCTTTCTGTTGTTGTACTGCTGTACTGAGGATTGAACCCATGGCCTCATAACTATACCCTAGCCTTTTATTTTTTAATTTTGAGACAGGGCCTTGTTAAGTTGCCCAGGATGGCCTCAAATTTGTGATCATCTAGCCTTAAGCCTCCCATGGAGCTGGGATCACAGTCTTGCATTATCATAGGTACAAGAGACTTTTGAAAAGGCATTCCCAAATTTTCCCCCACTAACAGACCTGTAGGAAAAAGAAACAGGAGTCTATGACTGATTTCAGATTTCACTGGGAAGCCCCTTTCATCAGGCATCTGGCTTCCACCAAACAGATGACACAGCTGGGCAATCCAGAACTGCCCTCTTTATAAAAGGACTCCCCCCCCCCCAGCAGGCTCATAAAAAGACAAAGGATAAGACAAGAGGCTACAGGACTGCTGAACTACTAATTACAGAAGAGCATTTCCAGAGGTCCTTCCAAGAGGAGAAGAAACAAAAGACTTCAAATTAATGGCCTTGCAATTACAGCAGCTCCATGGCAACCAGCAACCCAGAATGATCCCTAGGCCAACACCAGGGAACATCTCCAGTAACCAACCCCCTAATGAAGGAGTTTAACCTATACAAGGCGCTTTTTCTGAAAAACAAAACTGGACAGGAACCTTCTAAACTAGAAAGTCCAGTACAGCGTGGTTCTCACGAAGACTCAGCTCTGGAATTTCCTCGTCCACCTGAGACAGATCTTCTATGCACTTTGTAGTCTGTCCTAGACACAGGAAGAGGACAGTCCACAAAGTGCCTGATGTAACTGAAGTACCCAACGTGGCTTACAAGCCATGTTCAATGTTTGTAGAGGAATAGCAAGCACAGGGCCTGTTAAAAGTTCAAATAAGTGCCATTAAGCCTCTTCAAATTACTCCCAGACCCATTAAAGCCTGTGGCCATACAAGGTTCTGTGCCAATGTTAGAAGTAAATTTCCATGGCATAAGAAGAAAAGACATATTTCAAAGTGACTTGGCAAGGCATGTTTTTTGCAAAAATGGAACCTGTCACCAATGAAGTTAGGGCAAGAACAACATGGTGGACACTTGCTAGGTATTTTATTTTCAGCATAGGGCTCCTCTGCTGCGCTCCTATTGGTGGGAGTATAGCCGCACAATCTCTATGCTATTGGTAAAAGGTATGCTGGGAGAGGGACTAGAAATTCTCAGGAGATGGAAACTGAGAGAAAAGAATGTAAGTGCACACGATGTTATAAAATGGCAGTTTTACAAGTAAAGCTGCTCCTTTGATAGAAAAGACCTAATTATATTCTCACACCAATAACAGAAAACTTAATTGCTCAAAGATCCATGTATGAGTCGGGACAGCAGTGAGGTATGTATTGAGGATCTGAGCGCCATTAGCAGAGGAGTTATCTGTCTCTCCGTGGTCCCAAATCCTAACATTCCTTGGGCACAGGTTCCCATAAATCCTAAGTGGTTTACAGTGGCAGACCTGTTTAGACTTCCATAGCATTCTGGTTGGCCCCTCTTGCTGCTGCCTAGAACGGCCACAGACATCGTGCCTCACTCACTGATGCTCTCACACTTCTCTCAGGCGCTTCCCCTAGACCACAGCATCCTCCCAATATAACATTATCAATCCTTCTACTGTGCCGCAGCACTAAGGTATGCCACCTACCTGTAAAATGGTAACATTGACATCAGTTACTGCCCATCTGAATTTGCAGAGCATTGTAGAGACAACATCCTGATTCTACCCTGCATGGATGAATCTTATGCTAGAGATCAGGCAGGGAGTTTCTGTAGATGAAGTCAACCCAATACAAGCTCACTAAAAATAGATAACTGTTCCATTTTGCAGAGTATACTCAGAAGACAGAACGTGATACTCTTACCCATGCCTGAACTTTATTTAAAACCAGACTGTCAACAGCTACACAAAGTCTCTATGCCTTTAGGATGGCTCATGATTCCGCAGTGCTTCAGAAGCAAAGGTTTCCTCACCTCTGCTGCGCACTGCTGAAACACTGCATGCCCCCAAGAGGATGAGCTCCTTGCTGCAGCACAGCTGCCTAAGGAGATGGCTGTCACAAAAACAGGCTCAAACCAGGGGAACTGCGCCACACCAGGACTCATGCAAATTGATCTCCACACCAATAAACGTAGAGCTGGGCGTGGTGGCGCATGCTTGTAATCCCAGCGCTTGGGAGGATCACACAGGAGGATCACACAGGTTCGAAGCCAGCCTCAGCTACTTAGTGAGGCTCTAAGCAACTTAGTGAGGCCCTGTTCCCAAATAAAATAGAAAATAGGTATGGGATTGTAGCCCGAAGGTAAAAAGCCTCTGGGTTCCATCCCCAGCACCACACACACACACACACACACACACACACACACACACACACACAAAGTGAATATATGACAGAATTCAAAATTACTTACTTCCTAGGTTTTCACTAGAAAGTTTCAAAAAGCTAAAATTTCTAACTGATATATGGTAATTAAAACTAAAATCAAGCCGGGCGTGGTGGCGCACGCTTGTAATCCCCGCGCTTGGGAGGCTGAGACAGGAGGATCGCGCAGGTTCGAAGCTAGCCACGCGCGCTGACTTAGGAGACCCTGTTTCCAAATAAAAATGTAAAAATAGGTCTGGGAGTGTAGCCCGGAGATAGAAGGGCTTCCAGGAACCCCAGTACCACCAAAAAAAAACCTAAAATCAAGGGCTGGGGGATGCAGCTCAGTGTTAAGTACTCTTAATTCTGATAACCTTCAGATCATAAAGAGTGAAAATGAGTAAAATTTCTACAATTTTAATGAAAAAGTTGATGGCTTCATAAAACTTCTAATCAACATTAAGAAAAACAGCCAGGCATGGTGGCGCACGCTTGTAATCCCAGCATTTGGGAGGCTGAGACCGGAGGATCGTGGTTAGAAGACAGACTCAGCTACTTAGTCAGGCCCCCTGCAACTCAGTGAGACCCTGTTTCCAAATAAAGAATAAAAAATAGAGCGGGGTTGTAGCTCAGAAGTAGAAAGCCCCTTGGTTCAATCCCCAGTACCTAAAAATCAATAAAAACAAGAACTAAGACAGGAGACTAAATTTTTAATTAACTTTGTTTTCTCTAACATCTTATTTTCCATATCTAGGGAAACTACTTTCCTTTTAAGTTATTAGAGCTTACAGCAACTTGGTAAAGTATACTTCTATGAAGGACTCAAAGATTTGTTTTTTTCCCCTGTCTGATCTTTCCATAATTTGTAGAGCAATATAATCATGTGCATCAATCCAATAAGGAGCTGCCACTGCCAAAACAGACAACAATTGAGAATATTGATTTTGATTCATATGGTCTTGAGAGGCCTTTAAAAGTTCAAATAGACTTCCGGGAAGATGGCGACGGAGGAAAGCGGCACTTACAAGTCCTGCTAACAATCCAACTCTACTACCACAAAACCAGCGCCTTTCAGAGCCAGAAAATACCACCAGCAAAGAAATAAAAATGGTAAATACAAGGGACAGAGAAAAAGGGCTGGAAAAACAAGACACCGGAAAAAAACCAGCCCGAAGTGCTCCCGCGCAGCGCGGAGCAGCCGGAGCAGCCGGAGCGGCCAGAGCCGCAGCACGGATTGGGGGGAGCCACGGAGCGGAGCAGCCGGAGCAGCCAGAGCCGCGTCGCGGAACGGCCGGAGCGGCCGGAGTGGCCAGACCCACGGTGCAGAGCAGCCGGAGCCGAGGTTCAGAGCAGCCGAGCAGAGCGGCCAGAGCAGACAAGCGGAGCGGCCAGAACAGCCGGAGCAGCCAGAGCTGCAGCGCAGATTGGCTGGAGCGGCAGTGCGGAGTGGCCGGAGCCGCGGAGCGGAGTGGCTGCAGCAGCCAGAGCCGAGCGGCCAGAACAGCTGAGCAGAGCGGCCAGAGCAGCTGGAGCAGAGCGGCCAGAACAGCCGAGCAGAGCGGCCAGAGCAGCTGGAGCAGAGCGGCCAGAACAGCGGGAGCAGCCAGAGCCGCGTCGCGGAACCGGCCGGAGTGGCCAGACCCGCAGTGCAGAGCAGCCAGAGCCGCGGTGCAGAGCGGTCGGAGCAGCCGGAGCGGCCAGAGCCGTGGTGCGGAGCAGCCAGAGCCACGGCGCAGAGCGGCGGGAGCGGCGCGGCCTACATCTCCCCTAGCAGCACCAGGCTCCAGAGAGGAGGGAGACTCAAAACAGAGCTCAAATCCAGAGAGGAGGTACTCTGGCCTCGCAGCCTAGGATGCAGAAGCAGCGTCTTACTGCTGGCGGCAGCGGCGAGTTCACCGGACGGCCCTAGACCAACCCACTCAACCAGCCACCAGGCGCCTGAGAGGAGGGGTAGACAGCGAGCCGAGGTGAGCAGGTGCTGAACAGCTGGGCGGCAGTCAGCAGTTTTGTTGGTGCAGGGAACATCTAAAGCTCCCAAGGGCCGGGCACAGCACAACTGGCAAGGACTCAGAGCGGAGTTCAAAACCAGAGAAGAAATACGCAGCATCACGGCCGAGGGCGTGGCAGTGGTGCCATATTGCCAGTGGCGGCAGCAGCGAATCCACCGAGTTCACTACAGCTCCATCAGCACACTCAACAACCGTGAGTCAAATTGCGGCCCCTAGGGGTGAAATCCCAGTACTGCACTCCCAGGGACTTGCGCAGATAGTCTCCCTGGGTCGGAGATTTTAGCAGAGCAGCCCAGTGGGGGAGTGGCAGTGGCAGAGATATCATACCATAGTCACAACTCCCCACTGGAGAACGCCCAACTTGGCACCCCCCACGGTCTAAGCAGCCTTGATTGACTCCCTGGGTCTGAGACTTTGTGATACAACCTAGTAAAGGAGTAGTGGTGACTGAGATACCACAGACTCGATATCCAGAGCATCTTAAGTGAACTTGTAGTGACTCAGGGAAGAACCCAGAGAAGGCACAAACTTCCAAAATCATGGGAAAGAGAAATAACAATGGAGCAGTGAATGCCAACAACCCCACAACATCAGAATCTGATAACACAGAAATCCAAAGATCTCTAGAAGATCAAATTAGGAAAATAACTTTAGAAATAATAGAGGACTTTCGAAAAGAATTTAGAGAGAGTCAAAAAGAGATAAAGGATGCAATTAATGAAGTAAAGGCCTCAATTCAAAGTATAAACAACAGATTAGACCACATGGAGAATAGAATCTCGCTTCTTGAAGATGATCATTCTAAAAATGAACGCATAGTTTCTAATTTAGAAAAAAAAACCCGACAGCAGGAATCTGACATTGAAGAAATATGGGCCCATTTCAAGAGAGCTAACCTAAGAATAATTGGAATAGAGGAGGGAAAAGAAGGTGAAACCAAAGGGATCAACAATCTCTTCAAGGAAGTAATAGCAGAAAATTTTCCAAACATAGAGCAAGAGGTCGATACACAGGTCCAGGAAACTTATAGAACTCCCTTTAGACAGGATCGGAGAAGAGGATCCCCACGCCACATAATTGTCAAAATGACTAATGTGGAAGCCAAGCAGAGAATCTTAAAGGCAACAAAAACAAAAGGCCACGTGACATACAGAGGCAAACCAATTAGAATCACTCTAGACTTCCCAAACCAAGTTATGAAAGCCAGAAGGGCTTGGAGTAACATATTCCAAACTCTGAAAGAAAACAACTTCCAGCCAAAAATTTCCTACCCAGCAAAACTATCCATCAAATTAGATGGGGAAATAAGAAGCTTCCATGACAAACAGCAACTAAAGGAATTTATGTCTTCAAAACCAGCGCTAGAGAAAATACTCAAGGAGATTAACTGCAAAGAGGAAATGGGTAATACACGCCAGAACCAAAGAAACAAGAATTTCCATCCAGCAGACAACTAAGCAAAGAAGAATAAATAGTATCTCAAACAGAAATAAGATCTTAACATGTTGGGAATTAAAAATTATCTCTCTATAATCACACTGAATGTAAACGGCCTCAACTCCCCAATAAAAAGACATAAAGTGGCAAAATGGATTAAAAGCCAGAATCCATCCATCTGCTGCTTACAAGAAACATACCTTACAAGTAAAGATAGGAACAAACTCAAGGTAAAAAGGCTGGAGCAAGGTAATCCATGATAATGGTACTCGAAGACAAGCAGGAGTAGCAACTATGATATCAGACAAGTTAGACTTCAAACCCAAACTTATTAGAAGAGACAAAGAAGGTCACATTTTACTGGTAAAAGGAATAGTCCAGCAAGAGGAAATAACAATAATCAACATCTATGCCCCAAACATAGGGGCAGCTACTTTCATAAATCAAACTCTTTGTGACATGAATGACACATAAATCCCAACACAATAATACTGGGAGACTTCAACACACCTCTCACAATACTAGACCGATCTTCCAGACAAAGGGTCAGTAAAGATGTCTCAGAACTAAAGAACACCATTAACCAAATGGACCTATTGGACACATATAGAATATTTCACCCAACTACAGCAGAGTTTACATTTTTCTCAGCTGCTCATGGAACCTTCTCCAAAATAGATCACATCCTGGGACAAAAAATGAGCACTAGCAAATTTAAAAAAGGTTACATATTTCCCTGTGTCATTTCAGACCATAATGGAATGAAACTATAAGAAGACCCAGAGAAACAACATAAACATGTGGAGACTGAACACCACACTTCTGAATGAAGAATGGGTCATAGAAGATGTAAGAGGTGAAATCAAGAAATTTCTAGAAACAAATGAAAATAAAGAAACAACATATCAAAACCTCTGGGACACTTTGAAGGCAGTATTAAGAGGAAAATTTATAGCACTGAGTGCTCACATAAGAAAAACAGAAAATCTTCAAATAAATAGCCTTATGACACACCTCAAAGCCCTTGAAAAGCAGGAACAATTGAACCCTAAAGCCAGCAGAAGACGGGAAATTATTAAAATTAGAGCAGAAATTAACGAAATAGAG
This sequence comes from Muscardinus avellanarius, assembly GCF_963383645.1. Taxonomy (NCBI): domain Eukaryota; kingdom Metazoa; phylum Chordata; class Mammalia; order Rodentia; family Gliridae; genus Muscardinus; species Muscardinus avellanarius. The sequence goes on from NC_137800.1 coordinate 73,064,345, forward strand.
AATAAAAAAAACAATACAGAAAATCAACAAAACCAAAAGCTGGTTTCTTGAAAAAATTAACAAGATTGATAAACCACTAGCCAACCTAACTAAAAAAAAGAGAGAATCAACCCAAATTATGAAGATAAGGGATGAAAAAGGAGACATTACTACTGACAGCGTAGAAATCCAGAGGATTATCAGAAACTACTTTGAAACACTATACTCCAACAAAATGGAAAATCTGGAGGAAATCGACAACTTCCTAGATAAATACAACCTTCCTAAACTGAGTCAAGAAGATATAGAACACTTAAACCAACCAATAACAATCAAAGAGATTGAAATAGCAATAAAGAGCTTACCATCAAAGAAAAGCCCAGGACCAGATGGTTTCCCAAGTGAATTCTATAAAACCTTTATAGGAGAACTAATCCCAATACTACTCAAACTATTTCGGGAAGTAGAAAAAACCGGGACTCTCCCAAATACATTCTATGAAGCCAACATCACACTAATACCCAAACCGAATAGACAGTTCAAGGAAGGAAAACTACAGGCCTATATCTCTGATGAACTTGGATGCAAAACTATTAAACAAAATACTAGCAACACGCATTCAAAACCACATCAAGAAAATCATTCACCATGACCAGGTAGGGTTCATCCCAGGGATGCAAGACTGGTTCAATATATGAAAATCAATCCATGTAATTCATCATATAAACAGAATCAAAGACAAAAAACACATGATCATCTCAATAGATGCTGAAAAAGCATTTGATAAAATTCAACATCCATTTATGATAAAAACACTGCAGAGAATTGGAATAGAAGGAACATATCTCAACATTATTAAGGCAATCTACAATAAGCCCACTGCCAACATCATATTAAATGGGGAAAAACTTCAAGAATTCCCCCTAAAAACTGGAACGAGACAAGGATGTCCACTATCACCACTTCTCTTCAATATAGTACTAGAGACTCTAGCCAGAGCAATAAGGCAAGAAAAGGAAATCAAAGGAGTACAAATAGGAAAAGAAGAACTTAAGCTTTCACTATTTGCAGATGACATGATACTATATTTAGAAAACACAACAAACTCAACCAAAAGGCTTATAGAACTGATCAACAAATTCAGCAAGGTATCTGGATACAAAATCAATCTTAAAAAATCAGAAGCTTTCCTGTACACCAACCATAAATCCACTGAAAAAGAAATTCAGAAAACACTTCCACTCAGGATCTCCCACAAAAAAATCAAATACCTAGGAATAAACTTGACCAAGGAGGTAAAAGATCTCTACAAAGAAAATTATAAAACACTGAAAAAAGAAATCAAAGAAGATCTTAGAAGATGGAAACACCTTCCATGTTCATGGATTGGCAGAATAAATATCATTAAAATGGCCATCCTCCCAAAAGTGATCTACAGATTTAATGCAATGCCCATTAAACTACCAAGATCATTCCTCACAGACATAGAAAAATCAGTCCTTAAATTTATCTGGAATAACAAAAAGCCCAGAATAGCCAAGGTAGTTCTTAGCAACAAAAACCACGCAGGAGGAATCACAATACCTGACTTTAAACTATACTACAAAGCCATTGTAATAAAAACAGCATGGTACTGGCAAAAGAACAGATATATAGACCAATGGAGCAGAATAGAAGACCCAGAAACAAGTCCACACACTTTCAGCCAATTGATTTTTGACAAAGAGGCCAAAAACATACACTGGAAAAAAGATAGCCTCTTCAACAAATGGTGTTGGCAAAACTGGTTAACCATATGCAGAAAATTGGATGTTAATCCCACTTTTTCACCCTGTACAAAAGTCAACTCACGATGGATCAAAGACTTGGAAATTAAACCAGAGACTTTGAAGCTCCTTGAAGAGGGCATAGGTCCAACACTACAACACATAGGCACAGACAAACATTTCCTCAACAAGACCCCAAAGGCACAACAAATTAAAAGGAGAATCAATACATGGGATTGCATGAAACTGAAGAGCTTCTGTTCAGCAAAGGAAACTATCAATCTCAATCGAGAGCCAACAGAATGGGAGAAGATTTTTGCCACCTACACCACTGATAGAGGACTAATATCTAGAATATACAGAGAACTCAAGAAACTCAACACTAAGAAGACAAAGCATCCAATAACAAAATGGGCAAATGAACTAAATAGACACTTCACAAAGGAAGAAATTCAAATGGCCAATAAATGCATGAAAAAATGCTCAACATCACTGGCAATCAGAGAGATGCAAATCAAAACTACCCTGAGATTTCACCTAACTCCAACTAGAATGGCCATCATTCAAAACACAAACAACAACAGATGCTGGCGAGGATGTGGAGAAGTGGGAACTCTAAGACATTGTTGGTGGGATTGCAAATTAGTGCAACACTTTGGAAAACAGTATGGAGAATCCTCAGAAGAATGGGAACAAATCTACCATTTGATCCAGCAATACCACTGTTGGGTATCTACCCAAAAGAAAAGAAACCAAACTACCAAACTAATGCATGTGTATCTATGTTCATAGCTGCACAATTCACCATAGCCAAACTATGGAACCAGCCAAGATGTCCATCAACAGATGAATGGATTACAAAACTGTACACAATGGATATGTACACAATGGAATTTTACTCAGCCATCAAAAAAAAACTCAATTACATCATTTTCAGGGAAATGGATGGAACTGGAGGACATTATGGTAAGTGAGATTAGTCAGGCACAAAAAATAAGAAATCAGATGCTTTCCCTAATATGTGAGAGTTAGGGAGAAAAGAGGAGCAAACAAGACAACCTAAAGGAGGAGAAATGAGGGGGGAAGAGGAAAATCTCTAAAGCTCACAATGTACTTAAACATATCGAAGTCAATCACTAAGCCAAGCAAGGGAGGGAGGGACGGGGAGGGAATGGGGTGGGTATTGGGTAGGGGTTAAATCAGCGATGAGTACATGTTTGTACACACAAGTTTTTTACCCCAATAAGTTGTATGAATATAATGCACCAATAAAAAAAATTTTAAAAAAAAGTTCAAATATGATGTATGAATAAAGTGTGTGTGTGTGTGTGTGTTTGTGCATGTGTGTGTGTTACTAGAGATGAAGTTTACAAAATGAAGTTTACTCAGCTGTAAAAAGAAATTTTGTCATTTGCCAAAGAAAATGAATGGATCTGAAGTATATCAAGCTAAATGAGATAGACCATACTCAGAAAACCAAGTGTAGCCAGGCGTGGTGGCACAGGCTTGCAATCCCCGTGCTTGGGAGGCAGAGACAGGACGACGGCGCAGGTTCGAAGCCAGCCTCGCTGGCTTAAGAGACCCTGTTTCCTAATAAAAATATAAAAAATAGGTGTTTGGGAGTGTAGCCCAGAGGTAGAAGGGTTTCCAGGAACTCCAGTACCACCAAAACAAAACAAAACAAAAACCACCAAGCATCACGTGTTCTCTCATATGTGGATACTAGAGAGAAAACCAGAAAGAAAGGGGTCTCGTGCAAGTCAGGAGAGGCCAGGAGAGCAGAGGAAGAAGACAGGAGGGAGGAGGGGAGCAGGTTCTGGAAGGGAAACAAGTCAAATAATGGTAAGTACATAGGTATTGTATTAATCTCGCTCATGTACGACTGCAATATACCAAAAAAAAAAAAAAAGAGCAAATTAAAAGCCAGGCATAGTTGGGTAGGCCTGTAATCTTACTACTTAGGAGGCTGAGACAGGAAGATGGCAAGTTTGAGACCAGCTTCAGCAACTTGGCGAGACCGTTTCAAAATAAAAAGGACTGGAGGAACAGCTTGAAGGTAAAATGCCCTGGGTTCAATCCACACTTTAAAAAAAAAGTGGGTTGGGGTTAGCTCATTGACAGAGTGCCCTAGGTTTAGTATCCAGTATGGGGATGGAAGGTGAGAGGCAAAAGTGAGCATTTATTTAAGTTCAGGAGTTTACACAAATGGTTATTTTATGTACTTTTTTTGCATGTTTGAAATATTTCACAATTAAATGTTTAAAAATGTTTTGTAGTAAAATATACATAACAAAAAGGTACCATTTTAATAATTTTAAAAAGGCCAATCTCAGATTCCTTATCAAAAGTTCCAACAGGCTGGGCCTGGTGGCACACACTTGTAATCCCTGTGCTTGGGAGGCAGAGACAGGAGGATCGCGCAGGTTGGAAGCCAGCCTTGCTGGCTTAAGAGACCCTGTTTCCAAATAAAAATATAAAATAGGTCTGGGAATGTAGCCTGGAGGTAGAAGGGTTTCCAGGAACCCCAGTACCATCAGGAGAAGGAGGTGGTGGTGGTGGTGGTGGTGGTGGTGGTGGTGGTGGTAGTGGTGGTAGTGGTGGTGGAGGAGGAGGAGGAGGAGGAGGAGGAGGAGGAGGAGGAGGAGGAGGAGAAAAGAAGCCAGCGTGGTGGTGCACGCTTGTAATCCCAGCATTTGGGAAGCTGAGACTGGAGGATCCCGGTTCGAGGACAGCCTCAGCTACTTAGTGAGGCCCTCTGCAACTCAGTGAGACCGGGTTTCAAAATAAAGAATAAAAAAAAAAAAAAAAAAAACTAGGGCAGAGGGTGTAACTCGGAGGTCAAATGCCCCTGGGTTCCAACTCCAGACCTGCAAAAAAGAAAAAAAAGTTCCAACAAAGCAAGGGCTGAGGAGTATAGCTGAGTGATACTTTTCTTGCCTTGCTTGTGCAAGATCCTGGGTTCCATCCCTAGCACCACACACACACACAGAAAAAAAAAAAAAGGTTCTAGCAACACAAAATTCAAAAAAGGCTATGTAGTTAATTCCTATACTCCCTGAAATGATAAAAATTCATGTTTGATGAAGCTAAACTTATTTTGCAAACAAATTACTATGTGTGTGTGGTACACATGCATGCATGTTATTTACTGGGGATCAAACCCAGGGGCACTCTACCTCTGAGCTCCACCCCTAGCCCTATTTTATTTTTATTTTGAAATAGGGTCTCACTAGGCTGATGAGAGTCTCACTACTTACTGAGGCTGTCCTTGAAGCTGTGATCCTCCTGTCTCAGTCTCCCAAGTACTGGGATTGCAGGCATGCACCACCACACCTGGCTACAAATGAGTCTTACTTTGATTATTCAGAAGAAAAATCATAGATTGCAGACAGTCAGACAAAACAGATATTTAGCAAGTCATGAGCCAGTGAGTACTGTGAATCCAGAATGACTAAGCATATGTGCTTATTCAAAGAAGCCTGTTATAACCATAGAATAGTTTATTCTTTATAAAGTTTTGTCACATATTATCTCTTTGAAAGCAACCGTTAGGGCTGGGATGTGCCTCAGTGGTAGAGCTCTTGTGTACCATACAACAAACCATGAGTTTAGTCCTTAGCATTGTGAAAAAAAATAAAGACTTGTCATTTATATTTCAAAAATCTGAATTTTTCATAGTTTAATACAATTTTCTTTTTGTGTATGTGTATGTAGTGCTGGGGATTAAACCCAGAGGCATTCTACATCTGAGATACACCTTTAGAGCCCATTTATTTATTTTTATTTATTTATTTATTTATTTATTTATTTATTTATTTATTGCATACCAGGATTGAACACAGGGGCATTTCACCTCTGAGCTACACCCTCAGCCCTATTTTTTATTCTTTATTTTGAAACAGGGCCTCACTAAGTAGCTGAGGCTGGCTGGGACCCTGTGATCCTCCTGTCTCAGCCTCCCAAGTACTGAGGTTATAGGCATGCACCACTATACCTGGCTGTTTAAAACTATTTTCAGAAGATCAAATAAACAGAATTAAAATACCCTCTTTTAAATTTTATCACATTGGTAAAACTTACTCAGTTCGGCAGATGCCATTATAAAATTTAGAATAATAAGCCTTGAAACTGAAACATTCAAAAAACACCACCAGAGCCAGGCATGGTGATGCATACTTGTAATCCCAGTACTTGGGAGGCTGAGGCAGGAGGATTGCAGGTTCCCGGCCAGCCTCTACTACTTAGTGAAGCCATCTGCAAGTTAGTAAGACCCTGTTTCAAAATAAAGAATAAAAAATAGGGCTGGGGGTGTAGCTTGGAGGTAGAATGCCTCTGAGTTCAATCCTCGTACCACCAAAAGAAAAAAGAAAAGAAGAAAAAAAGAGAAGTAACACCAGACTCAAAACCTAACAATATTTCCAAAGAGTAAAACTGTTATTTAATCATTTTTCTGCAGGGGTTGAGTTATGGAAGCAGAATTTAAAATAAAAGAAAGCATCACATTAATAAATCTGTGGAGTGTTACAAGAAAGATAGGTGTAGAAATCAACTAAATCAGACCAACAGATGAAAACTTAATAGACTGGAGTCACTGGATAAATGCCTGTACACACAACCATCTCACAGATGGAAGCACATTCTCTCTAATAATAAACTGCCTTCCCAGAACAATCTATTATAAAAAGCTAACAAAAATACCACATTCAAAATGCCAAGTGTAAAACCAGCTCCTCTTAAGATGTTTCTCCACCTTTGAAAATGCCTAGGGGAAGACTTTTGTACTTTTTATAGAAACACACTTGGACAGTGTCCCCTTGTGACGGCAGGTGGACAGAAGCCACCACAGTGACTTCTTTTCACAGGAAAGCTCTCAGACTGCTAACAAAACGGCCACCTAGCATGCATCACGTCTGCTGCTTTCAGCACCGTACATCACGGGTAGAGCCTGACAATGGGCACCCATATGGCTTGGTGGCTGGACTCTAGAAAGTGGGAGGATGGGAGGGGGTGGCCTCCTTCCAGCCCGAGGTATATTTTCTCAGGATTATCTGTTGTCATTTATCACTTACATAGAACATGCCCAGTAAGTCATTTTTAACATTATCTATAAAGCAAAATGTCTTGAAAAAGATAGTTCTTTATAAAAATTACAATAAATCCTTATTTATCACACTATTAACTTTATATTCATACCTTTTGAACAGACACAACTTTGAAAGTAATATAATAAGATCTTAAAATCTTGAGCTTTTATTTTTTTTATTTTTCTTTATTGGTGCGTTGTAATCATATATCACATTGGAATACAAGACTCTTGACAGGATATACAAGCACACATCATCCAATTAGCCCTCATCCAGCCCCCATCCCATTCCCTCCCCTTTCCTAGAGCCCATGCTTGTTTGGTGATTAACTTTGATACATTTGTTTATGTACCTCCTGCATTTTAAAGAGGCTCCATCCTCCCCTATTCCATACCCTCTGATTGGTCACCTTAGTTGCTTCACTATAGGGCCCTTTCTATAGCTCAACCTCTTCCTGTTGCCCCTTTCCTCCTAGTTATTGCTGATTAGGGGAAGCATCTGGTTTTTATTTTCTGTGATATTTCTCTGTGCATGCCGCGTTGCAAGTACCAATCCCACTCTTGACAGCCCCAGAAGTGGCCTGGCTACCCGGTGGACTGATCCAGACCTTGCTGGCTCAAGCAGCAGCCTTGCCTCATGGGAGGCCCCGATTCTGGTCTTGCTGGCCCTGATACGGGCCTAACCCCTCAGCTGGCTCCGATCCCGGCCTCGGTGGTCCCAGCACTGGCCTAGCCTCATGACAGGCTCCAATCCTGGCCATGCTGGCCCCAGCACCGGCCTAACCCCTCAGCAGGCTCCAATCCCGGCCTCAGAGGCCCCACTATCAGCCTTGCCTCCTGGCAGGCTCCAATGCTGGCTGCTGGCCCCGGCATTGGCCTAACCTCTCAGTAGGCTCCGATCCCAGCCTCAGAGACCCCACTAGCAGCCTTGCCTCCTGGCAGGCTCTGATGCCAGCCGCTGGCCCCAGCACCGGCCTAACCCCTCAGCAGGCTCTGATCCCAGCCTCGGAGGCCCCAGCACCAGCCTTGCCTCACAGCAGGCTCTGATGCTGGCCGCTGGCCCCGCCATCAGCCTAACCCCTCAGCAGGCTCCGATCCCGGCCTCGGAGGCTCCAGTAGCAGCCTTGCCTCAAGGCAGGCTCCGATGCCAGCCATTGGCCCCGGCACCGGCCTAACCCCTCGGCAGGCTCCGATCCCGGCCTCGGAGGCCCTAGCACTGGCCATGCCTCATGGAAGGCTCCGATCCTGGCCTTGCTGGCCCCAGTACCGGCCTAACCCCTCGGCAGGCTCCGATCCCGGCCTCGAAGGTCCCAGCACCAGCCTTGCCTCACAGCAGGCTCTGATCCCGGCCTCACTGGCCCCAGCATCGGCCTAACCCCTCGGCGGGCTCTGATCCCGGCCTCGGAGGCCCCAGTAGTGGCCTTGCTTCACGGCAGGCTCCGATGTCGGCCATTGGTCCTGGCACCAGCCTAACCCCTCGGCAGGCTCCAATCCCAGCCTCGGAGGCCCAGCACCAGTCTTGCCTCACGGCAGGCTCTGATCCCGGCCTTGCTGGCCCCGGCACTGGCCTAGCCCCTCTGCAGGCTCCAATCCTGGCCGGCCTCAAAAGCCCCAGCACTGGCCTTGCCTCACAGCAGGCTCCAATCCCGGCCTCACTGGTCCCAGCACCGGCCTAACGCCTTGGCAGGCTCTGATCCTGGCCTCAGAGGCTCCAGCACCGGCCTTGCCTCACGGCAGGCTCCAATCCCAGCTTAGCTGTGTCCGTCGCCGGCCTCACCCCTTGGCAGGCTCCAATCCGAGCACCCTCTTTGCCTAACCATTTGTCCCAAGTTCTCAAGGGTGCGTGGTGGTAAAATTCTGCTTCTGGGGTTATTACTTCAAAGGTTCCAGGTGTAATGCATCAGATTTCTGCCTCCCCTGAGTATTGGCCACTGCCATTGCCACTGCCTCCACCATTTCAAATCTTTCCCAAGCTTTTTCCACTCTGAATGTTGTCCAGTGTTCCTAAGCATGTGTGAAGGAAACATTCGACATTTGGTGTAATTTCTCCAAAAAGATAAGGTTGGTAGGATCCAATTTCTGCTTCTCCTGAATACAAGTCTCCACCACCATCGCGGAGACCGCTTTCAACACCGTCTTTCTCCTTGGTCTCCGCTAAACTCTCTCCTTACAGGTGATGACCAAGATTCTTAACAATGTAGAGAACAAGCAGTTCTCCTTCACGGGGAATTTTCCCAAAAGTTCCAGTTCATTTGGATAAGTTTTGTCTGCATCTCCAGTATCCTGGCATCCACCATGGCCTTATTGACCCCTCTCCGATATTTTTCTTTTTCCTTTTTCTTTTCCTTTTTTTTAATAAGAGAAGACAGTATGTGTGGTTTGAGGAGATTGAGGGATCAGGCACTCAGTAGCACTGTGACCCGGCCCGTTTTCCCCAGGGGTCCAGCATGCTCTGCATGACTCCGCCTGGGGCCCAGAGTCTTGCGACCCAGGCCCCGGCTCTTCCAGGGGTCCGACGTGACCCGCCTGACCCCCGCCCGGGGCCCAGGGTCTGACGACCAGCCCCGGTTTCTCCAGGGGTCTGGCGTGTTCTGCGCAGTCCGGCCCGGGGCCCAGAGTCCTGCGACCCGGGCCCTGGCTGTTCCGGGGTCCAGCGTGCCCCGCCAAATCTTGAGCTTTTAAATTTGAAAAGAATCTAAGAGATAGGGTAACAGAAAAGACTTGAAAAAAAAATAAAGACTCCAAAATAGTAATAAAGATTTGGGCCAGGCATGGTGGCGCACCCCTGTAATCCCAGCTCTTGGGAGGCTAAGACAGGAGGATCACACAGGTTTGAAGCCAGCCTCAGCTACTTAGTGAGGCTCTCAGTAACTTAGTGAGACCCTGTTTCCAAATTAAAAAAAAAAACAATAGGTCTTGGAGTAGAGCCTGGAGGTAGAAAAGCCCCTGGGTTCCACCCCTAGCACCAGACACACACAAAAAGATTTGGGAATGGGTTGGTTGGTGACAGTGGAGCAAAGTAGGATAGTATAGAAGAAAAGGGCATTTATTTTCTTATTATATACCATGTATTAGAAAAGGCACTTCACATATGTTATCTCCCATAATCCATAAGTACCCCATTTTTTTTTTTTTTTTTTTTTTTTTGGTATTGAGTACTACATCCAGGGGCTCATGCATACCAAGCAGTGTTCTACCACTGGAGTACATGCCAAGCCCTTTTAAAATTATGAGACCACATCTCACTAAGCTGCCCAGGCTGACCTCCAACCTACCTTCCTCCTGCCTTGGCCTCCTAAGAAGCTGGAATCATACATGCACCACTGCACCCAGCTGCAACTACCCAATTGTAGGTACCATTATCGTCACCCAAGACATGAAAAAATGGAACTTGGAGATGAAAGGCCACAGGACTAATAAGAGATAAAACTAAAGGTTCTCTGACTCCAAATATGTACAGTCTTTAGCATCCATAATGCAGATAAAGGGCCAAATCTGGCCTGAGTGCAAATTGTGGCTCGCCTGAGGTATTTTAGCCCTACGGAAAGTTACCAAGGTGGACCACTAGCCAAACATATCAGAGACATGAGCTTAGAGAGCTACCTCCTCTTTCTAGTCAACCCCTGGAAAGTCTCTGTGAAAGCACATTTATTTTAGGAAACTTGAAACTGAAGTGGAAAGCCATATGACTGATATGAACAGAAGCAGAAGTCCCATCACGCCCTGAAGACATCTAAGTCTTTCATTTTCACTGAAGTGCACAAAGATGAGCCATGGCACCTAAAAGACCACACATTTTTATTTTAAAGCTATCAAAATAATTATACCACCTGGGCATTAATGATGTTCTTAAATTAAAAACATAAGCTGGGCGTGGTGGCGCACGCTCGTAATCCCAGCATTTGGGATTACGAGCTGAGACCAGAGGATCGCAGTTCGTGGACAGCCTCACATACTTAGTGAGGCCCTCCACAACTCAGTGAGACCCTGTTTCAAAATAAAGAATAAAAAATAGGGCAGGGGGTGTAGCTCGGAGGTCAAATGCCCCTGGGTTCCATCCTTAGACCTGCAAAAAAAAAAAAAAAAGAAAGAAAAAAGAACCCCCCCCCCATAATTTCTAGCCAGTTTCCTAAAGAAAGAGCAGTTCCAACACTGTTACCAAATCAATGCTCTGTCTTTCCTCAGCATCCTAGTCTTTCCCTGGTGTTTGTGGTTGTGGATAGAAGGTGGATTTCTCCAACACACCATCCATCCCACATATCAACGTATTCCGATCAGGTGGTACCACCACTGACAAACCCTTGTCCATCCTGACAATGAGCTACTAACAGCAGGTGATGCAATGAAAGAAGCAAGAGCCTTCTACTCCATGCACCCAGGTCCAGAGCAAGATGTGTTATATGGAGACACTAAACTCATGGACAGGTCTCGTAAGCTTGTTCCCACCTGGCACTGCCACTTCCTGGCTCTGCAACTCCTGGGAAACTGTTTAATCCCTTCTAGTCTTGTTTTGTTTTTTGGTTTTTTTTTTGTCAGTATAAAGAAGAGAGTACACCTGCTCAAATGGTCATCATGAGAGCCCTACGAGTTAATTTAGAGTAAGATTTTTTTTGTGTGTGTGGGTCTGGGGATGGAACCCAGGGGCATTTGACCTCCGAGCTACATCCCTTGCCCTATTTTTTATTCTTTATTTTGAAACCGGGTCTCACTGAGTTGCAAAGGGCCTCACTAAGTAGCTAATGCTGTCCGCAAACCGTGATCCTCCAGTCTCAGCCTCCCAAATGCTGGGATTACAAGTGTGCGCCACCATTAGCGTAAGATTTTTAAGCACAGTGTCTGGTACACATTAAGTGCTCTGTAAGCCAGGTGCAGTGGCACACGTTTGTAATCCCAGTACTTGGGAGGCTGAGACAGAAAGATTGTAGGTTCACAACTAGCCTCAGCAACATTATGAGGCCCTCTGCAACTTAGTGAGACCCTGTTTCAAAATAAAAAATAAAAAAGGGAGGGAAGAGGGAAATTCCCTGATGTACATGATGTACTTTCACAAACATATTAAAGTCAATCACTAAGCCAAACATGAGAAGGAGGGAGGGGAAAGGGAATGGGATGGGAATTGGGGAAGGGCTAAATGAATGATGGGTGAATGTATGCCTCTACCATCTTGTACTCCATTAAGATATATGACTACAATGCACCAATAAAAGAAAATAGGGCTAGGGATGTAACTCAGAGGTAGAGCCTCTGGGTTCAATCCCCAGTACCACAAAAATAAAACATAAAAATAAATGCTCTGTAAATATTATCATTATCACCATTATGACTTTTTATCTTGCACATGATGTGAGTCTTAAACATATCTGCATTTTAGAAAATGAATGTTCTAACACTAATACATTTTATTGATGCATGGTATTCGTATATCTTAAAGGAGTAGAAGATGGTAGGGAACAAAATTATAGACAAAAAGGTTAATGAGGAGTCTGTCACTATACCTGAAACTGTAAAGATGCAGGCCCAAGAGAGAAAGGCAAAGATAGAGTCAAGGATGGAGTGCTGAAGACTGAGTGGCAACGACAGGAGAGGGAGACAGGGATTGTGACTCCCAGGCTTGTGCTGGATAAATCTGTAGATGGTAGTGTCTTAAGACATGAAGAAGGTCAAATTTGGCTACAAAAGATGATTTGGCGCTTGGTGCTCTTGGGATTTCTGCTGGAACACCCAAATGGAGATGCCTGGATGACAACTGGTTCTGAAGGTAAAGAGACACCCCATCTGAAGACACTGATTTGATATCACCTGCCTCCGTGGTACAGGAGGAAGGATAGGATAGGACTCACTACAGGAGGACATGCAGAATGGGAGGAGGTGATCCCCCAGGAAGAGAATCCCAAAGAGCGCCAAACACTGGAGCATCTCTAAAGCAAACTAGAAACAAACCAGAGATAGAGAAGAGAGTACAGGATAACAGGGTTGGAGACTTCAAGATAGGATAGTTTCACAAGGTCAGGCAATTAAGGGGTGATGCATCAATAGATTTAGGTACCTAAAAAAGCTAATATAAATAGATAGGCTGGGCATGGTGGCACACACTTGTAATCCCAGTATTTGGGAACTATATCCCAAAACCCCCATTTTTATTTTGAGGCAAAGTGTTGGTAAATTGCTCAGGTTGGCCTTGAACTTGAGATTTATTTGTATCTCTGAAATTACAGATTTACAGCACCCTGCAAGCCAATGTTTACAATCTTAAAGGGTACTCTCTAATTTCTATAGAAGCACAGGTTAGCAATCCAGCTGTCAGGGAGGCTAAGGAAGGAGGACTGGACCCTGCATCAATCACTCAGTCAATCTGGTCGGGGGTGTACCTGTTAACTGAGTACTTGCCTAGCGTGTGCAAGGCCCTGGGTTTGATCTCCAGCACTGGGGAAATAAAACAGCAAAAAACAGAAAAAAAGGGCACACATCAACAGATAAATTCTCAACTATAACTGATTAATTCCAGAGAGCTGCATATTACTTCTACTTTTTTGCATCCATAAAAGAAATAGATAGCTGGGCATGGTGGGGCACGCTTGTAATCCCTGTGCTTGGGAGGCAGAGACAGGAGGATCGCGCTGGCTTAAGAGACCCTGTTTCCAAATAAAAATATAAAATAGGTCTGGAGTGTAGCCCGGAGAAAGGTTCCATTCCAATACCACCAAAAATGAATGAATGAATAAATAAATAAATAAGAAATACTATGATTTCTCTGAAATAAATATAAGGGTAACAACTAGTCATAAACAAAACATGACATAAAATTTCTGGAGAGTTGGGTAGATTAGTGCATGCTTATTTAAAAAAAAAAAGATAATAGAAACTTCTAGAAAAAGGAAAATGTTGCTCACTTGGAGGGAAATGCTCCTCTTTAAAATTCAGTATCGCCGGGCGTGGTGGTACACGCTTGTAATCCCCGCGCTTGGGAGGCAGAGACAGGAGGATCGCGCAGGTTCGAAGCCAGCCGCGCGCACTGACTTAGGAGACCCTGTTTCCAAATAAAAATGTAAAAATAGGTCTGGGAGTGTAGCCCGGAGGTAGAAGGGCTTCCAGGAACCCCAGTACCACCAAAAAAAAAAAAAAAAAAAAAAATTCAGTATCAAACCTCTCCAGCAAGAAAATGAATTTATGCCCTTTGAAACAATTACAGTGCCACTTTTCTGAGGCAGAACTAAAAACCAGAAGATTGTTCCTTAGCCACCAAAAAGCTGGGCCACTACCTCAGGAGAGCATGCTCCGAGAGGGCGAGGGGCAGGCTGCACTGGAGCACCTCAGTCACTGATGTGAGAGCCGCAGGGCCTGACCCGCCTTCTGTAAAATACCTCAGAGGAGATCGGGCGCGTTCAGGGTGGTATGGCCGTAGACATGTAAAATACCTCAGAAATGGCTGGGCGTGGTGGCGCACGCTTGTAAATAAAAAATAAAATACATCAGAAATGGCAGAACAGGAGCCAACTGTAGGACACCACCACAGTTTTAGCCACATTTAAGCCAAGACTAAATTAATTAATTACATATTTTTGAAAGCATCTCTGAAAAAAGTAATTGATAAAAAAATATAAACTCCAAGGGATGCAAAGCTGGTTCAACATAGGAAAATAAATCCATATAATTCATCATATAAACAGAATCAAAGACAAAAATCACATGATCATTTCAATAGACACTGAAAAAGCATTTAATAAAATCCAGCATCCATTTATGATAAAAACGCTGCAGAGAATTGGAATAGAAGGAACATATCTCAACATCATAAAGGCAATCTACAATAAGCCCACCGCCAATATCATATTAAATGGGAAAAACTTCAAGAATTCCCCCTAAAAACAGGAATAAGACAAAGATGTCCATTATCACCACTTTTCTTCAATATAGTACTAGAGACTCTAACCAGAGCAATAAGGCAAGAAAAGGAAATAAAAGGAGAACAAATAGGAAAAGAAGAACTCAAACTTTCACTATTTGCAGATGACATGATACTATATTTAGAAAACACAACAAACTCAACCAAAAGGCTTATAGAACTGATCAACAAATTCAGCAAAGTGTCTGGATACAAAATCAATCTTAAAAAATCAGAAGCTTTCCTGTACACCAACCATAAATCCACTGAAAAAGAAATTCAGAAAACACTTCCATTCAGGATCTCCTACAAAAAAATAAAATACTTAGGAATAAACTTAACCAAGAAGGTAAAAGATCTCTACAAAGAAAATTATAAAACACTGAAAAAAGAAATCGAAGAAAGATCTTAGGAGATGGAAAGATCTCCCATGTTCATGGATTGGCAGAACAAATATCATTAAAATGGACATCCTTCTAAAAGTGATGTACAGATTCAACCCAATGCCCATTAAACTACCAAGATCATTCCTTACAGACATAGAAAAATAAGTCCTTAAATTCATTTGGAATAACAAAAGGCCAGAATAGCCCAAGTAGTTCTCAGCAACAAAAACCATGCAAGAGGAATCACAATACCTGACTTTACACTATACTACAAAGCCATTGTAATAAAAACAGCATGGCTCTGGCACAAAAACAGATACATAGACCAATGGAGCAGAATAGAAGACCCAGAAACAAGGTCACACACTTTCAGCCAATTGATTTTTGACAAAGGGGCCAAAAACATACACTGGAAAAAAGATAGCCTGTTCAACAAATGGTGTTGGCAAAACTGGTTAACCATATGTAGAACATTGGAAATTAATCCCACTTTCTCACCCTGCACAAGAGTCAATTCAAGATGGATAAAAGACTTGGAAATTAAACCAGAGACCTTGAAGCTCCTTGAAGAGGGCATAGGTCCAACACTGCAACACATAGGCACAGATAAACACTTTCTCAACAAGACCTCAAAGGCACAACAAATTAAAAGGCAAATCAATACTTGGGATTCCATGAAACTGAAGAGCTTCTGTTCAGCAAAGGAATCTGTCAAGAACCTCAATCGAACCGGGCGTGGTGGCGCATGCTTATAATCCCCGCGCTTGGGAAGCAGAGACAGGAGGATCGCGCAGGTTCAAAGCCAGCCCCGCACGCTGGATTAGGAGACCTTGTTTCCAAAAAAAAAAAAAAAAAAAATAGTGTAGCCTGGAGGTAGAAGAGCTTCCAGGAACCCGAAAACCACCAAAAAAAAAAAAAAAAAAAAAAAAGAACCTCAATCGAGAGCCAAGAGAATGGGAGAAGATTTTTGCCACCTACACCTCGATAGAGGCGATAGAGGACTAATATGTAGAATATACAGAGAACTCAACACTAAAAAAAAAAAAATCATCCAATAACAAAATGGGCAAGTGAACTAAATAGACACTTGATGAAAGAAGAAATTCAAATGGCCAATAAATACATGAAAAAAATGCTCAACATCACTGGCAATCAGAGAGATGCAAATCAAAACTACCCTGAGATTTCACCTAACTCCAACTAGAATGGCCATCATTCAAAACACAAACAACAACAGATGCTGGCGAGGATGTGGAGAAGTGGGAACTCTAAGACATTGTTGGTGGGACTGCAAATTAGTGCGATCACTTTGGAAAACAGTATGGAGAATCCTCAGAAGAATGGGAACAAATCTGCCATTTGATCTAGCAATACCACTTCTGGGTATCTACCCAAAAGAAAAGAAACCAAACTACCAATCTAATGCATGTGTATCTATGTTCATAGCTGCACAATAAACCATAGCCAAACTCTGGAACCACCAAGATATCCATCAACAGATGAATGATTACAAAACTGTGGGATATGTACACAATGGAATTTTACTCAGCCATTAAAAAAACCTCAATTACATCATTTTTAGGGAAATGGATGGAACTGGAGGACATTATGCTAAGTTTGATTAGTCAGTCACAAAAAATAAGAAATCAGATGCTTTCCCTAATAAGTGAAAGCTAAGGAGAAATGGGTCATAGGAGGAAATCTAGATGAAAAACGAAATACTATAGAGGAGCAAACAAGACAACTTAAAGGAGGGGATGGTAGAGGGGAAGAAATGTACTTAAACATATCAAAGTCAACCACTAAGACAAGCAAGGGAAGGAGGGACGGGGAGGGAATGAGGTGGGAATTGGGTAGGGGCTAAATAAGTGATGTGTACATGTATGTCCACACAAGTTTTTTACCCCAATATGATGTATGAATATAATGCACCAATAAAAAAATTTTAAAAATGTATATATAAACTCCAAAATGGCAATGGGTCATGTACAATTTCATTCCTATTTTAATAAACTAATTCTAAGACACTGGAAGTTATTGCAGACTTGGTAAATTAGTATGTACAAGTATATATAACTGAGGCAAAAAAAGATTACCTTAAAAAAAAAAAAGCCCAGGATAATATCTAAGCATGTGGGACAAGCCTGTAATCCCAGTACTTGGGAAGCTGAGACAGGAGAATCGAAGGTTTGAGGCTAGTCCAGGGAACTTAGTGAGACCCTGTCTCAAAAGTAAAAACATAAAGGGCTGGGGATAGCTCAGTGATGTAATACACCCTGTGCTCAATTCCCTGTACCCCTCCCTCACCCCCACACACCAGGATAATTATATATTGCTGAATTTTAATAAATCTTTCTCAAGATTGCTATATATTGAGTCTCAATTACTCTCCACTCCAATGATATACTAGTTTTTCAAACGTATTAAAAACAAAACCCTGCCGGGCGTGGTGGCACATGCTTCTAATCCCAGCATTTAGGAGGCTGAGACAGGAGGCTCGCGGTTCGTTGACAGCCTCAGCTACTTAGTGAGGTCTCTTTGCAGCTCAGTGAGACCCTGTTTAAAAATAAAGAATAAGTAGGGCTGGGGGCCAGGCGTGGTGGACCACACTTTTAATGCCTGCAC
The DNA here is from genome assembly GCF_963383645.1 of Muscardinus avellanarius. NCBI lineage: Eukaryota > Metazoa > Chordata > Mammalia > Rodentia > Gliridae > Muscardinus > Muscardinus avellanarius. Next base: position 73,082,066 of record NC_137800.1, read on the forward strand.
TTGGGAGGCAGAGACAGGAGGATTGCTCAAGTTCGAAGCCAACCACGCTGGCTTAAGAGACCCTGTTTCCAAATAAAATAGGTCTGGGAGTGTAGCCTGGAGGTAGAAGGGTTCCATCCCCAGTACCACCAAAAAAAAAAAAAAAAAAAAAAAAGAAAGAAAGAAAAAGGAAATAGGGCTGGGGGTGTAGCTCAGTGGTAGAATGCTCCTAGTCTCCATCCCCAGTACTACAAAAACAAAACAAAAAACAAACAAAAAAAAACCTTTATCAATCCCAACCTATAGAATGGCTTTTATAAAACTGGGAGAAAAAGCTCAGGAAAGGAACATTATATCAATTATAAAAAAAATTATTATTTCTAAAGAATTAGGTCGGGACATGTTTTACTGCTGATGGCAAACAGATACTCATTGCTCAAAATAAAGCTTGAGGAACTTAAATATCAATCCTAAACTTTATTCACTGCCACACCAAGGATTTAATAAACTGTTAAATACTCAAGCTACATCTGTTCTCGTGACTACATACAAAGCCTGAAACTGCCAAGATTTATTTTCTAACAGACACTTGAGAGCAAAAATTTTGTTCAGTTCAATTCCTTGCCAACTCATAAGCTTAGGTTTAATTTTGAAAGAAAATATAAGATGTGATTATGCATTTATGAAACCAACAAAATTATAGCTCTCAATCTGTTTTCAAGAGGTCACTGGCCTAGCAAGTGTGATTACCACATTATAATAAATATCATAAAATAAAAAATTCAATTTACTTTCAATTAGCCACCTGGGGGCCATCTAAAATCTAGCATTTAGTAGGAAGAGGGGAAAACAAGAAAATGGGGTAAAGAGACACAGCCTGTGCCTTTTAGAATGCTTTCCACGTCTCTATTTATTTTATTTTATTTTTTTATTTTGGTGGTACTGGGGGTGGAACCCAGGGGCCTTTCTACCTCCGGGCTATACTCCCAGACCTATTTTATATTTTATTTTGAAACAGGGTCTCACTAAGTTGCTGAGAGCCTAAGTATCTGAGGCTGGCTTTGAAACCTGTGCGATCCTCCTGTCTCTGCCTCCCAAGCGCAGGGATTACAAGCGAGCGCCACCACTCCCAGTCCTCTACTTACCTTTATGAACTTTCAGAATACAATTATAGTAACTGCCTTTACGGTCCTTGTCTGCTCATCCTAATATCTGTGTCAGTTCTGAATGGGTCTGATTGGCTGGCTGTCCTCAGTATGTCTTACTTAGTAATTTGATTATATGCCAGGCATCGTGGCTTAACTTATTAGGTGCTGGATGGTTTTGTTTCTATGAATATTCTTCAGCTTTGTTTCAGCCACAGTTAATTTAGCTGGAAAGTTTGACACTTGCTTTAGGATTTGTTCCAGAGTCTGGAGCAATGCTCAGGCAGGGGCCGATTATATCCAACACTGAGGCATGACGTCCATAGTCCTCTTCCCAGTGACCTGGGAGTCTTGGGTTTTTCCAGCCTGGCTGCCTCGGCAGCATTAACGAGCCTGTAGATGTTTTTTCCCTCCTCGTGACATGCGTTATCAGTAATCTGCTGGGTACTCAAGGAACTCCTCTTCAGTTTTGAGATTCACGCTTTGAGCAACTCCTTCCTCACTGAACTGTATCCTGCAAGCTCTGCCTTGGCAGGGGGGACCCTCAGGTCCATCTCCTCAACTCAGAGTCGTCCAGGCCCTACCTGGGTCTCCACTGTATCCCAGACAGTCCTCAGGGTAGGGTGCAGGCAGGCAGCTCAATGTGCTCATTTCCTCTTCAGTATCATCACAGCTCCTCTCTGCCCAAGTCCGATAGCTTTGTTTGGTTTTGTTTTGGTGCTGGGGATTGAACCTAGTGTCATTCTATGTCTGTGCTATACACCCCGAGCACTTTATTTATTTATTTTTTTAAACTGAGTCTCAAATAAGTTGCCTAGAGTCTTATTAAGTTGCTGCAGCAGGCCTTAAACCTGTGATTCTCCAGTCTCAGCCTCCTAAGTACTAGGATTACAGATGTGTGCCTCCTTCCCTGGCTTACCTCCCTGACTGCTCTCATTTACAATGTCTGGTTTCTTTTTCTTTTTCTTTTTTTTTTTTTTTTTTTTTTTGGTGGTACTGGGCTATGCTCCCAGACCTATTTTTACATTTTTATTTGGAAACAGGATCTCCTAAGCCAGCACGCATGGCTGGCTTCGAACCTGCGCGATCCTCCTTTTTCTGCCTCCCAAGCATGGGGATTACAAGTGTGCGCCACCATGCCCGGCTTATATTTTTATTTATTTGGAAACAGGGTCTCTTAAGCCAGCAAGGCTGACTACAAACCTGCAGGATCCTCCTGTCTCCACCTCCCAAGCAGGGATTACAAGCGTGCGCTACTACGCCCGGCTTACAATGTCTGGTTTTTGATTCCCAGTCATTCCACCTGGGTTGAGTGACCGTCTGCTATCCATGCCCGCTTTCTGCTCTACTTCTCATTCAGCAGCCAAACAGACTTTTCTGCAGAACCTCAGGAAGCACACGCTTGCCTTTCTGCCTGTGTCCTTTGGATGATGTGCTCTGGACTTTCTCTTCTGGTTCCAGAACCACCTTCACCCTGGAGAATGCCACTGGGTCTTCCTGTTCCATCCTCAGCAAAGGCAGGCCTTGGTTGCTGCACTCCTGCCAACCCTCCCAATCCCTCTGGTATGGAGGTACCATTAGACCTCTGGCTACACCTTGCCCAGCTCAGCTTGGACAGGCATTTCTGGAAGCTGGAGAGTTTAGCAGGTCATCCTCTAGAATATATCCTGGCCAAATACTACCATAGATAATATCTCAGACATTTCTTATACTTTGTCTGGATTTTCTAAATTTAGACTACGTATTACCAAGAAGTACAGCAAACACAGAGAAAAAGAAGGGCATGGCCATTCAGCATCAGTTGTAATGGCTCTACAAACAAAGCAAAAGGAATGCTGCCTCTCTAAAAATATTCATGAGCACTCAATTTCATCAAGAGAAGCAGGGGCCACCCTCACAGGAAAGAGGTCCTAAGAGGCAACCACATTTCAGTGTGCCAAAGCAACAGTGAAACCTGTGTCTGGAGTTGAGTGTGCTCCTGGACAGATTTCAAGTCTAACAGAAGACTGCGTTAAAATTATGAGTCATTTATAATTAACTAGAATTGCTAAAAATCACTGTTGTTCTTCAAGAGAAAGCTATTTTTGGAGAAATTCTGATGGTGTGCTGTGTGCTTAAGGGGAAAACATAAGTGATCCAAAAGTTTAGAAAGAAAAAGAAATACTTAAATTATACACTTATGTAAATTTTTTTTTTTTTTTTTTTTTGGTGGTACTGGGGTTCCTGGAAGCCCTTCTATCTCCGGGCTACACTCCCAGACCTATTTTTACATTTTTATTTGGAAACAGGGTCTCCTAAGCCAGCGCGCGCGGCTGGCTTCGAACCTGCGCGATTCTCCTGTCTCTGCCTCCCAAGCGCGGGGATTACAAGCGTGCACCACCACGCCCGGCGACACTTATGTAAAATTTTAAGTATAAAGTGAATTGTGTCACAGAATTCCAATAAGCATTCCATGGAATAAATTGGTAAGAGAATGATTAAAATCAAGAAGACTGAGATTCTTTGTAGTAACTCTTCATGCTCCAAAATCTCTCTGTTGTGTGTGACTTAGGGTCTCTGTACCTACTGCTCCCTCTGCCTGGAACTGGGTGTACGCTCTTAGGTCCTCAGGTGAATGACCGCTTATTCAAGTCTCAGTCCTCATGATTCTCTAGAAGAGCCTTCAATGCTCACCCCATCTACAGGAGACCTCACCATGCAGTCCCATTTTATTTGATTGCCTGAAATTGTCATTTTTATACACTTCAAATATTTGATCTGTGTTCCCCCATGCATCATGACTAAAAATCTAAGCCTACTCTCAAATCCCGAGCCCATTTTAAATATTTGGTCTGTGTTCCCCCATGCATCGTGACTAAAACTCTAAGCCTACTCTCAAATCCTGAGCCCGTTTTCCAATTACTAGCTAGATAAAACCATTTAAGTGATTTTATTTTGCTTTATTTTATGGTACTAGGAATTTGACCCAGGGGGATTCTATATCCAAGCTACATGCCCAGTCCTATTTTAATTTTAAAACAAGTCTCATTACGTGTGTGTGGGGGGGTTGGATCCAGGGAAGTTCTACCTCCAGCTACACCCCCAGCCCTATGTCTCACTATGCAGCTGAGGCTCATTGGGATCCTGAGATCCTCTTGTCTCAGCCTCCCGAGTACTGGGATTACAAGCATGTGCCACCACGCTCGGCTTGTGATATTTTTAAATTGGCGCATTGTATTCATACATCATAATGGGATAAAAAGACTTGTGTGGACGTATGTACACATTGCCCAGTTAGCCCCTACACAATTTCCACCCCATTCCCTCCCCATTCCTCCTCCCCATGCTTGGCTTAGTGGTTGACTGTGATATGTTTAAGTACACTGTGTGCTTTAAAGAATTTCCTTCTAAGTGATTTTAAATACTGTGTTTTGGTTTATATACTAACTATTCTCTTTACTTTATTAAAACCATCTGTGCTACTGGTTACTAAAGAATCTGCCAGGGATCCATGAGTTAGGCACATATGGCTCTTGTCTTCTGACCTGACAATTTAACTATTGTATCAGTGCTTGTCTTCAGCCTGTAGTCATATTCTTTTCTTGGGGTGTGGGTGGAACCTTTCTTTTGGGGATGGAACCCTTCTACCTCCAGGCTACACTTCCAGACCTATTTTTTATATTTTATTTGGAAACGGTCTCTTAAGCCAGTGAGGCTGACTTCAGACCTATGCGATCCTCCTGTCTCCGCCTACCAAGCACGGGGATTACAAGCATGTGCCACCACGTCCGGCAGCCTATAGTCATATTCTATCCACTATGTTTTGCTATTTATTAAAGTAGTCTGCTCCTGTCTACGGAAGGTATCAGGAACAGTAAGTATCACTTTACTTGCAGAAGAAATACTATCCTAGTACTTCTAGTATGCAAAGGTATTTCCCCCTCCAACCACACAGTTCCTTGTATGTCACTTTCATCAGATAGCCAGCTGGAGAAGGGCGTTCTTATTCACCGCACAAACACTTGTGTTAAACCACCTATTCAAATGTTTCTCAAGGGTAGATAAGGATTAGTAAAAACATCCCCAAGAGTTTCTCTTGCTCATGGTGAGACTGGAGGCAGTAGTGAGTCCAGTTATTGTTAAGAGTGGGTCACACTCAGCCGGGCATGGTGGCACACCCTTATAATCCCTGTATTCAGGGAACTGAGACAGGAGGATTGCAGATTTGAGGCCAGCCTTAGCAACTTAGTGAAACCTTGTTTCCTAATAAAAAAGAATAAAATAGCCTGGAGGTGTAGCTCAGAGGTAGAATACTCCTGGTTCCTTCCCCAGCACCACAAACAACAAAAAAAGATGAAAGAAAGAGAGGGAGGGAGGGTTGGTCACACTACTGTTTTGGCAAGGACAGGAATCCATTCTTAGCTGAGAATGCCCACCAAATGTATGACAAGCTACCTATCATACATCTATTCTCAACTACAGATGCATTGGTATCAATATCTGGGACTGAATCAACTTGTTTCAACTCCAATGTAAAAACAAGAAGACACACTAGGGCCTCTGAAGAGCCTCGCTCTGATGCTGGCCCCAAGGAGCCAGATGACTTCATGCAACTCAATCTCCTTCTCAACTCCAATATCTGCTGTCCTGCCCACCTAGGGCTCTGGTGGGAGCTAAGAAGATGCAGAGGGCTCAGTGCAGAAACTGCTAGTGCTGGAGGAGTCTGAGAAACTATCCTACATTAATAGGATATCCTACATCCTACAAACATATCCCCACCCAGCTGTCTGGCTGTCTGGCCTACACTTTCGGCAAAGCTACAGGGTATGCAGATACTGTTTTTTAAAAATGAATACCATACACATATTATATACCCAGCCTTCCATATCACACATTATCTTCTTCAGAGCAAGGCAAGGGAAATCAATAGTTTACTTTGTGTAGTATTTTATTAAAGTTTATTTTTAGGAAACTCTTCCCTTATGGATCAGAAAATTAAGCTTAGTTTCTGGCTGGACATAGTAAGGCTACACCTGTTATCCCAGAACCTGGTGACTGAGACAGGAAGATCGCAGGTTTGAGACCAGCCTCAGCAATATGGTAAGACTCTCAAGCAGCCTAGCCAGATGCTTTTTCAAAGCAAAAAAATTAAAAGCCTGGAAGGGGGAATGTAGCTCCGTAGAATGCCCCTTACTTCAATTTCCAATACCATATACACACAAAGTTTAGTTTTTATTTAAAAATTTTCTCAAATGGTGTTATAAAAAAACACTAAGTTGCCAAATTTTTTTCTTTCGTGTGTGGTTCTTGGGATGGAACCCAGGGGTATTCAACCTCTGAGCTACACCCTCAGCCCTATTATTTAGTTTCTTTATTTTTGAAACAGGGTCCCACTGAGTTGCGAAGGGCCTAAGTAGCCGAGGCTGTCTGTGAACCATGATCCTCCGGTCTCAGCCTCTTGAATGCTGGGATTACAAGCATGTGCCACCATGCCCGGAAAATTGTCAAATTTTAATATGTATTAAATGCAGATTGATTCTGTGAGCAAGTAAGTTATGGAATGTTGAGTAAAATAAATGTCTTTACTATAGCAATTCCTGAAACCTTTAATACATTAACACAAAAATTTTTTCAAGCACATGTACATACTTTGTATATTTATAATATTTATATACTCCTTAACTACAAAAGTGAGTGCCCAGGAGGGTTTATTTATTTTTATTTTTTAATTTTTTTTTCTTTGGTGGTACTGGGGTTCCTGGAAGCCCTTCTACCTCTGGGCTACACTCCCAGACCTATTTTATTTTTGGAAACAGGGTCTCTTAAGCCAGCACGGCTGGCTTCGAACCTGCGCAATCCTCCTGTCTCAGACTCCCAAGCATGGGGATTACAAGCGTGCACCACCACGCCCGGCTCAAGGAGGGTTTATTTATAACGAAGACTGATTCCCTGCCCCAGTTCTCTCCCTTCCTTTCTACCCAGCTTTTCAAAGGAAGCCACATTCAAGACTTTCAATTCTCCTTCTGACACTTAATTCCATTATTTCTAAATATTATGCCAACATTGACTCTTCTATTTTAAATATTACTGTTATCCTGTTGTAGAAGATGATGAGAATTAACTTTTAAGATACCTCCTACCCCTTCATAATAAATGTTCTCCCTCTCTTCCAGCTCCTAGTAAGTTATATCACAAATCTGTACTCATTATAATATTACATGAATGCTATTTACAGCTTAGCCTTGGAGCCTTTTATTTCCTTTCTTGTGAAATTGTGTTTCCCCGTGGGCTGACCTTTTCCCTTTATCGTTTGCTTTGTTTTACTAATGCTTCGTCCGGCTTGCCCCTACAGCTTCAGCGTGCCTCTCAGAACTGTCAAGTGCATCTACTGGCCGCGTTCCTCCCCTCAGAAACTCTGCCCTTGGCGTGTTCCAGCTGTGCTTTCTGCAATATTCTCTATCATCCTGAAATCCCATATGCTTCCCTTACAACCATTCATCTCTCTTCTGTGTTGGACAGTCCTCCTTCTTGGTTTTTGTTTTGTTTGAAACAGGATCTCACTAAGTTGTTGAGGCTGGCTGGGCATGGTGGCACACCCCTGTAACCCTGGTACTTGGAAGGCTGAGACAGGAAGATAACAGGTTCAAGACCAACCTTGGCAATTTAGCAAGACTCTCAGCAACCTAGCAAGACCCTGTTTCAAAACAAAAAATTAAAAAGGGAGTGTAGCTTGGAGGTATAATTTCCCGTTTCAATCTACAGTACCACATGCACACACAAAATCTTGCTGAAGCTGGCCTTGAACCTGTGATCCTATCTCAACTTCCCAAGCACTGTTCTTGGTTTTACTTACTTGCTTGTGAGTATATCCTCCAGTAACTTCCTGAAAAGGTGTCCACGTGAGCTAACCCAGAGCCCTTCTATGCCTGGATATGACTTCATTTCCTCTCTCTTCATGAAACATTCTAAGTAGAAGCCATTTTTTACTTCCTGAGTTGCTACTGAAAAGTTGAAGCTCCTTTTGATTCTGACCCTTAATATAAAATCTTTCTAAGTGTTATGTCAGCCTTATTCCACATGCTACTTGAGCACTCTGCCACTGCCAGTCATCTTTATTCCAAATGCAGTGACATTACAAAAACATGTACTGACAATGGGCCTTTTTCCACTTATATTTTTGGGTATACACAATGGGTCATTTCAAATTCAAACATTAATATTCTTCAGTTGTAGGTAATTTTCTTATATTGTTTTTAAATTCAACTCCCATTTTTCTCTTTTTAAATTTCCAAGTAGTAAGATATAGAACTAATTAATTCTCTAATTTTCATAATACTTTTAGATTTTGTCAGTCTTTTTGTTTCTTTTATATAGACATTTGACAGTACCTTCCGAAGATTCAACTGGTTTTCTACTTTTTCAATAATTTTTTCTTATTCTCTGTTTCCCTTCTATGGTAACAAATATCATAAATACAAAATGGTTTATCACAAAATATCCTCATATATTTAGGGTTTTTTTTTTGTTGTTGTTGTTGTTTTTTTTGCAGGTCTCAGGATAGAACCCAGGGGCATTCAACCTCCAAGCTACAACCCCTGCCCTATTCTGAAACAGGGTCTCACTAAATCGTGGAGGGCCTCACTAAGTAGCTGAGGCTGTCCACAAACCATGATCCTCCAGTTTCAGCCCCCAAATGCTGGGATTACAAGTGTGCGCCACCATGCCCAACTTATATATTTAGGAATATTAATTACAATTTTTTGCTTTGAATTTTCTTCTGTGCTGAGACTACAGCACAGAGGTAGAACATCTGTCTTGCACACTCAAGGCCTGGGTTTGATCCCTGGAACAAATAATTTCATTCTGCTTCCCTCAGTCTCTTCATTCCTCTGTTTCTAAATACCACTAGTCTATTTCCCATTTGCGTTGGTTCCTTTCATTTTGGAAGCTTTCCTCAACTGAATGTTCTTCAGCAGTCCATTCATATCTAAGAGTAAGGCCAGACGCTTGATCAGAAGTCGTGCGTGACGTGGGGCTCGCCGTCTGAGGATGTCAGGATGCAGACCCTGCTGTTTCCGAGTATTCCCTAAATGTCCATACTTGCAAGTCTTTTCTCTTGGGCTGGCTGGTTTCTCAGCTGAAGCTTCCAATCTTCTTGCACAGGGGATTTTTAGCTGCTAAAATTCTGGTAGCCAGGTGAGGGTGAGCTACAAGAGTCAATGTGTAGACTTTCACCCGATCCCTTGGTTTAATGTAATTGTGCCACAGCTGCCACACAAGTGCCAGAAGTCCTCAGGCCTAGAGCCCCTCAGGTGAGCTCCCACACTACCTGAGTTGCTGGGGTGTGGGTAATTAGCGGGCTGGGCAGAGGCCTGGGGATCTAACTTCCCACATATGCATCTTCAGCCAGTTCTCCTGCTTCCAGCATCTTTCAGGCTGCCTTCCATCCTGCGCATTTGCAGAGCTGGAGGAACACAGCAGCATGTTTCCAAAGTCCCCTCTGCAGGCGCTCAAGGCTCAGCTTCGGCTTCAGCCTGCATCACTAGGTCCGCCCATACCTATCTATCCACATCCCGTCTTCCAAATCGCTGATGCCATCTCTGGTCTATGGATATCTCCTCTTCCATCTTCTTGTTCTTCTGAATTATAACTTTTAACTTTATCATTTTAGTGAGGTTCCAGTAAAGATAAATGACTGTTCAATCAATTGTGTTAAATGAAAGTTCTGTACTAATAGAACTATCGTGGTGTAATGACATTAGCATTCACATATTCCCCATTTTGATTCTTCAGTATTGCATAAGAAGAGCTTTAAATGTAAATAAAACATCTCTGAATAGTAAATGTTCTACATGATTCATTAAAAGATATTTTGGTTAATCTATATTTGACTGAATAAAACTGTTTAATTCTCTTGGTATTGTACCCAAATTATTTACACTACAACCAACAATTAATCAGTCATGTAAATAATCTAAATTGCTTCCATAAAGTTTTTTTTTTAATTTTAAAAAACATACTTTGTGCTTTCATCTGCTGAATAAAATAGGTTAAGAGTTTCAGAAAGAGCTGGGCCTGATGGCGCATGCTTGTAATCCCAGCATTTAGGAGGCTGAAATAGGAGGATTGCGGCTCATGGACACCCTCAGCTACTTAGTGAGGCCCTCTGCAACTTGGTGAGACGCTGTTTCAAAATAAAGAATTAAAAATAGGGCTGGGGCTGTAGCTCGGAGGTAGAATGTCCCTAGGTTCCATCCCCAGTACCACACACACACACACAAAAAATATTTCAGAAAGATTACAGTTGATAAAGATTTAAGCCATGTTTTATATTTATTATATTCAGAGAAGCAAATTTATTAGAATTTAGAATTTCTAGTGATTCAGTGAGCTAAAGAGGCCTGCTCTTAACCACCTCAAATCCCAAATCCTAGAAATTCTCATTATTATAGATAAGAAAGATGATAGAATATTTGCAAAAGTCAAACAGGTAGCAAGTAGCAGAAAGGAAATTCAAGCTTAAGTCTCCAAAGATTTTCGCAATAATCAAAAGTGTACTTCATTTAATAATTTTGAATCAGATCAGTAATAATTATTTCAGGATAGAAATATGACTTCAACTTAAATCAGTCTAGTATCTTACTAGACAATTAGATATAAAATGTACTGGCATTTCTTGGTAAGTATTTATTTTATTAAGATGACCTGTATCTATTAAAAAATAAATACACATACTATTGTTTTCAGATAAAGTCTTAGAAAGTCAAACAAAGTATTAGTTAAATTTATTATCCTTAGAACTTCTTACCATGATTCTTAGTATTAAAAATGTAATGTAGCCGGGCCTGGTGGCTCACACTTGTCATCCCGAGCTTGGGAGGCTGAGACAGGAGCGTCACACAGGTTAGAAGCCAGCCTCAGCTACTTAGTGAGGCTCTCAGCAACTTAGTGAGACCCTGTTTCCAAATAAAATATAAAAAAGGTCTGGGAGTATAGCCTAGAGGTAGAAAAGCCTCTTGGTTCCACCCCCAGTACCACAATAAAATAAAATAAAATAAAAATTAAGACATTCTACATTGATTTCATGCTATTCTTGAAAATAGAAAATAACTGAAAAATTTAGCCTATTAGAGTATGAAACATTTACTATGACTTGTCAAGTTCAAGCTACCAATTATAAACTGCTAGTCCTCAATTAGCACACTTCTTCTTACACATTTCAGGGTAACAGGCATTATCGACAAATCTGTTTACCACATTTAAGTTCACTAAAAGGACAATTTTTAAAGGCTGTCAAATGCTACTCAAGAAGGTTCCAGACTAAGTAAAGCTTTACAACAGTACAAGGCATAAAATACAGTGGATGGCATGCCCAAGGACACAGTAACCAGTGAAGCATGAGGGACTGGGGTCTTCTGACTCTAAGGACAGTGCTGACTACCACTTGATTCTAACTCAAAAGACAAATGTTTTGCCATTTCAGTGATAGGAAACACATTAAGAGATGTTCAGTACGTTTCAGTTTTTACTTAAATTACAGGTAATGCTATTTTACACCTAAATTAATTTTCATCTTGTAACATAAATTATAATGTACTAATTGTATAGGTCATTGGGTAATGGTGGGAAAAAGAACAAATGAATAACATTTCTTATCTCCAAATCTTCATTTTTTGGTTTTGTCTTTTTATCTTTGGGGACCAGAGAATGAACCCAGGCCCTCACACATAGTAGGCAAACACTCTATCACTGAATTACATCCCCAGTCCTTTTCCTTTTCTATTATTATTATTATTATTATTATTATTATTATTATTATTATTATTGCAGTACTGGGGGTGGAACCCACAGTTTCTACCTCCAGGCTATACTCCCAGACCTATTTTATACTTTTATTTGGAAACAGGGTCTCACAAAGTTGCTGAGAGCCTCACTAAGTAGCTGAGGCTGGCTTCGAACCTGTGTCATCCTCCTGTCTCAGCCTCCCAAGCGCTGGGATTACAAGCGTGCGCCACCACGCCCGGCTCAATTTTTATTTTTTTATATTTACTTATTTATTTATTGGTGGTACTGGGGTTCCTGGAAACCCTTCTACCTCCGGGCTACACTCCCAAACCTATTTTATATTTTCATTTGGAAACAGGGTCTCTTAAGCCAGCGGGGCTGGTTTCGAACCAGTGCTATCCTCCTGTCTCTGCCTCCCAAGCGCAGGGATTACAAGCGTGCGCCACCAAGCCCGGCTCAATTTTTATTTTTGAGACAGGGTGATAACAATCATTATTCTAACCAGAGCACTAATTGAACTAAACACTAGTTACCTCATTTAGTCCTCACAACAACTCTATGAGATGGGTATGTTAATATCCCCATCATATGCCAGTGATACTGACACCAACAGAGATTAATGTGCCTGGAGGCCAAGCTGGCATGTGACAGCTGAGATTCAGCGCCATTTCAAAGCCATCCAGCCCCTCTCCACAGCCCGTGCTCAGGATCCTTCCTCCTGCTCAACTAATTCAGGAGGAAACAGCAGCCCAGCCCCTTGCCACTGGAGAAAACTACACAATGCTCCTGCTGTGTTGGAAACACTGCCCTCTGCTTGGCTCCCGTACACCTTCACACTGGAGATACCCATCCTTAGTGTTTTCAACACATGTCCGTAAAATGGCAACAAATTGTGGTTAAAAAAAAAAAAACTTTCAGATGCCTTATTAATGAGCTCTACATGTTGAAACCTTTGTCTTCTATCAGTCCACCCGGACAAACAATAGTACCTAAAGCAATATAGAGAAATTTGAGACTGAAAATGAATACTGGGACCAATCTTTCAAACTCACCTCTTACTTTTCTTGTAGTTCTCCAGCTGCTGGTACTGAACATGTTTGTATCTCTCTAACTCACACTGCCCACACAGGTCCTCCAGATGCAGCAGGTGGTTTTCTACCTCCTCAAAACTGGCCTCTAAATGAGCTGAAAAGATAAAAAGAAACAAAAATCACAAGTCAGAATTCTTGATCATGAAGAAAAAAAAAACTGTCACAAAGGTAAAAGTTCAAATTGTTGAGATTGTTTTACATTTACTTACCATTTTTTATTAAACGTTCTTAAAGCAAAATAAAATTCAATGACCAACAATAAAACATTTCAAAATTTCTTTTCTGAGTGTATTTCAAACACCTTCAAGATGCAGATTTCTACAACAAATACCTCATTAACCAGGATGACAAAGAAATGAAATACCTCGACTAGTCTGCTGTTACAGCCTAATGATCCCATATACCACACGTAAAGGGCCAATTTTCTCATAATGAGAACACAGCAAGATACAATGAACACAAATTATACCGACATGTTTTAACATTTATGATTCCAAGTTACTTCAGCATTGTTTTGCCTCTGGCATCTCACATACACAAGTCTCTAAGGTATGAAAGAGATGTTCAGATATTTGGTAAACACCGTTACTGGGTTAGTCAATGGTTGGGCAGGGAGGAGACTCAGCTCTACCTGCCAGTTGACTAGTCGGTGTTTCACCACACAACTTTGTCTCCAGAACACACAGCTTTGCATCTTTATTGGAAAAAGGATGTCCTGCCCACTGCCACACGGCTAGCAGAAAAGCAGTCTGAATGTAAACTGAGTCTACATGATTTCCAGTTGATAGGAAGCTAAATTAACCATGATTATAGGGATAAGGACAGCTGTTTTCTCATCGAACAGAAATACTTTAGCAGTCAAAGCTTTTAGAAGTCAAGCAGCCTCATAACTATGAATGAACACCCACTGACATATCCCAGTCACTGGGATGCAAAGATGAAAGGCAAGCCTTAAGCTCCACTTAACTCTAAAGTACTTGGTTCTTTTGGTATCATGCATGTACCCTTGGCATCTAGAGAATGAGTTAAGAGCAAGAACATGGGACTCACAACACACCTGGGGCTCACAACACACATTCTAAGCTTAGCACTCAACAGTTAGCAATTAGTTAATGAATGAGTATTAAAAACATTAACTTTTTTTTTTTTCCTTTTTGCGGGTCTAGGGATGGAACCCAGGGGCATTTGACCTCCAAACTACACCCCCTGCCCTATTTATTCTTTATTTTGAGACAGGGTCTCACTAAGTTGTGGAAGGCCTCACTAAGTAGCTGAGACTGTCCGCGAACCGCGATCCTCCAGGCTCAGCCTCCCAAATGCTGGGATTACAAGTGTGCGCCACCATACCCAGCTCAAGAAAACATTTTTTTGTGTGTGTGTGTGGTACTAGGGTTCTTGGAAACCCTTCTACCTCTGGGCTACACTCCCAGACCTATTTTTTATATTTTTATTTGGAAACAGGGTCTCTTAAGCCAGCATGGCTGGCTTCAAATCTGTGCAATCCTCCTGTCTCCTCCTCCCAAGCGCGGGGATTACAAGCTTGCTCCACCACGCCCGGCACAAGAAAACATTTTTAAAAAAACTAAGTTTTACAAAAGCCACTTAAAAGTAGTAACTGCTGACAGTAGCAATCATGATATAAACAATATCTATGAATTTAACAGATCAAAATATCAATAACCTTTTCATTTCTTCCTGATAAACTCATACAAATTATACTCTGAGCTATGTTCTCAGACTGAAGATCCCCTGGGATACATGAAGATGATTAAATTTAAAATGATTTTTCTTTTTGCAGTGATGAGGATTGAACCTAAGGCCTTACTTATGAGAGATAAATGCTCTACTACTGAGCTACATTACCAGCCCTTAAATTATTTTTTAAAAAGAAATAGAGTCGCCGGGCGTGGTGGTGCACACTTGTAACCCTCACGCTTGGGAGGCTGAGACAGGAGGATAGCGCAGGTTCAAAGCCAGCCTCTGCTGGCTTAAGAGACCCTGTTTCCAAATAAAAAATATAAAATAGGTCTAGGAGTGTAGCCCAGAGGTAGATGGCCCTGGGTTCCATCCCCAGTACCAACACAAAAAAACAAACAAACAAATAAAAAGAAACAGTCAGTAATTACTTTGTATTAGAAAATACATGTTCTTTTTATGCATGTAATTTTTATTTGGACAGATAGCAATTTCCATTTAGATTCCATCTCTGTTGGCCGATCGCAGAGTTAATGAAGCCAGGAATCTGAAGATGACCCCTAGGCAGGCCAGTTAATTTCTCATGGATAGAACTCTGTTCTGAGTATATATTGTACATTGCTGTCCCAGTCATCCCTCTATAGGAGTAACATGGGGAGAGGTGAAAACATGTGAGTAGTTCAGTATTAACCTGGAACTCCTAATGAGAAAGAAATGTCCTTCCAAATAGGCCAACAGCAGGATAAGAATTCTTCTGTTCAATGGTGTATTTAAGATGTTTGGGTTGTCAGTGGTCACTTTATCGCTACCCCCAAATTCTTATTTAAGTCCTGCCCTTTAAAAAGTTTTGAAGACTTTTGAGTCCTTTCAGAACTAAGTTAACTTAGCATTCAGGACCTATCACCTTCAGACTACAGTGTACAGTTACAACCTCACTGCCATTCTTCACATATTCTACCCTCCAGTAAAACAGGACCACTCTCCAGGCCAGAAAGAGCCAGCACACCCCACCTCCTCACCTGGCCTGTTGCTAAGTGCCCCTGCTTGGCCTCAACCCCCACCCTACTAACTCCAGCCCTGCCTCCAGACCACAGGCCCGCGTCCTCCTCTGCTTCCTCAGCTCTGAGCCTCACAGAACCAATGTCCTGATATCCCATGATCATTTGTGTACACTCATCTCTCTCAGGAATCGGTAAAGGTCTCAAGGGTAAAGACTGTGTCCTTGTATCTTTATGATCGCTAATATCTATTCTACTGAATTCAATAAAGAATAATTTCTGGTGATAGAGTGATTCTATGATTCTATAATATAAAATAACCTAGACAATAAGTCTATGTTTTATGTTCACCTAATTTAAATTGTTAAAGTTTATGCTAAATTTTGTAAAAGTACTAAGTCAAACATAGACAGAGAACTTATAAAACATTAAAACCATGATACTATTTTTTTATTCTAAAAATTCTTATTTTTAGTGGAACTGCACATTGAACCCTGGACCTCACACACGCTAGGCAAGTGCTCTACCACTGAGCTATATACCCTGCTCTTTTCATTTCTTTTTGAGATAGGGTCTAATTGCCCAGGCTAGCCTCAATCTTGTGATTCTCCTGCCTCAGTCTCCCAAGTAGTTAGGATTACAGGCATATGCCACTGTGCCCAGCCCATTTTAACTCTTGACAAGCTTGAAATTAATAATAAAAAATAGAAGAATTAAGTTTGCATATTAAAACTCTTAAAAAATCTTTATATTATTATTATTATTGGGTGGGGAAACCCTTCTACTTTTGGGCTACACTCCCAGACCTATTTTATATTTTTATTTGGAAACAGGGTCTCTTAAGCCTGGTTTCAAACCTGCGCGGTCCTCCTGTCTCCGCCTCCCAAGTGCGGGGATTACAAGCGTGCACTACTTTGCCCAGCATCTTTATATTATTATAACCACATACAGAATATATATTCTATATTCTAAGTATTGAATTTAAACTGGCAGGAATTTAATTTCCCTATCACAATCTGCTCATTTCCTGTTACAAAATCAGTTTTGCATATATGAGTAAGTTTTGTAATTTAGTATCCAAAACACTAGCAGGCCTCTATGGACCCAAATCTACCTTTTCAAGGAGCTCAGGCCTCACCATTTTGCACACTGTAACAAGAGCATATGTCTCCCTTAGTGATCAGTGGAAATGATAGGTAAGATTCTATTGGGAAGAGCCATTTGGGAATGCCTGACACTGCAAGAAAGAGCTCCATCCATCTCTGTGAGGAGACTCCCAGAGGAAGAGCGATTCTGCTTGGAAGTTTTCTTTGTGCCATTTGTTTTAAATATTTAGTGTCTATCGTGTAGCCACTAGTAGATGAAGAATGAAGCAGCATGCTAAAATTATTTTGAACTTAATGAGTTCCTTTCTAATAAAATAATTAGCCTCATGGAACAAAGAAATCTTCCCTAAAATAATTAGCCTCATGGAACAAAGAAATCTTCCCTGGCTGCAAACCTAAAGGTCTGAGAGGCCAGCTACTAAAAGATGGCAAGAGTCTTCAAATGCTATGCTATGCTTTTATGTACTGAGGCAATATGGTAATGATGGTACGGTAATAAGAAAACTTACAAAAGTCACTGCAGAACAATGAGATACCTGCAGTACAAAAGGTGTCTAAAGAGAGTTAGCATGCCCTTTGAAGGGTACAATTTCAGAACAGAACCTGGGCCATAAAATAATCTAGTTCACGAAAGAGTAACAGCTGTAACAGTCTAGCTGTGCAATGTCCTCAAATTCTGCACAGAAGAAAGCAAAACTACTAATGTATCAGGTCAGATTAAAAGAAAGATATAAACTCAGCATATGGCTGCCATTCCCTGTCATCACCATGTTAGCTAAGAACAGAATTTTCTGCTTTAGATGAAGAAACAATATACAAAATAGAGAAAATGCAAAAGCCAAACCCTTGGTAGTTTAAACTTCAATACAGAAGTAGGATTAGACTACCCTCTAGTGGAAATTCAAGATAACTTAATAAATATAACACTTCAAACATATTTTCCCAGTTTTATGATAAAACATACACTGCAGTAATTTCATAGAACAAGAAAGCATCTGGGTAGAATTGGGATAAAATATTTCATTTCATCCTCATGCCACTATCTTTTACCACAAAGGGTACTACACTGTTCATCTCACGACACTTAATGCAATAGTTTTGCATTCAACTGTTTTGCAACACAGGCTAAAATTCACAATATCCATCCACTGTAGTCACAGAAAGGCAGCTTTGTAACCAGCCAGAACTAGAGAGGCTCCCACTAGAATGTCAGAATTCTGATGGCAGGTAACATCCTGGTTCTCTGCTGCATCTTCAGGGCCTACAGACAGCAGCTGACCCACAGCAGATGCCTGATGCATCTGTGCTGTGCTTTACACCTAAAATCTCATTTAATCCTTTAACCTAGGTATGAGGTTCAGCCATCCCTCAGTGTCCTCGAAGGATTGGTTCCCAGACCCCCATGGATACCAAAGTTCTTGTATGTTCAAGTCCTCTATATGAAATGATGGAGTACTGCATATAACCTATATATATCCTCTATTTACCTTAAATCATTTCTAGATTACATATAACACCTAATACGATGTAAAGATATTATGTAAACAGTTGCTACACTGTATTACTTAGGGATTAATGACTAGAAAAAAGTATATACATGTTCAATACAGACACATTTTTTTTTTACAAATATTTTCTATCTGCAGTCAGCTGAATCCAAGGATGTGGAACCAACATATATAAAGAGCCGACTGCGTTTTGACCCTTATGTTGCAAACAAGGAAGCTATAAAGCTTGGAGCAGTTAAAAAATCTGCACCAGTCTCACCATTAGGGAGCTGTGAGACCGAGGAACAATCCCAGACCTGAGAGTCTCTGTTCTTTGTTTTGCAGTTTCTGGCATACCTTTATCATTTCTTTCTTACATGACAGCCTTAATAGTAACTATCAATTAAACAGGCCTTTGTAAGCTAGATGGATCACATCACATAAATAATCAATATAAATAGATTAGCCATTGTTGCTTAACAATTCCTAAGGGGGATAGCCAGGAGTTATATTTATTAAGCCACAGGATAGCATAGCTCAAAGCATCATCAAAAATCTAAATTGCTCACATAATATAAATCTCTTACTCTTTAATAAGGGCAGACCCTCCAGAGAGAAAGGCAAGACCAAAAGAGGTACAGCTTAGAAATGGAGAGACTGACTGGATATGATATTAGATCTGACAGTGAGAGGGTAGAAAATATGGTTAAGGTCAATTAATATTTTTCTCCAAGTTGCTTTTTTGTTTTTTAACTATTGCTTGACTATTTAAGCCTTGAAATATTGTGTCAAGATATTTAGGTGATAACAAGATATTCTGAAGCTACAAAATAAATAAAACCCAATAGTATATGAATAAACACTTAAAACACTTAAGTGCTTCCAATGTCTAAAATTGATGTCTAGGGCCAGGGTGTAGCTCAGTGATAGAGAATGTGCTTAGCAGACGCAAAGCCCTAGTTCAGTCCCTAGCACCACCAACAAAAAAATAAATAAAAATGATGCATAAGCTCATTAACATGGACTCATAAAGTACATTAACAAGAGCAATATACTTATAAAACCTATCCCCAGAATCTGTCTTCATAATGTCCTACTGTAACAGCATCACTGCTTTCATGAATCTTGATTATCTATAAGTCTCAAAATCTCAAAACATCTCTCTGAGCTTATTCTAGGTCAACAAACATACGGTCTTTAGAACTCCAAGTTTTTACTTGCCATCTTGCATTATTAGTTGCTCATTATTAAGTAGAAATATTAGGCAAATAACAGCAGTAAACTCCAGAGGTAGCTTGTTATTTCAGATACTAATGAATAATCTGATTGGCAATATATATGTAAACCAACTATCTGTATTTTAGACATATCTTTTTTTGCCTAAATGTTTTTATTTGAAAGGAATAGTTGCACAAAGACCTTACTTTCTCCAAAGTAAAATATTATAATATTAATTTAGTAGCACAGTTCCAACATGTGAACATTCTTCTACTCCTCATGGTTGGGGTAATTTTATTCATAAACAGCTGTTCTTATACAAAATATTGCCCCACACTACTAGTGGCACACAAAAGGAAGTGGTCTTAATTCCATGTGTTCTATAAATGCCAAAAGGTGGGAAAAGCATAAACACAACCCATTATTAAAAAAAAAACTAAAAAATCCAAAGTAGAATTTTAAATCTTCCTATATCCTATAATAAAAAGTAGCACTGAGACTTGGTGCCCAGGTTTGGTTTTATCCTGACCATTTACAGAGTGTCCCTGTGGCTTGATCATCGGGGTTCTGGTAAGAGTTTATTTATACTAGAGGTGCCCACTCTTTCCTCCTCTTGTCTTCATGCTCTTGTTCCTTGGGGCAGCTGCTGTCTGACGGTCTTTTAGAGCCACTCTACTGTTTGGCTTCTTCTAAAAGTTTTTCCAAGCCAAAAGAATCTTCCTCAAAGGGACTGGTCCTTCTTGGGCCCTCTGTCTCTAGTCTGAAGCAGAAAACTCTATGTCATGAACAAACTGTTGGCCTTTATTCTGGCTTCTAGGTCATCACCACACGTCTTTGTTCAGATTTTTGCTGGACCTATAAATACTCTGGACCATACCTTTACCTCTCCAGGCCTGACCATAAACATTATAAATTTCATCTTCTCCAGCTGCAAGTCCACTGTCCATTCCCTTGGACTGGTTGAAGAGCCTTTGGTCATGCTGAACTTCACTGGAGGCCCGAGGATTGGACACACCACGAGTGATGACTTCACTGATCTCAGTCTTCATTTCTTTGCAGTTTTGACCTTTTATCAGGAGCTGCCCTAGAGTGATGCCGGTCGCTGTCTTTTCACCTGTCTTTTCATGGTCTCTCTTTTCACCTGTCATGCCGCATTTCATCCCTCTACACGCCTCCCCATCCTCTTTTCCTGCATGGGGTTTGATGCCAGCTCTCCTCTCCCTGGCTTTCAGTGCCACTTCTCTAAGTGTCTCCTCATGTCTCTCCTTTTCTTCCTGGGCCATCTTTCTCTCTCCTTGGGCAGCATTTCCACTGCTTTACAATGTAGAGAGCTTCAGGCAGTTTGGCAAGATTTGCATTTATGCGTACTGTCTGAAGTCCTCTTCCATCAGCAGCTAGACGTTTGTCTAATGGAACTGTATAACCTTTTACATCTTTCCAGTTGGAACCACAAGGAGGAATCTTCCACTCTTGTTCCTTTACAGTCATCTTTTGGCTAGAAGGCGTGGCGGAGGGTGGTCCTCAGAGAATTTTCTTCTTCTTTTTTTTTTTTTTTTTTTTGGTGGTACTGGGGTTCCTGGAAGCCCTTCTACCTCCGGGCTACACTACCAGACATATTTTTACATTTTTATTTGGAAACAGGGTCTCCTAAGCCAGCGTGTGTGGCTGGCTTCGAACCTGCACCATCCTCCTGTCTCTGCCTCCCAAGCGCGGGGATTACGAGCATGTGCCACCACGCCCGGTGAGAATTTTCTTATTAAACTTGAACCTTGTAGATTCCACTGGATCCTTCTGCATTACTGCCATCTGAATAACCCTCTGTTTAGCTCCACAGCTGAAAGCTACTCCTTGCTGAGATGGTGTGTATTGGATATACTGAGCAGGAGCCAGTTTATCAACTGCTCGAACTGCTGTCACTGTGGCAACCTTCTGAGATACAGATTTCTCTGAAGTTACCCTTGTCTTTTCTGTTATCACTTTAATAGCTTCTTCATCAGCTCTTTGCAGGTCTGGATCATCCGTATTCATAACTTCCTTTGGAACCAGGTCAGTGTATTTGCTATAAGTGACCTTGTCTTTTGACTGTCCTTGTCAAGCAACTGCATCACATTTAATTTCTCCTTCAGGACCCACCTGATTGGCCAGTGCATTTGACACCTTTTTCTTTCTTCCCTTATCCAGTGGATGTTGGGCTACATGGATCTCTGGGCAAGCACTTCCTTTACCAAAACATCTACGACCGAGGTATCCAGCCCTTCCGGTACCCATATGGGGTGTTTTTACGAGAGGAGACCACTTTTTTACGAGAGGAGATCTTGCTTTTTCCTCAGCCTCAAGCTGGTCCTGAGAGAGCAAAGTAGGTGCAGGTAAAAAGCTGGTGAGTGCCATCTTCTTTATAGACATATCTTCTAAGCAAACTGAATCAACTCATCAAAAAGAGCTTGATGTAAGCTAAACACTGACTAGAAGAAATTATTCAAATTTACTTACAAGTGACTACTGCCCACAACAGCATTCTCAGAGAATTCTTTCACTTTAATTTGTCTTTAATGATAGCTCTTCTCAGATTAATTAAAAAAAAAAAAAGAATTCAAGTGAGCATTTGAGAAACCTATACCATTTGTTTAAAAAGCCAAAATACGCTGGGTGTGATGGTGCACGCTTGTAATCCCCACACTTGGGAGGCAGAGACAGGAGGATCGCGCAGGTTTGAAGCCAACCTTGCTGGCTTAAGAGACCCTGTTTCCAAATGAAAATATACAATAGGTCTGGGAGTGTAGCCCGGAGGTAGACGGTCCCTGGGTTCCACCCCTAGTACCACCAAAAAATAAATAAATAAAAATAAATAAATAAAAAGCCAAAATACTAGTGGTAAAGAGTAAGGTCATGTATCAATAAATATCAAATGTTTTTCACATATTTGAATCCCCCCTCCCTGATACAGAGGACTGAACCCAGGGGAGCTCTACAACTGAGTCATATTCCCAGCTCTTTTTATTATTATATTTTGAGACAAGACCTCCCTGTGTTGCCCAGGCTGGCTTCAGACTTGCAATCCTAGATGTGTGCCACTGCATCTGGCTGGATTCTTAACTGATAATGAAGATAAAATATAGTCTAAGAAAGACTTATGTGGACTGCATCTCCTAAAATCAATTAACTGTGAAAATAATAATTATGGCAAAATGCATGTGGTCAGTAGAGTATAAAACAAACAACGATTAGCCATAAACAGAGCTAACTCTCAGCTGAGGGTGGGGAAGGAATGTCACCATAGGAGAACATCTACAAATAAACATATACTGATTGAAAAGCAAGTGACACAGAATTGAGGGTAGGTTTCTCCATGCCCTGCTTTCAGAAATAACAAAACGCCAGCCCAGAGGCATCTGTAGTGCTGGGGGCTTCTGGAAGGCCGTCCCACTGCCTCATCACCTGAGGACAGCATCCCAAGGCTGGGATACTGCCTGTGCGACACCAAGCCACTCACGACCTCTCCAAGCCTTGTTTTTGTTATTTGAAATGATGACAGTAAAAGCAACTTTTGTATGGTTCTTTTTATTTGTTTGTTTGGGGTTTTTTGTAAAGTCCTTGTGTGAAGTAAAGGTTATATCTGTAAAGTACCTAATAAATTGGGCGTAGTGGTGCATGCTTGTAATCCCAGCATTTGGGAGGCTGAGACAGGAGGATCACAATCAGCAGACAGCCTCAGCTACTTGGTGAGAACCTTTGCAACTCAGTGAGACTTTGTTTTAAAATAAAAAATAGGACTGGGGGTATAGTTTGGTGATAGAATGCCCCTGGGAGATAAGGTATCTTTACCTTCTCTCCTGAAGATGAGATCAAATATTAGCTCAACATGTTTATCTCTTGTGTAGATAGCTTCTACCTCTTCTTTTACCAAGAGTCTAAGCTTGGTTAAAAAACAATATTGAATAAAAATTATAGGAGATCATTGTTTTGGACTAAGTTACTGCATTCATCCTTAATATACCATGCCAAACATTAAAAATGGAGTCACTTATGCTAAAATTCCACCTCAGCAAACTGAAACCAAGCTGTCTATTTGATCTTCCTTAGAAAATCAGGATAAGAAAAATAACAGCCCAAGCCAGGTGTGGTGGCGCCCGCTTGTAATATCCGCACTTGGGAGGCTGAGACAGGAGGATTGCACAGGTTCGAAGCCAGCCTCAGCTACTTAGTGAGGCTCTCAGCAACTTAATGAAAGCCTGTTTTCAAATAAAATATAAAATGGGTCTGGGAGTATAGCCCAGAGGTAGAAAGCCTCTGGGTTCCACCCCCAGTACCACCACACATACACACACACACAAAAAGAAAAATAACAGCCCTATTTTCCAGTTTCACCTGGCATGAGAAAAAGGTTTCCTCCACCTTAATCCTTACATGAAAAGTAACCTGAAGCCACCTGATGTTAACCATTCTGTCTTTTCTATCTCCCTGCCCCCCCCAACACAAAGCAACTATAAAGTAACCAATGTGCTCTCTGGGTTTTGTTTCTGCTTTCTTCAACCACTGTGCCGGGCTCATTGGAAGACTTATTCTAGTCTACAAAATGAAGTGTTGCCTGATTCTAGAACTGAAAAGAAAGCCAGCTAAGATCTTTAAATCGTTGTAATCTTGTCTTTTGAGACTAGTAAGCCACAAAATTATTTTCAGATGTAGCACTGTAAAACACAGATCCTTAGAATATAAAACAAACCTAAGAAAAAACAAAGTATCATCATCATACATTCAAAAGAAAACAACAAAAATAATTTGTTCAAGTTTATACTTAGCTGGATTTATTGGATTGCTTATCTGTTTGGGAGAGAAAAAGAATCCTGTATGTTCTAGCAGACAGTGTTTGTATGTGTATGTATGCTGGGGTTGAACACAGAGGCACTCTACTTCTGGAGCTACACCTCCAGCTCTATTTTTTATTTTGAAACAGGATCTCACCAAGTTGTGCAGGGCTTTGCTAAGGTGCTGAGTCTTACAGCAAACCTGGGACAGTCCTGTCTCAGCCTCCCAAGGAGTGTGTACCACCATACCTGGCCGGATTTAAACTTTAAAAACAAGACTGAGAAAGGAACATCACAGATTCGCAGCCAGCCTCAGCAACTTAGCAAGGCCCTCTGCAACTTAGTGAGATACTCCCTGTTTCAAAATAAAAAATAAGCCAGGTATGGTGGCATGCACTTGTCATCCCAATACTTAGGAGGCTGAGACAGGAGGATTGCAGGTTTGTAGTCAGCTTCAGCTACTTAGTAAGGCCTGCTGCAATTTAGTGAGACTGTTTTTCAAAATAAAGTCTAAAAAACAGGGTTGGGAGTATAGTTCAGAGGTAGACTGCCTCTGGATTCAACCCTCAGTACTGCAAAATAAATGAATTAATCATATAAAAATAAAATAATAGAAAATAAAAAAGGGCTAGGTAGAATACTTCTGGGTTCAATCTTCAGTGTCACCATAAAAAAAAATTAAAACAACTAATCCCTTTTACTTTTTACACATAAGTTTTTAACCAGAAAAATCTAATGTCGCAAAGATAGTACTGAGTCACCTGAAGAATCAACAAAACTTAAATGTTTCCTAGCTGGGTGTGGTGGCACACATTTGTAATCCTAGTACTTGGGAGGCTGAGACAGGAGGATTGCAGGTTCATGGTCAGCCCCAGCAACTTAGTGAGAGTCTGCTTCAAAAATATAAAATAGCCAGGCATGGTGGCGCACGCTTGTAATCCCCGCGCTTGGGAGGCGGAGACAGGAGGATAGCGCAGGTTAGAAGCCAGCTGCGCTGGCTTAAGAGACCCCGTTTCCAAATAAAAATATAAAATAATAGGTCTGGGAGTGTAGCCCAGAGAAGGGTTTCCAGGAACCCCAGTACAACAAAATAAATAAATAAATAAATAAATAAATAAATAAATAAATAAATAAATAAATAAATAAAATAGGGGTGGGGTATAGGTCAGAGGCAGAATGCTTCTGAGTTCAATCCCTAGTAACACACACACACACACACACACACACACACACACACACACACACACACGTTTCCTGAGGAAAATTAAGTAGAAAGCATTAGTGATATATTTTATAAATCATTTCTATATTTTAAACCATTTTCTGACTAGTCCTTAACCTGACTATAAAGTTAACTAAAAATTCACTATGTTCCCCAAAAACCTTGTTAACCAAGAATTCAATGTATTTTTAGAAAGTTACAAAATTATACCAGGCCCTGCTGAAAATGTTGTCAATCCTCGCACTTACCCAGATTTGCTGTCATGGATTCCAAGTCTGCTACTAAGCTTGGGAGCTGCTGGAGCTGTTCCTGTAACTCTATCAGGCTCGTCTTCTTTTTCTCCCAGTGTGCAGAAAGCATAACCACCTCGCTGTCCACCAGCTACAACACAGACCAGGCAGGGAGAGGGAAACCAAATCTTAGGTACTAAGAAATTGCAGTTAGCATGAAGAGCCAGTCACCAGTCACAATCCTCTGCAGATATGTGACAGTGCATGCTAAGCAAGACTTTCTTTTTAGAGAAGAACCAACTTAATATTCAGCACAGAAAACCTCAAATTACTGCTTCTATCAGTGCATCTTAACAGAGAAGAGAAAGTCCAAAAATGACTTTAGAAATTATTCCTAAATTTACCCTGTTTTTAAGGAAACCATTTATTTGGAAATCTAAACCTAAAACAAACAAACTACCACTAACAATCAAAGAGAAAAAAAATCCACAACATAATTAGCAGGTAATTATTTGCATTACAAAAGGAAATTTTTTGTGTGTGTGTGGTAGTACTGGGGGTGGAACCCAGGTGCTTTTCTACCTCCAGGCTATACTCCCAGATTTATTTTATGCTTTATTTGGAAACAGGGTCTCACTAAGTTGCTGAGAGCCTCATTAAGTAGCCGAGGCTGGCCTTGAACCTGTGTAATCCTCCTATCTCAGCCTTCCAAGCGCTGGGATTACAAGCATACTGTGCCACCATGCCTGGCTCAAAGGAATTCTTTTAAGAGAAGTTTCCTAATGCATTTTAAATAATATGATCAATTTACATTTAATTAGAAATACTTCTTACATGAAGCAAGGTAAACAGTAGGGTATGTGAAGGAATTCTAGGCAACTGGTCAATGGTGGGGGGGGTAAAAAGGATTTAAGTTAACAAAGAAGGGATTCAGATGTAAAAGGTCCTAATCACAGGGTTGAGAGATACCAGTCTAGCTTAAGATAACTCTAATTTTTTTCCCCTGAGGATTATAAAGAAAATAACAGACACTAGTTTTTCCCAGACAGTTTTGTTTTGGTCTTAACATGGTGAAAGAGGAAAGGACCTAGATTACGATGTAGAAGCAGTAAAGAAGATCAACTTTTGAAAACATGGACAACAACGACAAACAAGAATTGTGACCAAGACATCCGGGAAGATGGCGACTGAGAAAAGCGGGGCTTAAGAGCCCTGCTAACTACCAATCTCCATTACCACAAAATCAGCGCCTTTCATAGCCAGAAAACACCATCACCAGAGAAACAAAAAAATCACCAGGCTCCAGAGAGAAAGCGGACTGAGAACAGAGCTCAGAGCCACAGAGGAGATACATCGGCCTCATGCCTGAGGATGCGGCAGCAGCGCCAGTGGCTGAGCTCAGCACACGCTGCAGGGATTCAGAGTGGAACTCAAAACCAAGAAGAAATACGTCAGCCTCACGGCCGAGGGCATAGCAGCGGCGCCATATTGCCACCGGCGGCAGCAGCAGCAGCGGCGAATTCATCGAGTCCAGTACAGCTACATCTGCGTACTCAAGAACAGTGAGTCAAATTGCGGGACACAGAGGAGAAATCCCAGTACTGTACTCCCTGGGACTTGACCCAGTGGGGGAGTGGCAGTGACAGAGATATCACACCATAGGAGAACATGCAACCTGGCACCCCCCACAGTCTAAAGCAGCCTCTATCGACTCTCTGGGTCAGAGAATCTGTGATACAACCCAGTAAAGGAGTAGTGGGGTCTGAGATACTACTGACTCGAGATCCAGAACACCTTAAGTGAAGTCATAGTGACCCAAGGGAAGAACCCAGAGAAGGCACAAACTTCCGAAATCATGGGAAAGAGGAATAATACTGGAGCAATGAATGCCCACAACCCCACAACATCAGAACCCGATAAAACAGAAAATCAGAGATTTCTAGAAGATCAAATCAGGAAAATAATGGTAGAAATAATAGAGGTGCTTCGAAAAGAACTCAGAGAGAGCCAAAAAGAGATAAAGGATGCAATTAATGACGTAAAGGCCTCAATTCAAAGCACAAACAACCGATTAGACCACATGGAGAACAGAATCTCGCTCTTAGAAGATGATCATTCCAAAAATGAACGCATAGTTTCTAGTCTAGAAAAAAATATCCAACAGCAGGAATCTGACATTGAAGAAATATGGGCCCATTTTAAGAGAGCTAACCTAAGAATAATTGGAATAGAGGAGGGAAAAGAAAGTGAAACCAAAGGGATCAACAATCTCTTCAAGGAAGTAATAGCAGAAAATTTTCCAAACATAGAGCAAGAGGTCGATACACAGGTCCAGGAAACTTATAGAACTCCCTTTAGACAGGATTGGAGAAGAGGATCCCCACGCCACATAATTGTCAAAATGACTAATGTGGAAGCCAAGCAGAGAATCTTAAAGGCAACAAAAACAAAAGGCCACATGACATACAGAGGCAAACCAATTAGAATCATATGGTTTGAAATCAGAAAATATATATCTTCTAGCTTTAAAAAAAAGATTTATATTTAGGTCTTTTATCTATATTGAGTTAATATTTGTATATGGGATTAGGTAAGGGTCCAATTTTATTCTTTTTCATGTAATTATTATTTTTCAACAATATTTAGTTAAAAGATTATTATTTCCTCCACCAAATGTTCGTGGAAACCTTGTCAAAAATAACTTGACAATATATGGAAGAATGTATCTCTAGGCTTTTATTTAACTCCAATGGTTTATATATCTGCCTTTATAACAGTACTACACTGTTTCAATTATTGTAGCTTTATATGGTTTAAAATCAGAAAATATATATCTTCTAGCTTTGTTCTTTTTCAAGATCATTTTGGGTATCTAGAGTCCATATTACATATTAGAATAGATTTTTTTCCTGAAAAATAAATATATAAATATATGATAGTTTCACCTAAAAAAATATTCTCTGGTAAGAAAGAAAGCAAAAAGAAATATTGAAATGTTATCTTTAAGTTATCAAAAGCTTGGTATCAGACAAATAAAACTGTTATGTGAGATTATCATTGTTAATTTTGGATAAATTGCTATAATACTAGATGTCAACCACTAAGCCAAGCATGGGAAGGAGGGATGGGGAGGGAATGGAGTGGGGATCGGGCGGGGGCTGAATGGGCGATGTGTGCATGTATGTCTACAAAAGTTTTTTGTATCCCACTATGATGTATGAATACAGTGCACCAATAAAAAATTTAAAAAAAAAGAATTGTGACCAATACCCATATTCTGGACAATAAAAATAAGAATTTTAGAAGGAAATGCATATAATTTTTATTGCAGAATCACTGAATTCACAATTAATTATTCTTTTTTTGTGTGTATGGTACTGAGGACTGAACTCAGGATGTTCTTCCTCTGAGCTATACCTCTAGCCCTATTTTATTTTTTAGTTCAAAACAATAGCACAGAGTATTTGCTCTTGGCTAGCAAAACTTTAAGTGTGTGTACCAAATAATTTTAAGTTATAAATTATAAGTTATAAATTCTCTACCCCAACTGAAATAATGACTGAGAAATTGAAAAAAAGATATGCTTCATTCAGCGAGTTTTATAGTCAATTAAATTCAATTTCAAATATGCTATAAGATATTTTAACAGAATAATAAATTTAATTTTCTAAAATTCAGCATTTAACACTGAAAAAGGAAATTTTACCATGAGTATAAGATTAGCCAATTCTTTACCTCTCCGGCATTCGCACATTCTTTGGCTCTCCTGTGAAGCGCTGCCCATGTATCTTCATATCTAAAAAAAAAAAAAAGTATAAATCACAGTAAAAAGAAATACTACCTAAATATAATCTTTAAATATACTATGGTTGCAAAAAGAAGAAATTTAAAAAAATAAGGGGGAGATGTTATAAGAAAAAGAAGTCAACTTGAAGGAGCTTGCAATGACCAAAGAGAGGACAATCTGAGCATCAAATAATGGCAGTAATAGATTACAACTCAAAGAATAAAGCAAACATCCATGAGTCCACAGAGATATAAATAAGTGACTGAATAAATGAAGAAGAGAAAACTCTTCATTGCAGTAGAATTTCAATTAGTAATTTTAGAAGAAGTAACAGAAAACTTATAAAATCGCTATGTGGTAAGCACAACTGAAATATCTTTTCTTTTTTTTTTTTTTTTTTTTTTTTTTTTGCGGTTACTGGGGATGGAACCCAGGGGCATTCTACCTTCAAGCTACGTCCACAACCCTATTGTTTTATTCTTTATTTGGAAACAGGGTCTCACTAAGTTGCAGAGGGCCTCACTAAGTAGTTGAGGGCCACACTAAGTAGTTGAGGCTGGCGGCGAACCTGATCCTCCTGTCTCAGCCTCCCAAATGTGGGGATCACAAGCGTGCGCCACCACGCCCAGCTCAGAAATAACTCTTTAGAAAAGAATACTCATGGATATAAAATTAGGGGGTGAAAGTATAAACAGAAACAGGATATTCACAGACTCAGATCTCTGAGTCTTCTGGATCTCTCCAGAAGATTATCATTAAATAAAATGGAGGAAAGTGTCAACAGTGAGAAACCTGGTAGACAGTTTGATCAAGACATCAAGATTATCAACAGTCTGAGACACATCACCATCATGTGCCTCCCAACAGGCACTGAGTACCACTCTTCTGGCATTCCTGGCAAAAAGGCACTAACCTGAATGTACTCACTAGGAAAGAAGAGATAGATACAAATTGGTGAACATTTTGCAAACCAAAGGCCATAGGTCTTCAAAAGTATCAAGATCATAAAAGACAAAGCTCAGTAACTGTTCCAGACTAAAGGAGATGAAGTCATAGTGACTGGATATAATGTGTGGGCCTGTACTGGTCCCAAATAAGAGTATTAGTGAGACACGTGGTGAAATCTCAATAAGATTTATAGTGAAATATTTGCTAATATTAATTTCTTGGTTTTGATCACTGTACTAGGATTATACAAAATGCTAATATTGGGAAAGCTAGAATTCCCTGCTCTATTTTTACAACTGCTTCCTAAATCTAAAATTATTTCAAAATGATAAGTTAAAAAATACGACTTCAGCCAAGCGTGGTGGCGCACACTTGTAATCCCAGCACTGGGGAGGCTGAGACCGGAGGATCACAGTTCGTGGACAGCCTCAGCTACTTAGTGAGGCCCTCCACAATTTAGTGAGACTCCGTTTCAAAATAAAGAATAAAAAACAAGGCAGGGGGTGTAGCTCAGAGGTCAAATGCCCCTAGGTTCCATCCCCAGACCCGCAAAAAAAAAAAAAAAAAAAAATACAATTTCTGAACTATCAATACAGATGCTGATCTAAAACTTGACTTTCTGGGTATCCAAGTGGTAATTCTCTAAACAGGAATACGTGTTTGATGACTTTACACTGCTTCTCTCCATAGCCGTAGAGAGATTTACAACTTCCCTGTTGAATTCAAATAGGAACATCAACCTGATAATCCCAACAGGCTGCTACCACACATAATGAAAAGCAAGGTGGAAGGTCACAGAGTAACACAGTCCCACTGTCGCTTCAACTAACACAAAGATGGGAAATGTTCTCTGGCACATCAGACTGTAAGCATCAGTTAAAATCAACAAGTATTTACTGAATGCCAGGCACTGTTACGCGTGAGAATTGCTGAGCTGAATTTTACTTCTGCATTTTGTTGTCCCAGTACCCAGCACAGAGGACTTACCAAATGTCTGCTGAGGGAAGGAATAAACATGCCGGTTTTAATTTGTGTGTGTGTGTGGTACTGAGATTGCACCCAGGGGCATGCTACCTCTGAGCCGCAACCCCAGCCTCATTTTTTCTTTCATTTTGAAACAGTGTTTCACTAAATTATGGAGGCTGGCTTCAAACCTATGATTCTCCATCTTAGCCTCCTAGGATTGGGATTACAGGTATGTGCCACCATGTCTGGCTACTAATTTAAAAGTTAGGGTAAAATTTCGATGAATGATAAAATATTCTATCACTTTTTTCAATCAATGGAAAAGAGCAAATTAATCACTGCCTGTCATCTAATCTCCAATCACTCTTTTCTTACCATTCCTCATCTCCTTTTTCCTTCTTATTAAATTTATGCCTTCTATTTTTTTTATTTGTGGTACTAGAGATTGAACTCAGGGGCATTCTACCTCTGAGCTACACCCCCACCCTATTTTATTTTGAAATAGAGTCTGAGTTGCAGAGGGCCTCACTAAGTAGCTGAGGCTGGCCGCAAAGGTGCAATCCTGCAGTCTCGGCCTCCCAAGTACTGGGAGTGTAAGTGTGCACCACCAAGCCCAGCTTATGTTTACGTAAATCTTCTATAGCCAGCCTCATTGCATTTCACCCTCCATCAGACCTACCTTATCGTTCTTGATTTTCCTGTGATATTTGGTATTCCCTATGCAATAATATAGAATAACATTCATTTTTCTTCACTCTCCTATGATGAGCACTGCTGGAGAAAAGTATATATTACAGAGACATACTATCTAACACTGTGTGGGCCTCAGCTGACACTCAGCAGTTTTTAAATATTCGATCCTATTAGATTGTTCCCTGAAGTCCACACAGCAGGTGTTACACATTTCATGAAGCCAATAAACTCATCCCCATCCACTTTCAACAATGGACGACCTTACTGTACCATCTTACTGAGACAAAGACCCCAGATATAAAATCCTTCACTATCTCTGCTTTCAAGTATCTTTAAAATTATTAAGTCAATGAGCAAAAATGGAGAAGAAACCACATTCATAATGCAATGACTCATTCATTCAAATAATACTTTATATACTATGGTAGCACTAATGGAAAAACTCACAATAGTTAGGGAAGGTCAACATACACAACATGACCGTCTAAGGCAAAGTGCTAATTACCAAGTACTAGAACTATACAAATATAGGAGAGTAACTGTGATGTACTACATTGCTTATAAAGGTAGAACTTAGAGGCCAGAAGAGAAGATCCCAGAATAAGCACTAAGAATCTGTCTTCTCACCTAGACCACAACTGCACTGAAAGAACCCGTCTGGTGAAACTACTTTGGAACTCTGGCCTCTACTGAAGGTTTGCAACTCCTCAGGGAAAGAAAGCCTGGACAGAAATCTGAAATTAATTTTGGTCAATCTCTGCTCTCAGCACAGCAGCAGCTAACCACACCCACTCCAGCCTCCATCAACTACTAAGTCCCTCCCATTCCTACTAAAGAGACTTTCAGAAAATTTAAAGGGTTAGCACCTACCTGTTTTTGTCCTTTTTCTATTTTTGGGAATCATAGTATATAATTCA
This sequence comes from Muscardinus avellanarius, assembly GCF_963383645.1. NCBI lineage: Eukaryota > Metazoa > Chordata > Mammalia > Rodentia > Gliridae > Muscardinus > Muscardinus avellanarius. The sequence goes on from NC_137800.1 coordinate 73,115,114, forward strand.
AATATTCAGTTTTCAATAAAAATCACAAATCATGCAATAAAAAAGAACAGGAAACTAAGGCCCTTTCAAAGGAAAAAGATTAACTGACATATAATATCACCAAGAGAGACCAGGTGGTGATTTAAACTAGACAGACTTTAAATCAACAGGGCTAGAGGTGTAGATCAGTGGTACAGTGGGTGCCTAAAAGTACTCAAGACTCTAGGTTTGGACTCCTAGCACTGAAACAAAACAAAAAAAGGCAATGGTTTATATATGCTTAAAGAGCAAAAAGTAGACATGGGTAGTATCAAGAAAATGATACAATGCCGGGCGTGGTGGCGCACGCTTGTAATTCCTGTGCTTGGGAGGCAGAGACAGGAGGATCGCGCAGGTTCGAAGCCAGCCTCGCTGGCTTAAGAGACCCTGTTTCCAAATAAAAATATAAAATAGGTCTGGGGGTGTAGCCCGGAGGTAGAGGGCCCCTGGGTTCCATCCCCATACCACCACCCCCAAAAAAAGAAAATGATACATGAACAACAACAAAAATTTTTTTTATTGGTACTGTGGATTGACCCTGGAGGGGGGGCATTCTACCTCAGAGCTGCACTCCTAGCCCTATTTTCCCTATTTTTAATTCTTTCTTTCTTTTTCTTTCTTTCCCCCCCCCCCCCCCGTATGTCTCTGTCTCTCTCTTTCTTTTGCAGTGCTGGGATGGAACCCAGGGGCACTCTACCTTCAAGCTACATCCCCAGCTCTATTTTTTATTCTTTATTTGGGAATAGGGTCTCACTGAGTTGCAAAGGGCCTAAGTAGCTGAGGCTGTCCATATACCACAATCTTCCTGTCTCAGTCTCCCAAATGCTGGGATTACAAGTATATCCCAACACACCTGGCTATTCTTAATTTTTGAAACAGGGTCTAAGTTGTGGAGGGCCTCACTAAGTAACCGAGGCTGACCACAAACCTGCAATCCTCCTGTCTCAGCCTCCCAAGTACTGGTATTACAAGTGTGCACCACCATGGCTGAACAAAATGATTATATTAATAAAGACAGAAAATGCAGAAAGGATTCTGTAAAGAAATTCTAAGATGAACGTGGTGGTGCATGCTTGTAATCTCAGTTTTGAGAAGGCTGAGACAGGACGATCGCAGGGCCACGGCCAGCCTCAGCAACTTAGTGAGGCCCTCTGCAACTTAGTGAGACCATGTTTCTAAATAAAGAGTAAGTCGGGAGTGGTGGCACACACTTGTAATCCCAGTACTTGAGAGGCTGAGACAGGAGGATCTCAGGTTTGAAGCCAGCCTCAGCTACTTAGTGAAGCCCTTCACAACTTAGTGAGACCCTGTTTTCAAATAAGAAATAAAAGTGGGCTGGGGGTTTAGCTCAGAGTAGTAGAATGCCTCTGGGTTCAAACCCCAGTGCTCCCAACCCCTAAAAAAGAATAAAAAATAGGGCTGAGTGTAGAGCTTGGAGGTAGAATGCCCCTAGGTTCAACCCCCTGTACCACACACACACAAAAGGAATTCATAATAACTGAAATGAAAAACTACTACAAGAATTCAAAAGTAGATTTGAGCAGACCACAGAATTAGCATGCTTACAGATGGGACAACTGAAATAATGAAGTCTAAGGAGCAGAAAGAAAAAAGCTCGAAGAACAAAGAACAGAGCTTCAGGAACCACTATCAGGAGGACAGCGTGGGCTCTGTGGAAGCTGCACAAAGAGACAGCCAATGTGGAAAACAGTACAGCACTTCTCCAAAAATTAAAAACTGAATCACCATATAATATAGCAACTCCTTTTCTGGATATGATCCCAAAAGAACTGAAAGCAGAGTAGCAGAGTCTCAAAAAGATTCATGTATTCATGTTCTCAGCAGCATCAGTCACAGTAGCCAAAGGGAGAGATAACCCACGTGTTCACTGACAGATGAGTGGATAGACAGATATGTACCTACACTGAACACTCTTCTGGCTTCATAAAGAAGTTCTGACACACTGCAACAGGAACGAACCCTAAAAGCATTATGCCATGTGAATAAGTCCATCACAGAAAGAGAAATACTAACAATTTCACACCCATGAGGTCTAGAACAGTCAGATTCTTAAAAAGAGAAAGCAGAATGAAGGCTGATGGGGCGGGGGAGGGAGACAGGGAAGCAATGGTTAGTGGCATGTCGATAAAACTGTTTTATGAGATGAAAACAATTTGGGGAGCTGGATACACAACAATGTGAATGTACTTAGCACTACCAAACTGTACACTTCAAAATGGTTACAATGGTAAATTTTATGTTATTTGTATTTTACTACAATTTCCAGAATTAAAAGATGGTTTAGGTATTCATTATTTAAAATAAGTTTCCCTTCTCACTCAATATTAGTTCCAATGAGTAAAAGACTGTTCCAGTACAATGTCTTGGCAAAGTATAGACACTTGCCTGTGAATATTAATTTTTCACAAAAAAGTATCCCCATTCCAAAAGTCTACCACATACACACAAGTCTACATCTCCAAAAAAATCTTTCATTGAAATAAAGTTTGTTTCAACTAAAGCACTAGAGAGAAAAAATAGAAAATGTACATAAGTGTATAGCATTGGTTAACTTGACACTTCCTTTCATGTGACTTATGTTCTTCACTCAACAAAACAGGAAATTAATATCAAATAAACACTAGTCATTTCACAGAAGAAAAATCTCTAGATTTAGTGACCATAAAAAGAAACATAAAAAAAAAATTAAAAAAATACATACCCATTAGTAGTCACTACCCATTGCCCTCTCCTCTCCAAACCCTGGTAACTACTAGTCTACTTTTTTCTCTGTGGTTGCACCTCTTGGACATTTACTATAGATGCAGTCATACAGTATGTGGCCTTTTGTGCTGGTTCCTCTCAGCATACACTTCAGCATGTATCATCTCATTCCCTTTTTGTGGATGAATAATATTCTATTATATGGACACACTTTTTATCTATCAGTTGATGAAAATTTATACTGTTTCCATTTTTGCTATTATGAATAATATTACCATACACATTTGAGTACAAGTTTTTATTTATTTTTTATTTTTGTTTTTTGGTGGTACTGGGGTTCCTGGAAACCCTTCTACCTCCGGGCTACATTGTCAGACCTATTTTATATTTTTATTTGGAAACAGGGTCTCTTAAGCCAGCGAGGCTGGCTTTGAAACCGCACGATCCTCCTGTCTCCGCCTCCCAAGCGCGGGGATTACAAGCGTGCGCCACCACGCCCGGCTTCGGTACAAGTTTTTATGTGGATGTCTTAAATTCCCTTGGAGCGAAATCACTGGGTCATATTGTAATCCCATATCTAACTTTTTAAGAAACTACCAAACTGTTTTCCAAAGTGACTGCAAGACTTTCCATGTGCAGCAGCAATGCATAAAGGTGCTAATCCCCCCCAGATCTCTGCCAAGACTTGGTAAAGCATATCATTTTTAACACAGAGGCGCTAATGCGTGTGAGGTGGTAATTCACTGTGGTTTAGGCTTGCATTTCCCTTATGCCTAATAATGCTGAGCATCTTTTCCATGTTCAACTTCTTGGCAAGTCGTGTACTTTCTTTTGAGAAATGTCATTTCAAGTCCTTTGTTTCTCTACTGGACTGTATTTTTATTTTTGAGTTGTAAAAGTTTTTTACCACTCTAGATACAAGTCCCTCATCAGATATGCAATCTGTGAATATTTTCTCCTATTCTGCGGGCTCTTATTTTGATTGTATTCTTTGAAGCACAAAAGAGTTTCATTTTGATCCTCTCCAACTCATCTATTTTTCTTTAGTTATTTGTACTTTTGGTGCCATGTCTGAGAAAACCATACATTTCAGTATTAATTTGCATGTCATCATGAATGGATTGAAAAATGAATACTACAAACTTAAGAATCAAATAAGAAACCAGATTATTGAGGACTCAAATTCAGAATCAATTTTCTTGCAAAGAACCGTGTGGACAATAAATACACATGATAAAGCTGCTGAAAAGTAAATACAACAGTGATCTCTGTCCAGAGCCTGGAGTGACCTTGGCAATAACCAGAACAGTAAAAGCCTTCAAAGAAAGAGCAAATAAATAATTTCCCATCAATACATCAAGATAAAATTTGGATGTTTTAAGGTTTGTATACATACAATTATAAAATATTTTTCACCAACAGTTAGAAATACAGTCCTCCTCTTTGAAGAGCAGCATTTACCTGCTGAGTAGTTCTAGTCCAGCAGAGTACTTTGGCACATACGGAACAGTTCTGCCAAAAGAAACACTCATTTTATTAAAATTGTTCCTGACACAGCTAATGTAAAAAGAAAGGTATGCACAGAAATTCTGGCATTCTCAGCTGTAATGTAAGATATTTTAAAACTACTAATGATTATCTAAACTCTTAGGAAAAATGTATTACATTTGTATTACAATATATCAATAGTAACTTTGTCCCACAGAGGTTATTTTCAGCATACAGTAATAAAATACACATTTTAACAAAATGTTATATAAAAAGAATGTGTGATTAAAACTCATCATTTCTAGGTTGAAAGTAAAATTTAGTCAGTTTACTAGAAATAAACTAAAAAAAGTGCAATACAAGTGTTTTCACAAAAAACAGGTAATATACTTAATTAAGAGACTCATTTTCCAACTTGTTTTATTATTCATTTGCTTTTCAATAATGCAGGAGTTTTTGCTTTTTATAATAGCTTTGGTATAATTAAATTGTACCAAATTATACAAATTAAAGTAATTATAATCAAACAATGGCTACTTGTCATAGAGAAGAAACAATTATACTTCACCATTTTTCGACCATTTCACAATTTTATCAGAAAAAAATATCCTGTGTTATATATAAAATACAAAGAATCAGTTAACTGTTTTGTAGTCAGGGGCACTCAACATATCTTAAGCCCATAAAGTAATGTTACCATTATGAAGACAACCAAAAGTTGCATGAAACTCAAGTCATGGCCAAGTAAGTCTCAGCACAAGCTCACCTGGGCTTGCTCTTGACTGTCACCTCTCTTGACTTGTCACTTAGAGTCTTCAGCCTGTAATTCAAGGAGCAGAAAATATATCAGGTCAAAAGATTTCCAACCACAAGTGTTGGCAGCTGTTACAATCTTAGATGGCACAGGCTATTTTTTTTGTTACAAGAATTAAAATCCTCTATGGGCAACAAATATTTGAGTGTTCACTATGTGCCCGATATCACAAATGGAAAATTGGTAGCAATTTTTACATTTTTACTTTCCCCAAATTCCTTTGTTAGAAACAGCGATTCCTAAATGTGCTCAGAGAACTCATAATTTATCTTGTATCATTAGAAAAAAAAAGTTGTTCGCATAAGTGAACTGGAGATACAACAAAAATAAGTATACATAAATAAAGCAGTATACTTTATTAAGCAGATATCACCCCAAGTATTCAGATAACTGAGCACTCACATTATATTATAAACTAGTTGTGGCGCATGCCTATAATCCCAGTATTTGGAAGGCTGAGACAGGAGGATCACAGGTTTGAGCCAGCTTCAGAAACTTAGTGAAACCCTCAGCAACTTGGATCCTACTTTGAAATAATTTTTAAATTTTTTATTATTATTTTTGTGTGTGTGTGTGGTACTGGGGTTCCTGGAAACCCGTCTACCTCCAGGCTACACTCCCAGACCTATTTTTTTATTTTTTATTTGGAAACAGGATCTCTTAAGCCAGCAAGGCTGGCTTCAAACCAGAGCGATCCTCCTGTCTCCACCTCCCAAAGCACGCGCTTGGGAGGCCATGCTGGCTTAAGAGACCCTGTTTCCAAAAATAAAAAAGTATAAAATAGGTAGAAGGGCTTCCAGGAACCCCAGTATCACCAAAAAAAAAAAAAAAAAAAAAAAAAAAAAAAAGACTAGGGTTGTAGAGGTAGAACACCTAATGCAAAGTGCTTTCATTAAAGAGTATCAATGTGCCCCTCTTCACGTTGCGTGATTACTGACCCGTTGTTATGAATACCTGGCTGCATTCTGCAGCAAAACAGTGCTTTCTTCAGATGCTTCTGAGCTAGGAATGCATCCTCATTTGCTAATTGGAAGCCAGGTATTTTTTTTTTTTTAACTACTATTAAGGTAGTTCTGTGGGGATTTTTATGGCTCTCGTGTCTCTTTTTTCTAAATTTTCTGTCTACTACTGGTCACCTGGTTATTACAGTCATGTACTGCTTCTACTATCTGACGATAGCAATCTCTTCCCTTTACATTTGTTGTTTTTAAATGACCGGGCTAGGAACAGATCAACGGTCTGTAACTGCACATAAAAATTCAACAGACTCTTCAAGTATAAAATATGATGCTACTGACTGCACAATTTATTTTCACATTACTGGCCCAGTTTTACTTCCTTTTTGGCTCTAAACTTGACTCCAGGTAATTGAGTTTGCCAATAAGCAAGTGCTAGATTATGATATAATCTTATTTGAAATGAGATAACTGCTATATGTGGCCTTCTTAATTACTTCAAGTCAAGATAGACTGGACAACTACTAGCCCTTCAAATCTTTGTAACAAAAACAAAAAACAAAAAAAGAAAAAGAAAAAGAGAGAAATAGGAGCTCCTCTCATGACACATTACTTGATGAATGTCCCACCCCACACTGTACAATGTACAATCTGCACAACTACAGGTGCAGGCCCTGACACAAGATTACATATTTTCTTTAATAATGCCTGGCCAGGCACCAGAAGGGATTTTCTGTTGCAAGTATATTTTCAGCCAAATTGGAATGCCAATTTCATACAAAAACTTTTCCATTACTCTATGATCTGAAAAATAAAACATTGATGAGATTAATTTCTCTACACTACTAAAAAGATTTAACAATCTCTTTAATACAAAATGGATTTGTGTCTCTCTCCAGAGGAATCTAAGAAATTATATAAAAGTCTCCTCTGTCCCAGAGAAGCACAAATTTCTAAGCTTATCTTGAAAACTAGTAAATCAGGATTAACCAAATATCAAACAAAATTTAGAAAAAGATTTTTATAGTCATGCTCTACCATTTCCACTCCAAAATCTAAGGAAGGCATTAGTTGTGACAACTCAGTAGACTGCCCTAGTGTAGTTATACAAAACAGCACAACATACTTAAAATAAGTAACATTTTTATTATTTTAACATTTTTAGTGATTTGAGACAATGCTATATAGTTAGGCTTGAAACAGAATTGCTAAAGATCCTCTTTAGACTATTCTATGTAACCTAGCAAATCTCTAGGTTGGTATTTCAAAAATACAGCTCTAAGACTTTATTTACTTATCTATTCATTTTTGTGGTACTAGGGATTGAACCCAGGAGCATTCTGCTTCTAAGCTACACCTCCAGCCATGTGTGTATTGTGTGTGTGTGTGTGTGTGTGTGTGTGTGTGTGTGTATGTATGTGTGTATATATAATTTTTTTTTAAACAAGGCCTAAGTTGCTGAGGGCCTAAATTGCTGAGGCTGGCCTCCAACTTGCAATCCTCTTGCTTCAGTCTAAGTACTGAGATTACAAGCATACACCACTTGCCTGGATTAAAGCATTTAATTTTTCAATTGTAATTTACCAAGTTTGGGGCCCTCTCCTTTTTTCCAAAAATAGAAAGGGAAAAAAAATAGTATGGAATAAACAGGGAAGAAGGACCATCACAAGAGCTAAAAATAAAACTGTTGGAAGAGTCATGAAGAGCCTCCCCAGGTGGCTTCTCAGCAACCATCTGTTTAAAAATTGGTCTTTAACCAAATGTAATGAGTGAAACCTATTGATCTCAACAAACCAGTTATAAAAAGACATTTCTAGCTGGGTGGTTTATGCTTGTAATTCCAGCATTTGGGAGGCTGAGAGAGGAGAATCGCAGTTCGCAGACAGCCTCAGCTACTTAGTGAGAACCTTTGCAACTCAGTGAGAACCTGTTTCAAAATAAAGAATAAAAAAAAATAGGGCAGCCGGGCGTGGTGGCGCATGTTTTGTAACTGCTTGTAATCCCGGCATTCAGGAGGCTGAGAGAGGAGGATCTCGGTTCACCGACAGCCTCAGCTCCTTAGTGAGGCCCTCTGCAACTTAGGAAGACCCTGTTAAAAAATAAAGAATAAAAAAATTGGACTGGGGGTGCAACTAAGGAGGTAGAATGCCCCTGGGTACCATCCCCAGTACTGGAAAAAAAAAAGACATTTCTAAGAACCAAAGAAATCTGATTATGCACTGTATAATTGATAATATCAAGGAGCGAGTGTTCATTGTGTTAGCTATGATGTTGGTCATGTGTTACATAATGTCTCTCTTTTAAAGCAAAGCAAGCTGATAATACGGGAGTTGTAAGGGAAAGACAAATGTGGCAATATCTGAACACTGCTGAATCTAAGTAATAAATATATAGCATTTATCATGTTATTCTATTTTTGTGTATGTTTAAAACTTTGTAAAAATGTTTTAATGACAAAAACAGACTTTCAGATATTTCTATTTTCTTACACCTTCTCCAAATAAACTGTCAATGTTCCAAAATTCAAAAAAGAAACTACTGGAGAAAATATAAAGTAGCTAAAGATAGAAACAACAACAACAAAGAATAGATGAGGGGGGGAAACGATGCAAGATTACAACCACTATTATTTTTAGATGAAAAAGGAAAAAGAAAATAAGGTTAAAGCTGGGCATGGTGGTGTACGCTTCTAATACCAGCATTCAGGAAGCTGAGACTAGAGGATTGTGGTTCGTGGACAGCCTCAGCTGCTTAGTGAGGCCCTCCACAAGTTAGTGAGAACCTTTTCAAAATAAAGAATAAAAAAAAAATAAGGGGGGGTGTAGTTCAGAGGTTGAATACCCCTGGGTTCCATCACCAGATGCACACACAAAAATAAGGTTAGATTATATATGTATGTGTGTATATATATGTATGCATGTATATGTATATATGTATGTATGTATGTATGTTTCTTTTATTTTGCAGTACTGGGGATGGAACCCAGGGGCATTCTACCTCTGAGCTATACCCCCAGTCCTATTTTTTATTCTTTAATTTTGAAACAGAGTCTAAATAACTGAGACTGGTCATGAACCTGCAATCCTCCTGTCTCAGCCTCCCAAGTACTGAGATTACAAGCATTAGACACCCCACCCAGCCAGGGTTAAATATATTTAATAAAAGACCAAAAAGGTTTTCTTTCTTTCTTTCTTTCTTCCTTTCTTGTTTCTTTCTTTGTAATGGGGATAGAAAGAACTCAGGGGCATATTAACTCTGAGCTCTGAGCTGTACGTGTGTGTGTGTGTGTGTGTGTGTGTGTGTGTGTGTGTGTGTGTGTGGCACTAGGGGTGGAACCCAGAGGATTTCTACCTCTGGGCTATACTCCCAGACCTATTTTTTTATATTTTATTTGGAAACAGGGTCTCACTAAGTTGCTGAGAGCCTCACTAAGTAGCTGAGGCTGGCTTCGAACCTGTGCGATCCTCCTCCTGTCTCAGCCTCCCAAGCGCAGGGATTACAAGCGTGCGCCACCACGCCTGGCTTGCACTAGTTTTTAATTGTGAAACAAGGTCAGCCTAAGTTGCAGAGGGCCTAACGAAGTAGCTGAGACTGGTCCCAAACCTGTGATCCTCCTGTCTCAGCCTCCCAAGTACTGGAATTATAGGCCAGTCTCAAAAAGGTTTATTTATTTATTTATTTATTTATTCATTCATTTTTGGTGGTACTAGGGATGGAACCTAGGGGCATTCTACCTCCGAGCTATACTCCCAGCCCTATATATTTTTTTAATTCTTTATTTTGAAATAGGGTCTCATTGAGTTGCGAAGGGCCTCACTAAGTAGCTGAGGCTGTCTGGGAACTGCAATCCTCCGGTCTCAGCCTCCCAAATACTGGGGTTACCAGGTTCTCCACCATGCCCAACTTTAAAAGGTCCTTTATAAAATGCATACCTAAAACCCAAAGTCAACTGAAAGTACGCTGTCATTTTTATTTTGAGAGAACCCTACTTAATTTCTCACACTAATTCTATACTAGAAACAACTCCCTAATAAAGTTTACTTAATGTCCCATAATGTCACGACAAGACAGGATGGAAATAGGGATTCAGAGGGAATATTCCAATTTCCTCAAACACAAATGGTGGTATTTTACTCAATCATGAACATTTGCTAAGAAATAAAATTCTAAATATGAACTGGGAAGCTTTCTGAGAAATGACAGAGCTGATTCAAATAAAATGTAAGTTGGGCATGGTTGTGCACACCTATAATCCAAAGACATGAGACCCTCAGTAACCTAGTGAGACCCTGTTTCAAATCAAAATATAAAAAGAGATGGGGGTGTAGATCAGAAGTAGAATATCCTTGGATTCAATACCCAGTGCCATACACACAAAAAAAATAATAAAAAATTATCACCAACAAAGAAGTTAGGAAACTATGTATTTGTGCCAGGGTGAAATAGGTAGAGGCTGTCAATGCACCAGTTTTGGTAAAAGGCTTTCCCTGGCCCATTCTCACCCTCACTCTTCTTCCTAATACCACACACCCCAGGGAGACACAACTGCTGCTATGTAAGCACATTGATGTATATCCTAAGTGAGCCACCTGACAACCATTTTCTACTAATGACAGCTAATACACACTTTCACGTTCAAAGCACTAAACCTCAAATTTATCAGAATGGTTCAATAATCTTATTTTTGGATGGCTCCAAAGACTTAATTTGAAACCAGACTATTTACTTCTTCAATCTTTGAAGAAAATACTAAAATGGAGGCCTCTAAGAAATGACGGTGAGTCCCAAAACTGCTTAGGTAAAAACTTTAAGGAGTGGATGTTCAGAATGATTACCTGGAGCACTGAGCGGCTGTGGAGATGTGCTCCCTGACCCAGCTGCACGGGTGAACTAGGCAGCACTTTCTTTATCTGCACCTCAGTTTCCAACTCACCTACATCATTGGCTATTAGGAAAAGGGAAGACAGCTGCTTTAAGACACCACAAAAACCTATTAACATATCTTGTTATGAAACTCAATTCCTTTGAACCACATTTTAACTTGAAATTCCATTTACAAATCTAATCTACCCTATTTTCACAGTAGTATTTGTCAATTCTCTCTTTCTTGCTCTTTTTCTAACAAGATCAAGGAAAAAGCAAAAGCATAATCACACTCGAAAGTGAAAATGACTCCTAAGCTCCAAAACCTGAAAAATTCACATGAGAGCTGCACAGACTCAGAAAAGAGAACTTCAGTTCCCACCCGCGTCCTGAGGGTGTCTTCAATTTCCAGCTACTATTTCGACGTCAAGCTTCAACTTCACGACAAATTCGCTGTCAACTGCTCCTTTATTCTTTTATGTTGGTATATGCCATCACTTCACTCCAAAGTCAACATTCATTTCTGCACCCTTTTTCGTCTCCCACTTCGCTGTTGACAAATTCAACCCCCGTGTGCCACATTCCTTCCCTCTTCTTAATTCCTACCAACACTACCTCATCGTCTCTCACCCGGCCCTGTTCCCCACGCCCCGTCTTATCACAGTGCTTTCCAAATTACTTTTCCAGAAATAAAAAAATATTTTTCCAGAAGTACATAGAGACCTCTCCCCCTCCACCTGTTTCAGCCACAGTTTCTATAAGCTTCTAGACACTCTGCCTCCTGCTGCTGGAATGAGAGTAGGGACCTTCCCTGCTGTCTGGTTGTTCTCTGCCATAGTCCCAGCATCTAGCACAAACGAAATACTCTACTACCAGGCAATGAACTTCCTTTCCAGCTGAAATGCCCTTACCCAAATTTATCAGGCCCTCTTCATTCTTCAAGAAGCCACTTGAAGCCTTCTATAAACACATCCAAATCAAAGTAGACTCTTTTCTAAGTTCAAATGCCACACAGCTTATATTTTCAGCACACAAGCTTTTCTTTTGCTTTATGTTACCAAGAGTATAGGGCATCCAAGGGCAGAAACTCTCTGTCAACTTTGTAGCCCCAGGATCTAGTCCAGTATCCAGATACTGCTTAATAAAGTCCAAGCAAAACTGAGCATATGGTCTCTCAAACCTTTTTTAAAGCTTCAATGAAAAAGGATGCTTTGAGTGCCTAATCTAGGGTCTGGCACAGGATAGTATGCCTAATCTTAGCAGGAACTCTATAGGTATTTATTAAATAGAGTTGAAGAGTGAGGTTTTATTAGCCTTGTTAAAAGAGAAATCCTGGAAAACTCAACACTGCAGGCAAAAACTCAGCCTTTGACCACACAGTTAGATTACTAGATTTTCTTCTTTGTGTAGGTTTTTACAGAGACAGAGGAGAGAGAATGAGGATACCGGGCCGGGGTAGATGTCAGGGGTAGTGCTGGCATTGAAGGGGAAACACCCACTGTCTAGTTGCAACAAGTAATTTTTTATTCCTAATCACAGGAACCTAGAACATTACAAACAGGAAACACCATCCTGTGACAGGCAGCTGTAATCCTTCAATAAATCTGATTTTCAGTTCTCTGAAGAGATTTGCAAAATCTCTTTACACGCCTGAATACCTCAGTCCTGGGGCCTTTGGTCCTAACTGCTCAAAAGGTAAAAATTAAAGACCAAATATAGATTTGGAGTATGTGCTTCTATACACCCAAGTTTCCCTCAGAGTACAAGCCAATCACTAAAAAAGGATGTCCTCTGTGAACCCTCAAAAGGTCCCAAAAATTCTAAATTAAATTAAATGAGGACTCACAAAGTGAGGGGAAAGATCTCTGTGAGGCCCAGAACCAAAGCCTTTGGGCTGGTGCACCATCTACTGAAGGCAGAAAGCACAGGATTTAATTAAGTTCAAGGTTTACCTCGGTGTCCATATAATTGTTACTATTCGTTTAAAAATGCCACAAGGTTGCAGCCCAGTAGTAGAGTGTACTGCCCAGCATGCCCAAGGGCCTGGGTTCAATTCTCAGCAGAGGGGAGATGGAAGGTGGGGAAGGCTACAAACCCATGGACAACCTTGGGTCCCCCTAGATTCTCAGTCATCTCTACTCTGCTCTTTATGAATCCTAAGTTGCATTTTATCTAAGTCTGGATGAAATTTTGAAATTCATTGTGTCCACTGAACATACTTTAACCACTAATGTGACATTCTTTTACGAAGCTGATAAAGAATAGTCCTAGTTCACTAAAAAAAAAAAAAAAAAGTAAATTTTCCTAGAATTAAGCCCCAGAAATGTGAATTTTCAGAAAGTGAAATGAGCAGAAAAGCTGAGGAGAGGATGTTGCTCTGAGTAGCTGAAGGAGCCCAGAAAATCACGAGGTTACCTACTGATTGCCTGGGGTGTCTTGAACACTGGATGTTTAAAATTACTTTAAAAGGCAGCTACTCGGACTGCTAAACACTTCTCCACAACCAAGGGCCCTGCAGGAATACCAAGTTAACTGTGATAAGCTTGGGGAGGCACCTGCCACATCTTTCATCTTTAAATCCAATTCTTCTGTGTCTCCATACAATATACATTATTACTGTCTTCAAGTTCATCTTTTCTCATCAAGGCAAAAATATCCAAATACATTAAATAGGCTGATCCCAAAGTGATCACAGATAGACTAAGTGGGGTTTTCTTCCTTAGTAAAAACTGCACAGGACATTGGGGATGGGAAGAAAGTGAGCATCAAAGTTTAGAGCTGTGGGTCAACTAGCAGACAGACATCACTCGGAGATAAGCTTTCTCCCTGCGGTATTACAGACTAACGGCTTACACTGACAGTCCAGTGACTGTCAGCTGAGTAAGAGAAACCAAGAAAAGAGCCACGTGGAACAAAGCCCTCTGAGGATATCTAACTCTAAACTGGCCCCAGACTATGGCACTTTCAAGAAGTGAGTATCCGAGGAGTTCTAATGAGATCCCCTTAGCTAAACTCGACAATTTCAGGGTTATCCAGGTCTCCCAGGATGGTTTGAGCCTGGGGAAGTCGCGTCCACATTCCTAAGCAAGAAACCTAAGCAAAGCTCAGAAGCAAGACTAGGTCTGGAGGTAGCCATATAACCTAGAAAGTTATAGCGATTACCAAAAGAGGGGCTATGAGGTCACCAAGGAATTCTTTCCTTCCTTCCTTCTGAACCCAGGGACATTCTACCTCCAAGCTACACTCCCAGCCCCTTTTCTTTTTATTTTGAAACAGGGTCTAAGTGACCGAAGTTCTCACTAAGTTGCTGGTCTTTAACCTGTGACTTTCCTGTATAGGCCTCCCAAGTACTGGGATTACAGGTGTGTACCACAGTTCCTGGCTCCACCAAAGAATCCCTCAAAAGCAATGATATCAGGAGCATACCCACCTAGATTTACCTATGGCCACTTTTATGCCATAAAGCACTGCAACATCATACCAACAATTTTTAAATTTACACTATTTTTTTTAATTCTTGAAAAGCTTTATTTCAATTTAAACAACAAAGTAAGTGATATTTGTGTCATCCAGGGACAGATGAGAGGGTATAATCATCCTTCATAGATGTTTAGCTGATGAAAAATGTAATCTAATCTAGGTAAGAGACTTATTATTCCAGATTATATTTACCTCTCAATCTAAGATTATGAAAATTAGCCACAAAGATTAGAAATAGATTTACACAAAGTGACATCAGAAAAGCTGAGCAAGTGATGTCTAATGTTTTTGGAAAATCTGTTTTTATTTTATTATTATTACTATTGTTATTGTAGTACTGTGGATCAAATCCAGGGCCTTGCATATGCTCGGCAATCACTCTATTTCAGAGAATATGGAGGGACAGTCACAAGCATACAAGAACACCTACCAATGAACGATTTCCTGGGCATTCATCATTAATATTCTTAAAAGCAAACTAAAATATAAAAAATGCCCTAGAGCCAGGTGTGGTGGCACACGCTTATAATCCCAGCATTTGGGAGGTTGAGACAGGAGGATCATGGTTCAAGAACAGTCCCAGATACTTAGGCCCTTTGAAACTCAGTAAGGCCCTGTTTCAAAATAAAGAATAAAAAATAGGGCTTGGGGTGTAGCTTGGCGATAGAATGCCCCTGGGTTCCATCCCCAGTACCGCCAAAAATAAATAAATAAATAAATAAATAAATAAATAAATAAATAAAATGTCTTATAGTCAGGCATGCGGTGCACACTTGTAATCCCAGTACTTGGATGGCGGAGACAGGAGGATCTCAGGTTCGAGAACATCCTCAGCAACACTGTGAAACTCTCAACAACCTACTGAGACCCTACTTCAAAATAAAAAAATAAAAAGGGCTTGGGTGAAGCTCGGAGGTGGACTGTTCCTAGGTCCCTAAAGGTTCAATTCCCAGTTTAAAAAAAAAAAAAAAAAACTTTATTATGGTAGCTGCTATACCATCTTTCCAATGAAGAATTTAAAACAGTATGATTGAGTTTATCTTACATTTAGAGCATTCTCCAAAAAGATTTGTAAGGCATAGGTGACAGATCCTTCATAAAGGTGACACTTTTACTAAAGTAATGAAAAAAATTAAAATGACAAGCACTAACAACAGTAGTGGCATAGTGCTGTTTTACAGGTTCATTCGCTAATTCTCTCAATAATTCCCATTTCACAGTGGCCGAGGCTGTACATGGGGCAAGGCGGTCTGAGTAATTGCAGAACCACGTTTGGTTTGGTTAAGTGGTAGAGCCTGGATGGGTAGCTAGGCAGGAAGCCAGGGGCCCAATCGAGTTCCCAAACTTTGCTGCCCACTGGAATCACTTGGAGATCTGTAACAACAACGCCATCGTGGACAATCTGGTTTAATTGGTATCCCGTGCAACTTGGGCATGGGGTTTGCAAAACATGCCCAGGTGCTTAGTCTAAGCAAAGTTTGGGAAGCTGGGGGTCTGTGCTCTTAACTACTGGGTAGTAACACTATCGCCATAGTCGCGTTGTTTCTCTTCCAGTTCCTCCACCGAGGCGTCCAACCCAGGGCAAAGGTAGAGAGAGAGAGAAGGCTAGAAGAGGCGGCCAGCCTTGCCAAGGGCTGGGCCAGCCGGCCAGGGGGCGGACACTGGTCCGGACGGCCGGGCCTGGAGAGGGGGCGGCGGCCCAGCCCAGGTGGGCCCGGGTGTGCAGGTGCTCTGGAGGGCCGGGGTCACACAATGCAGCGCGAGTGGAGAGCCGGGGAGGGATCCTGCGCATCCCCGCTGCCCGGGTCAGACCCAGCCCGGGGACCGAAGTTACTGGGCACCCCGGGACGCCGGGAAGTTCGTGACTCTCCCGCGGGGCGGGGCGGGGAGGCCATCCCCGGCTGCAGCCCCGCTCCTCCGCCGGCCCCGGGTCCCTTCCGTCGCCTACCGCATACCCACCCGGAGGTGAAATCCTGCTGCACGCTCAGCAGCCGCTCGCGTAGGGTCTCCAGCATCGCCGCCGCGTCTCCTCCGCCCGGGCCGCCGCCGCCCCTGTCAGCCCGCGCCTCGCACTCCCGCGGCCGGCCCCGCCCCCCGCGCGGCCCGCGCCCTGCGCCGCGGCCCTCAGCCCCGCGCCTTCCGCGTTCCGCCCCCGCCGCGCGCGCCCGCCAGCCACGCCCACTCCGCGCCAGCCCGCGCTCGCCACGCCCCCGACGCGCTCGCTCGCCACGCCCACGTCCCGCGTTCGCCACGCCCACGCCCGCGCTCGCCCTGCCCACGCCGGCTTGCGCAGTCGCAGTAAAGCGCCCGGCTCGGGCTGCCTGAACCCGAAGCGCTGCGGCTTGTTTCCATCCCCCGCCGCGTCTTTTTGTTCCTGTTGTTTTAGTTTTACATTCAAAGTGGCATCGTGGAAGGACTAGTTAAGTCGAAGGCTTTACAGTTTGGAGGGGAGCTGTTTAAATATCTTACACGGCAGCACCTCCCTATAAAAAAAAACATTTCCTGCGCTCCAAGACCTGAGAGCCAGGCTTTGACTTTGGATGAGATAGTTAATACACTCAAAGCCTGGGCTAATTCATTCGTTAAATGGCAGTAATTATAAACTGTCTAGACAAACTCACTTTCCCCATTCTCTACCCTTCACATCAAAGAAGATCGCGTCTAACAAATCATCAATGACCTCCTGCTTGCCAGTACTGGTCTACTTGGTTATTTCCCCCCCCCACCTCTTTGTTGCTCTCAATACAATTTTTCACATTCCTTCCCACCAGCCCCTCCTCCCGTATTGGGGATTGAACCATTGAGCTACATCCCCAGTCTGTCTGTCTGTCTCTGTCTCTCTCTGTGTCTTTGTCTCTCTCTGTCTCTGTCTCTCTCTCTCTCTTTTGAGACAGGCTCTCACTGAATTGCCCAGGTGGGCCTAGAACTTGCAATCCTCTTGACTCAGCCTCCCTAGTCTTTGGGTTAAAGACTTTATGCCCCCTATGGAATAAAGATGAACTTTATTCCCCCTTTGGCACTGTAGATGAACCTAGCGGCATTCTAACCCCGAATGCCCCCCTTTCATATTTAGTTAGTTATTTTGAAAGAGCATCTCACTATATTGCTGAGGCTGGCTTTGACCCTGCAATCCTCCTGTTTCAGCCTCCCAAGTACTGGGATTACAGGCATGCGCCATCACACCTGACTTCAGCCCATTCTTAAAGAGACACACTCTTTTGTTTTCAAGGTCACCATACTTCTCTCCCACCCCCTTCATCCCTTCTCCTATTTCAACAGCTGCTCCCAAGACCACACCCCCAGGCCCTGCCTTCTCCTCTGTGTGCTCTCCATAGGTTATTCTATACATTACCTGCTGGAATTTCTGTCAAGGTATGGGTGACACCCACAATTGTCTTTAGCACTCTCCCTCCTTCCTGTCCTTTAATTAATTGCTCCCTCAACAGGTTTCCAAACAGTATCTCAGACCCAATAAACACAACGTTGGAAATTTCATCGCATACTCCTCAACCTAGTGTTTTCCACTCTTCTATTTCCGCAAATAGCACCACCATGTACCAGGTTGCTCAAGTTAAGACACTTGAAATCACCCTTTTATTTTTCTCATCTTCCGTAACTCCAATAAAAAATTTCTAAAGTATTTCTGGGACCGGCTGCCCTTTCTCTGTCTCCACTACAATTACCCTAGTCCATGACACCATCTTCTTTCACTAGGAATTCTGAGAGAGCTTCCTGATTCTACCCTTTTCGTTACCCATGACTGTTATCCATTCTTAACAGCTAAAGAGAATTGTTTAAAAGATCAGAGTTAGGCATGGTGGCACATGCCTGTAATCCAGCAACCTGGGAGCCTGAGGCAGGAGGATCCCAATTTGGAGGCCAGCCTGGGCAATTTAGAGGGACTCTGTCTCTACAATTTAGAAAAGGGGTAGGGATATATCTTAACGGTAGAGCACTTGCCTAGCATGTATCATGGCCTGGGTTCAATGACAAGTACTGAAAAATTTTTTTCAAGGTCAATCAGACTGTGGTATTCTGCTTAAAATCCAAATCCTTCCCGTGTACTTGGCAAAAAGTCAAATTCCTTACTGAGTTTAGAAAGCCCTAAGATTTGAATGCTTTCAGACAACTCTTTCCAAATTGAATGCTACCTGTCAAATCCTTGACATTTAAACCTTAATAGGCTTTTTTGTGTTCTTTGAAATTTTGGGGTACATTTCCACATCAAAGACTTTCTCCACGCTTTTCTCTAAACCGTCCCCTGTCTGATTCCTTCATGACATGCAGCTCTGGGATGAACTAGTATCCTGTTAGATATATATATTTCCTGACCATTCACATTACACACCTAGTCACTTCCTAGCACATTTCCTGTTTCCTAACCTAGTGCATGCAGTACACATTAGAAATATATTTAATAAATTATTTAAAGCCGGGCATGGTGGCACACGCTTGTAATCCCAGCATGTGGGAGGCTGAGACCTGAGCGGACAGCCTCAGCTACTTAGTGAGGCCCTCTGTAACTTAGTGAGACTCTGTTTCAAAATAAAGAATAAAATATAGGGCAGGGGGTGTAGTTCAGAGATCAAATGCCCCTGAATTCCATCACCAAACCCACAAAAAAATTATGTAAGTATTAGCAGGTATTTATTTATTTTTCACAAGTTTATTTTGAAACCAGAGCTGGGTTTCAGGCACAGAAAGTAAGGTGTTCATCTCAAGTACAAGATTTAAGGGAAGCTAAAAGTTCTGTAACCAAAATAAGGTATGTGTGTCATACTGGGGATTGAACCCAGGAGCATTCTACCTCTGACCTATACTCCCAGTCCTTTTATGTTTTACTTTGAAACAGAGCTTCACTAATTTGCTATGGCTGGCCTCAAACCTGCAATCCTTCTGTCTCCACCTCCCAAGCACTGGGATTACAAATAAGATTTTAATGCAACATCTAAGAAATTCCAAATTAGTGAAAAACACTCATGATATACAAAATGTCACATTTTTAAATAAAGATAATTTCCAATGAGGCTGGGATTGGAGGAAGTAAGTGAGGTAGGCTATGCAAATACAGGCCCAGATGTTAACTGCCACCTCTCTTATTAAGCTCTGCAGTCCCAGCACCTAAAACAGGGGATTTGGGGTCATAGCAGTGAGAATCCTGACTGAAACCATTGTCAAGCCTGGTTGCACCTACCAATCACAAAGAAAGCTTTTTTTTTTTTTTTTTTGGTGGTACTGAGGGTGGAACCCAGGGGCTTTTTTTTTTTTACCTCCGGGCTATACTTCCAGACCTATTTTGTACTTTATTTGGAAACAGGGTCTCACTAAGTAGCTGAGGCTGGCTTTGAACCTGTGTGATCCTCCTGTCTCAGTCTCCCACGTGCTGGGATTACAAGTGAGCGCCACCAGGCTTGGCGTCACAGAAAGCATTTTAAAAACACTTATGCTTGGGCTCAGACCTGGTGCATCAGATTTAACTGATCTGAGACAGCGGTCTCCTAATTCTGTTCTGTTTAAAGTTTCCCAGGTGCTATGCCGGGAACCACTGAGCTAGTCACAAGAACTTGAACTCCCCTGAAGGGGAAGGCAGCAATTCATGCTAGAATTGCAACTATGACCTTAGAACCCATAAATCTATCCCTGATTATTCTAAAATTGAAGCTGTGCAGACAGATGCTGCTCCACTTACGATGGGGTTATGACCTGATTAAACATACTGTGTACACTGGAGAGTTGTCGGTCCCCACCTGTGGTTGCTGGGCTGACTGGGAGCTGCAGCTCACTGTCACCACCCAGCATCAGGACAGAGGAGCATTCCATGCACCCCCAGCCCCAGAAAAGCAAACCCAAAGCTTGGTTTCTACTGGATAGACACCATGTTTGTACCATCATCAAGCTGAACCATCATACATTAAACCATCTAAGTTGGGGACTACCTGTGGCTTGCCCTCATCTTTCCAAGCTCATCCAGAAGGACTCAGTCTCTTCCTTCAGTTGTAGTTTGGTGCTCTGGACCATGAGCCTGAGCCCTTGCAGGCTCCACGCACCCAGCACTTTCTGCTGGCTGGCTCTTAGGTGACAATATGAGGTAGAGATAAAAAAAAAAGAAAGATAAACCAGGCAGGGGATACAAGAGGAAGGACCACACTGTCATATAACCAGGAGTAGAGGTGTGCCTGGTCTGCCCAGGAATGTCATCTGTTTGTAAGGACCTACACAGCAAAGGGAGTAAACTTTGGAATCTCTGTGTCTAAAGACTTATCCAGGCCTCCTGGAACTGGAAGGCTCCTGGTGTCATTGATGAGGTTCAGAACATACTACGCCCCCCAAAAAATGGCATATTGAATTTAAGAAAACGGCAAGAAGCCAAAGGTCTCTCTGACTTCCTCACAACCACTCTGCCCATTTTCTCTGAAGCCTTTCAGAAAATCTCTGATCTTCCCTTGAAGCAGGGCATGAAAACATCATATGAGAGGTACCCTCTTACACCCAGGAGAAAAGAGCCAAAGATACGGAGAGGCCAGGAAGAATCTGAGCACACGGGCCTTGCCAAGTTCCCCCAGTGCATTATCATGACCCTGTACCCTCTCTTAGTTCTCCATGACCACCCACTCCTCATCATACAGAAGCATAAAAATGTACACTCTCTGTTTCTTTGGATCTTCATTTCCTTGAAAAAGCTCCTGGGTCATATATGCTGTCATATTAAACTAATTTGTATGTTTTTCTTTTTTTGTTGTTTTTTGTTGTTGTTGTTGTTGTTTTTTTTTTTTTTTTTTTTTGTTCATCAGTCTTTTGCTTTATGGGCCTCAGTCATGAACCTAAGAGAGGAAAGAAAGCTACCTCTTTCCCCCCTGCATCAGTCAGAAAATAACCAACATTCTAGGATCCTAATAGCATCTCTAGTAGCTGTCATTTCAGAAAAGAAAAATGTCTGCTGTTTCCTCTCCTAATGGCTCATCCCATTTTATTTATCTTTTGGACTCTCTCTGCTCCCACTTTTTATTCTTTCTACTCTCTGCTCTATCATATAATACCTGTTGCCGTGTGGCTTCAGCTTAACAACTTTCCTCTCCTGCCTCTGGATTTCTACCGCTGCTTCCAACAGTGCCTCTCTCTGTGTGGCCAGAAGAAGGCTCTGAATGCTGGGCTGGTGCCTCTTTTAATAGAGAATGTCTCAGATATGCAAAGTTCTCCTACAGATCGCCTCATGCTACATATGTCTGCCTGGCCAAGGACTAGTCCCAGGCCAGTATACCATGACCAGAGTTGTATGGACAAACCCTGAAAACCTGGGCTAGGATGGTTTCATCTGCCCCTCCCTACCCCCACACACAAGAGAACTATAAAGGGTGCCAACCTCACTGTCTGTAACTCAGAAGCTTAAGACATGGTGTGGGCACTGAGAGGTATGGCCAAGAGGCCTTGTCAGAGGAAGACCAAGAACAAAGGTACAACAACCACAAAAAGTTTCCCCTGACCATTGCCCTGCCCCGAGATGACCTGGCCACTAGCACACAAACCAGCGACTTACACCACTACTCCTGTATCTCCCCATACTCCTTGCTCCATAAAACCCCCTAGCTTGTAAGAAGACAGGCTCCTGACTCTCATGGGCAGTTGCCTCCTGGTCAGTTGCTTCCTTCCAGGTTTTATTCCTGAATAAAGCCTGTTCCCTGCTGTTGGGCTGTGTTTTCTTTGCCCTCATATAACCCAATGCAGGACACCTCTGACCGCAGGACACTGGGTATTTTGAGTTACCGACATGGCAGTGGGTATCTAAGAAGGGCATCACACAGAGCTCACCAAGGCTTACACCATAGTGATCACTTTTCCAGAATACCCAGCTCCAGAAAACAGTCTCAACATCCCAGCCGACTTTTAGCCAGTTCACACTCTCTGGAAAGAATTTTCAAAAGGATTTTGTCACCCTTCTCATGAATCTGTAAACATTTTAGTAGTAGAAGGATATAGTGAGTTGAGGATATCCAAATGGTGAGGAAAGTAAGTCTTACAGAGCAAGATGTCTTGCAGGCAGAATCAATCGTGCGACCTCTTGCAGCCATGCAGATAAAAACGCAAACAGCAAGCCATTGTTTTAGATCAGAGGTTTCCAAACTTCTTTGGTTTATCTCCCTCTTTTCAGAAAAATAAAGTTACTCAGTGCCCCACTAGAAACCTACCTTCTTGAAGTGAATAGAGACAGTGAGAACTTTGCATTCTTATAAGTATCTATGTTTCCTTCCAATGCCCCCAGGGGGTGGTATTGCCCACTTTGAGAACCTTTGTCTGGAGGAAGGATGGGACAGAACCTTCTAGCAGGTGAATCTTAAAGGCTGTGGTGAGGAGCAGGTCAAATCTGCACAAGGCCCGTGAAGTCTCTTGGAAGGGCAGACATGGACATTCGAGCTCCTCTTTTCAAGTTATTCAACACAAAGCATCTAGGTAGATCATGGTGGACTCCCTAAAGCCATATGACCAGGGGATGTGAGGAGAAACTCGTCCTGAAGGAAGTAGAGCACGTGGGGCAAGATAGGAGAGGTCCCTATAGGTCACGTGAGTCTACACACAGCCTAAATCCTATAGGAGAGGGCAACTTTGAGCATAGTAAAAGTTCTGGGGGCAGAGGTAGGAAGTAAGAGTGTATATGTGGGGTGTGTGTGTGTGTGTGTGTGTGTGTGTGTGTGTGTGTGTGTAAACAGAGACCTGAATCATCAAGAAGATCTCACTGTGAACACAAGACAATTTTAGCATTGCAACAACCAGCAACTACTGCACCCATAGCACCTCTACTGGTAGTTTTCTTACAGCTACAAGCAGGTGAATCTGTGTTTCATATTTATCCACAAGAAAGTAAGATGATCTCTGAGTACTTGAATTTATTATGGGCGAACAGCCCCTCAGGTGGGAGGAAAGTAACGTTAAGTGATAGGTAAGTTGGAGATTAATTTGAGAAGCAGTTTATCTACCATCATCGGCATCTTGGAGTTTAACCTTGAAGGAAGGGTGAGTCAGAAGCAGGTCCTGTGGCCCTGCCACCTTGCCTGCACTGCTATAGGGTACAGCCTGGGAAGCATAGGTCATGATGACAATTTTCTCTTTTTAAAATGCTTTGTCTAGCCGGGTATGATGGCTCATGCTTGTAATCCCAGTATTTGGGAGGCTGAGATTGGGGGTGGGGGGAGGATTGCAGCTTGGCGGCCAGCCTCACAACTTAGTCAGGCCCTTCACAACTTAGTGAGATCCTGTTTCAAAACTAAAAAATAAAATAGGGCTGGGGTATAGCTCAGAGTAAAAATGTCCTTGGGTTCAACCCACCCCCCAAAAAATCTACTTTGTCTATTCACAGGGAACTATAAACCATTCTGTTTTCCTTTTGTGTGTGTGTGTGTTACTGGGGTTCCTGGAAGCCCTTCTACCTCCGGGCTACACCCCCAGCCCTATTTTTATATTTTTATTTGGAAACAGGGTCTCTTAAGCCAGAGAGACTGGCTTCGAACCTGCGCCATCCTCCTATCTCTGCCTTCCAAGCGCGGGGATTACAAGCGTGCGCCACCACGCCTGGCCTGTTTTCATTTTTTAATATAGAATATTTCCATAAAATGTTTGTACTATCTTCCTGCGTTTTCACGATCTGCTGTAAGACAAATCAGATCTGAGAGCCTGTCCCATGAGCCGAATGGAACGAGCCAAGCATCAGCTCCTGCCTTCAAAATGCTCCTCTCTTCCCTCTTCCCTGTGACTTCTTTCTCCAATCTGAGGCCAGTGCGTTCTTTCTAAGCCTGATGATGTGTTCTAGCGGGGAGAGAGTCCCCACTAACGCTCTACTTCATGTCCATCATTAAGTTTAACCTTGATGTGAAGTCTCGAGTTCTTTGCCCTAAAAATAGCGAAGAGCTGAAAGGGTAATGAAGTGAAGATTCGTGTCAGCTGTGGTTTCAGGTGTCTGAAATCCTCTGAGGATGGATGCCAGAGCATTCTCCTTGCTTGACCCCCGCTTTGGCTTCCATCCACTCTGCAGGGGGGGGGGTGTAGGGGGCTGTATCCAGCCTCATCTCTCCTCTTCCTAGTCAGCATTAATTCATACTAATGTAAATAATAAAGGAACACTCAGTGGAGCATTATTTACCCTTATTTAGGCTTATTTGGAAAATTGCCCAGTTTTCCTTTGAAAATATGACCTGATGAAATTTGGGGAAAATTTATTTTTGGAGAAATGAAAACAAATACTAATTATAGGCTTCTTGCCAACAAACCCAATACAGTGTGCCATACCAACTTTTAGTAGAAATGAAAACCTTCAATGATTTGTTCCAAACATATCCTGTTGAAATGACACCCTAATTTCTAGCCTGAAAATAGCACTTCCAACTGTTTTGTTCATTTTTTTTTTATTTTGCAAAATTGAATCACACATACACACACATTCACATACAAATTATTTAAAGAAACAAAGAAGTGGTTTGCAGTGGAATTAATACAATTGCATCCAGTAGGTCTTATAAACTTAATGGCGTTATGAGAGTGGGAGTTTTTTTTTTAAAAGTTAGCTTATTGCTATCCAGTGCTAGTTTAGTTCTACGTCCCCTATTTTGTCCAGCAGTAAAATTAACTTGTTCATTTCCAGATGGCATACGAAAGACACAGTTTGTAGTGATGAACTTTAGCTTAATGTGTTCATTTGATTAGAATAAATGACTCCGGGGAATCGCACTATTACAAGCCAATTAGTCACTGAACAGCATACAAACTCCAGTCACTATAATACCAGATGGTGACCCTATGGTACCTTCGCTCTCTCAGCCTGGAGGTTGGCACTTGAGAAACCACGGTGATTCTTTCTTAGCAGCATTAAGTGTCTTAGAGTTCAGAGCCAGAGTTCCATGTAAGGATGAACCAGTGCAATCCTCTTGTTCACAGATGAGAATATCGCTGCTATGTGTGGAGTGCAGAGCTGCCAGATGCCAAGAAGAGCTCTTCCTTTTTACTTTACTTTCAGAATCTGCAGCGTCTGCCAATAAGAAAGAGGGAGGTACAGGAAAAATGAGCACCACAAATTGAAAATTTAAAAAACCTCCATCTGCAAAGCTGGTGTCATTTGGGGCTTAATTTCCAGAAGCCATCTCGTTTTCTTTTTTTTTTTTTTTTTTTGGTGGTACTGGGGTTCCTGGAAGCCCTTCTACCTCCGGGCTACACTCCCAGACCTATTTTTACATTTTTAAATTTGGAAACAGGGTCTCCTAAGCCAGCGCGTGCTGCTGGCTTTGAACCTGCGCGATCCTCCTGTCTCTGCCTCCCAAGCGCAGGGATTACAAGTGTGCGCCACCACGCCTGGCTATCCATCTCGTTTTCCGACTATTCTTAACCTCATGATTAGCCATATAGATGATTTAAGACCAAAATACCATCAGGTTATCTTCTCACTTTTTAATAGTTTTGCTACATTAATAAAGAGAACAATAAGATAAATTAACGGAAGGAGACATGTGGTTTCACTGCCTTTGACATCGTAAAGTTTTTAGGAATGTGTCTTGAAACACTGATTTGCGCAGGTTCTCAAGCGCATGCGCAACCTAAAGAGCCGTCCCAGTTCTGGTTGGTCGCGGGACACAGGCCTGGCCCAGGCTCATTGGCGCTCCGTGGAGAGGAGGAGGCCATGGGACTGGCCTTTGCTTTGAGGTTTGCTCTTTCTTCTTTGGTTTTGCATGACAGAAGAGAGGACAGACTGGGGTAAAGGAGAAGATGTAAAGTGGACATGTGAAACTGGTTGCAAAACAAGGTTGCATCCTACCCCCTTAGCCTCTATGGAGGTGCCTGTGCCCCTGCCCCGTAGGCAGCCCTCTAATAGGAATATCTCAGGCATGTACCTGAGTCTCTCATTGCTCAAGGGAGTCCAAGGTATCCTTGAGTTTGTTTATGAGCCCTGGTTAAATTCTGTTTATCTGCATCCACAGAGGCATGGATTGGGGCCAGTCCATTGTAAATCAAACTAAATAAAGACACGGAGACAGACATGATAAAAGCCACTGGGCATCATTAAGGGCTTAACTGAATTACATGCATGTGAGATGAGGTTTGGCTTGATTATGATGCTCCCCAAGCCAGACCGCTCAGAATAAATCCAGCAACCAACTTAGCACAGCTGATGCTTGGTGGACAGTGACTGTCTATGGAGAACTCAGGCTATGAGTTTCTGTCAATGCTTAGGAACCCAGGGGGTGTCTTTCCCCCCCAAACAAGTGGCAAGGCCTCTCCTTCAGGAGCCTGTCCATCCCTGCTGGGGTTGAACAATAACATAAGCATGAGTTCTGGCTCTCGGAATGGGAAACCAAGTCCTTAGAGGAGAGGATGAGAAGTGTCCCTCCCGGATCCGGAGCCAAGGCCAGCTTTAGGTGACCTCCTCCACACCATGGGCTCAGAACCTTCACTCTTGCCCTTTGCTCTTGCACTTTGTCTGGTCAGCCCTGACTTCTCCAAGGTTCCTAAATCACCCACCTCTTTCCCCATTTTCTTACTGAAATTCCAACCTCTCACAGAGATTCACAAGACAGCGGAGAGAATTAATGAGCTCAAACTAACATTTGATTTGACTAGTGGTCCTTTCTTTCCGTAACTGCTTATATCTTTGCAAAAGGGTGCTTCTGTGTTTGGGAGTTTGGAGGATCAAATGAGGGTACAAAATTAAATGAATCTATTATTCTCATAGGTTGTCTCCGATTATAATTACCTCTGTCTTAGTGGCCTCTTACCTTCTCGGGGCAAAACAAGCCACTTCTGTCTAATTTGACAACACAGCAGCATACTGTAATCCATATACCTGATTATTCTGCCTGCTAAGGTAGGGCCCTCATTGCACCATCAGTGTTACTGTTCTTATATATTTATACTGATTTATGCCATAGCTGCATGTCGATTTTTTTGTTTTGTTTTGGTGGTACTGGGGTTCCTAGAAACCCTTCTACCTCCAGGCTACACTCCCAGACCTATTTTCATACTTTTTTATTTGGAAACAGGGTCTCTTAAGCCAGCACAGCTGGCTTCGAACCAGCGCGATCCTCCTGACTCCGCCTCCCAAGCGCGGGGATTACAAGCATGCGCCACCATGCCCAGCACTGCATGTTGATTTTGATAGTCTACCACTCTAACTTTCTCTGGGCAAAACCACTAATCTTCCATTGGATGTGTTTGAGTGGAGTGTGTGTGTATGTGTGTGTGTGTGTGTGTGTGTGTGTGTGTGTGTGTGTGTTACTAGGAATTGAATTATTGGATCCAGGAGCATTCTACCTCTGAGTTCTACCACCAGCCCTTTTTATTTTTTATTTTGAAACAGGGTCTTGCTCAGTTGCTGAGGCTGCCCTCAAACCTTTGATCCTCCTGTCTCGGCTTCCCAAGTACTGGGGTTACAGGCATGTACCAACATACCTGGCTTTGAGTGGAACTTTGAATCCTGTTTTGGTCAGGTAAACACTCGCATGTTGGCTAACTGTGGTTTTCCTTCTTGACTTGGAGGATATAAAGTCTTGAAATGAAAGTTAATCTATCCTTTCTGGTGGGGATATTCAGATAGACCATTTAGTAACTCCTGCTGCTGGGGATCTTCCAGAGGTGCTTAGCTTTGTCCTTTTGAGTCCATATTTTTTTTTAATCCTTCTATGCCCCATATCCATCCAAGAGAATTCCTTTTTGTTCAGGTTAGCCTGAGTTGGTTTGCTGCTTGATACCAAGAACCCCAGGAGGTTCTCTGCTCCTTCCTGCTCTATCTATGTCATGAACTCAGGGATAAAAATCACAAAAGAACGACATTCATCTTATTCCACAGAGAGATCTTACTCCCACCCCAAGCCCTATCTCAAGACCCAAGGATAAACCTAAGAAGTCCTCGGAACGTTTCAGTGTTTCTGTTTATTATTGGATGATTAGTGGAGCCTTGTTTCCCTTCTCCCTCTGAATGGTGATGTTGAAAGATTCCACCTCCACTCATCTTAGAAGCCATTTTCCCCACCTTCTACTCATTTCTAGCTAGCTATGATTTTTGAAATTCACTTAGCAGACTTTATTGTACTTGTCTCCAAAGCTTTGGTTATACTTGTCCACTCACAGGAATTTGTCATTGGTCGAATTCTCTATCAGGACCATATAATGAATTGAAAATCTTTAGGTCAAGTAATGTGCTACTTCATACTTCCCAATGAAGCAGCAGACAAAATTGTTCAGTGACACGTCAAGTGCAAATAAGAGCTAATTTCACTAGCTTCAGTGCGTGCATGCTTGCCGGAAATATGCCATTTGTTTAGAATATACCCACAATGAATTGCATTACCTGTTTGTTTTGAAACTAGTGTCAACTGCCTTGAATTCTAGGTGAAATTAAGGTATTTCCTGACCAGAGTGTCTTGTTGAAAGTGTTAGGACACAAAAATCTCTTGATGAGTAGTGTAAGCATCTGCATTCAATTATAATAAGAATATGATAAGATTATGATAATATCAATTATTCAATGATGATAATTATTATTCAGTTATGATAATAATATCCTGTTACCCCTGGCACAGGGCTGTGAGTTTCCCTTGATTCTTGTCTCCCCAAGAGAAATATGTCATTTGGGGGACACAGATAGGGTACACATAATGGGTTTTATTGGGTAGGTTAACCAGGAGGGTCACAGCTGGCTGGTCCAGTAGCAGAGAGAAGAAAGACAGAGAAGGGCCAAGTCGGCCTCCTGGTGAGGTTCTTAGACTGTCTAGAAATCCCACCCCTTCTCATGCATAGTAATTAGGGCGGTTACTGCTTAGTGTGACTAAGCTAAATTCACCAGGCCAGATTTTCTGCTGATATCTAAAGCTGCGATGTAATGGCTCCAAGTCTCTGATCACGGCTGAGTGGGTCAATCTCCATCTCTTCTCAGGAGGGTTCTTCCCTGTTCCATTTCTTTCTTTGCCTTGCTTATAACCACCTAATATATCACATGTACTAGGCACCATCTGAATTAGTATTTTTTGTGTGTGTGTGTGTGTGTGTGATACTAGGGACATTCTACCTCCAAGTATACCCACAGCCCTGTTGTGTTTTTTGTTTCTCACTAGATTGCTGAGAATCTTGTATTGCTGAGGCTGTCCTTGAACATGTGAACCTTCTGTTTCAGCCTCCCAAAGTACTGGGATTACAGATACATACTACCACATCTGGCTAGCAGCTACATTTTTAATTTTTTTTATTTTTAAATTTTTTTTTTATTTGTTTGCGGTACTGAGGATGGAACCCAGGGGCATTGTATCTCTGAGCTACACCCCCAGACCTATTTTTTATTCTTTATTTTGAAACAGGGTCTCACTGAGTTGCAAAGGGCCTCACTAAGTAGCTGAGGCTGTTCACAAACCATGATCCTCCGGTCTCAGCCTCCCACATGCTGGGATTACAAATGTGTGCCACCATGTCCAGTTTGCATTTTTATGTAAATTATCTCACCTAGTCTTTACTACAGCCCTCTGAATAGTACCCATCCTGTTTTGTAACTGAGAAAACGAGAGCGATTGCAATGTCTGTTCAAGCGCGGAGACAGTGCAGGATAGAGGGAAGAGTCAAACACCGGCTGTCTGACTTACTGCTCCCTGCCTCCCCAAAAAGAAAGGGCTAGATGTTTTCACACTAAATTCTGTTGGGTTAAAGTAGGAATCTGCCAGTCAGACCTGGGCGCTCTATTCTTAGGAATAACTGTGAAGTATAACAAAGCATCTCCCAATTGGAAGGACATGTTTGGGGTGACTTGAGTGGGCTATGAGATAGGTTGTCTGCAAAGCTGGCTGCTTGTGTTAGTTATTAGCTTTTCGTCACTGTGACAAAATACCTGTGGTGAGCTGGGCATGGTGGAGCATGCTTTTAATCCCAGGATTGGGGCGGCTGACACAGGAGGATCGCAGTTGAAGGCCAGCCTCAGCTACTTAGTGAGGCCCTTTGCAACTCAGTGAGACCCTGTTTCAAAATAAAGAATAAAAATAGGAGCCGGATGTGGTGGCGCACGCTTGTAATCCCAGCATTCGGGGGGTTGAGACCAGAGGATTGCAGTTCACAGACAGCCTCAGCTACTTAGTGAGGGCCTCCGCAACTTAGTAAGACCCTGTTTCAAAATAAAGAATAAAAGCCAGGCATGGTGGCGCACGCTTGTAATCCCCGCGCTTGGGAGGCGGAGACAGGAGGATCGTGCAGGTTTGAAGCCAGTCTCGCTGGCTTAGGACACCCTGTTTCCAAATAAAATATAAAAATAGGCCTGGGAGTGTAGCCCGGAGGTAGAAGGGTTTCCAGGAACCCCAGTACTACAAAAAAAAAAAAAAATAGTTCGGAGGTTGAATGCCCCTAGGTTCCATTCCCAGTACTGCAAAACAAACAAACAAACAAACAAAACAATAACAAACAAAAAAAAAACCCCAACAACAACAACAACAAAAAAAAACCCCACCAAAACTCTGGTAGCCAACTTAAAAGGAGGAAAAGGTCTGTATTGGCTCCCTCTTTCCAGGATTTCAGTCCACAGTTGCCTGTCCCCATGGCTTTGGGCCTGTAGTAAGGCAGCACTTCATGGCAGGAGGGTCTGCTGCTCACCTCATGGTGTCTGGAAAGCAAAGACAGAGAAAGGGAGAAGGGCGGCCCAGGGGTCCCATATCCCTTTCAAGGGCACACCCCCAATGATCTAACTCCCCTCCACTCCCCTACCTCTTACAGGTTCCACTACCTCCCAATCGTGTCACAGACTGATGCCCAAGCCTTCAACACGTGGACCTTCAGAGATACACTCAAGATACAAACTAGAGGCTCCCAAAGTGGGCGGTGCTGCCCTGGCGCTGCTGGGATGAAATACTGATACACAAAAGAGCGCACATTTCTCCCTGCTTCTTTCTTTTTATTTGCTTAAACAAGAAAGATTTTCAAGGGGATGCTGAGTAATTTTTTTTCCTGGAAGTTAGGTCAGTAAGCCAAATAAATTTGGGAACTTCTGATCCAAGCTATAGTATCACCCAATCAATTGCATATCCCAGTTTTCATACCCTACATAGTCTCCTTCCATTAAAAATCCAGGCTGGTCCTATCACATGATCTTGCCAAATAAATGCCTATATAAACGTCAGAGACTATTTCTTAAAGAGCCTTGCAGCATCTACCTGGGTCTCTGATATGCTCACTTTGAGGAAACCAGATATGATGTAAGAAGTCTGGCCACCCTGAGAGGCCATACTGGGAGGAAGCCCAAACCAGGCGCACAGGAGACCATATGGAGGGAGAATTACCCGGCCGGCCTCCAGCTCTTCTGCAAGCCCAGCGGAGGCGCCAGACTGTATAGTTGAGCTTTCTGATGATTCCAGTTCCAGATGCCATCTGACTGAAGTCACAGGAGCGGTCCCAAGTGAGAACTGGCCAGCAGAGCTCAGTCAACCACAGAACCAAGAGAGAGAATAATAACTGCTGTTTTAAGCCACTTCGTCTTGGCAGAGTTGGTTATGGAGCAATATATAGCTGGCAGGGATGCTGAATGGAAGAGGGGCTAACAAATGTTGAGATTGGACTTCATGCCAGAGCCTGTGCTATTTTCTTTGCATATATCACGGTGTGAAAATTATCAATGCAGGATGGTGACAGATTTTTCTACCACATCATCCTCCCATACTGAGAGGGAAAAGCCTGCAATTTCCAGTTTAATTAAAACTGCCTTCTCTGCCAATTTCATCCCCCCCAAACAAACCTCTGGTATTTCTCATGCAGAATGGTTTTGGCGTCTTTGTGGATGCTGGGTTGCCACAGAAAAATGGAACCTGAGTGTCTGGAGTGGAAAAGAAAGGACTTGGAAAAAAGATTCGATCCTGTTTGTAATAAAGAGATGGGATGGATAGGTAGGGAGTGGATTGAAAGCTTTAGAAAGAGCAAGGAGAAGTGGAGACCATGTTCTGGTGGTTTGGAAAATGAGGTACTTTGGAGACTGGGAACACAATAAAATAGGCAAAAGAAACAAGAGAGTTGTGAATTAGAGTCTCTCTCTTTCTTTTTGTGGTACTGGGATTGAACCCAGGGGTATTCTACCTCCAAACGGCACCCACAACCCTATCTTTTTTTTAGATACAGGGTCTCATTAAGTTGCTGAGGGCCTTGCTAAGTTGCTGAGGCTGGCCTCAACCTGCCATCCTCCCGTTTCAGCCCCCCAAGCCCTGGGATTACAGTTATGTACTGCCATGCTTGGCTAGATTCTCTTGGATATTTTTAAGAAAGCTGAATAAAATTAAAATAGTCTTCCCATGGCTTTTTTCTTTTCTTTCTTCCTATTTATTTATTTATTTATGCCTCAAGAGTCTGTGGTGTTTTTTTTTTATGGTACTCCTCTGGGACTAAACCACACGAGATATGGCTTCAATTAGGGTCACATGTATACCATCTCATTGGCCCTTTTTATTATAAATATACTTTTATTGGTGCATAATTCAGACTGATAGGGACACACTTGTACCCAGTACTTGGTGAGCTTCCTCCAGACTCCCTTCTCATTCCTTCCTGTTCCCCATACATGATGCTGAGATTGGCACTGATAATTTCACATCTGGACACTCCCCTGGACCACCTCCCTGCTTCACTGGGGTTTCTCCTCTGTTATCTAAAGTCCCTCTTGTATCCTTACTTCTCCCTAGTTGCTGCATTTGGAGAAAAAATGTCATGTAATCCTTCCAAAAACATCGTGAGGCATGTAGTTACTGCTCTTGTTTCATAGATTCAGAAATGAAAGCTAAGAGAGGTCAAGTAACTTAAAGTCATAGGTGACTAAGCAGTAAAGTCAATACTTTGGCCCAGGCCTTTTGACTCCAAAGCTCCTGATTTTGCCCCCTGCCTTTCTAGAGTCAGTTCCCTGGCAGTGTAACTTCTCTTCCTAATGCCCTTCCTTCTCCACTGAGCCCACTCTATCTCACAGGATGGCAGTGTCACTGGGAGTCCCGAGTGGGGTCTGATGTAGGGCAAAGGTAGAAATGAATATTTCTGTTATGAATTTGACACAGAAGCTGGATATTTTAAAAAACCCAGAGGCAGTCTACACGCTTTCACTGTATTTGGTTAATGTAATAGGCCCCGAGTTTCCTAACAGTTTCTAAAAGCAGGTTTTTAAAACTGGCACATGTGAACATCAGATAATGTAACTCCTTAAATTCTGTTATGTGTTTTTTTTATCATATTCATTTCTGTTGTGATCTATTAAGTTTCAAAGCTACTAATTTGATGGATTCTATAAAGAAGATAACATACATCCTAAGGCTATCTTGGAACGAAACCTTTTAACAATAAAAAATGCTGCTTCTCTTGATTATAAAGCCAGATTAAAAAAATACTTGACAATCAAAGGGTGGACTCTGATTCTTTTTCTCTCTTTTCTATGTCAGCAGGCACTTGCTAACCTTTCCCTATCAGCTCTGGATCTCTCTCTGTTTAAAAAGACACAAAGCTGTCTAGCATTCTCCTAGCACGTTTGTGTCATAATGCAGGTATGCTTCGGGAAAAGAAATGCGATAGGCTAGTCTGTCATGATGGTAAGAATATTCATGCTAAATTTCTATGACCAAAAAACTGCATACCTCTTCCTGATGTTTTTTTCATTTCCTCTTTTAAGTATCAAACTGTGAAACTTGAAATTTACCCCCTCATCCACAAAAGCAGAGCCTGATTACACAGAAATGTGTACCTGGTGTGTTCTCAAAATCATCCTTTGGCATTTTTTACCTCCGGTAGAGTGTGGGCTGGGGAGGGCAGGGAATTTCCAACCAACCAATTTAATTAAGTCACCGTTCTGAGTTTCTAATTAAGGTCTGGAAGAAACACTAAAATAAGAATTGGCAGTTGTCTGTGAATTTTAACTACTTGTGTTTTCTCATGCCCCATCTTGAAAATTGAAGAAAATATTATCCATATTTAAAACAGAATAATAATAAGAAAGATAACACAATGCAATCTTTCATGCAAGTGGGGATGTTGCTTGACCTGGGCTTGAACCCTGTATTTATCGTTTGCTAGATGAGTGACTATTTTCCTGCCTGTGACATGGAGTTAATAATGCCTTCCATAGGGGATTGTTGTGAGGGTTCGAATGACCCAGTGGGTGACACCGTGTGTCATACTAGGAGGATAGGAATTCACAGCTTCCTTCCCTTAAGCATCAGAATAGAAGATAAGGATAATGATTATACCCTGAAGAATGAAGGGAAGTATATGAAGATATAAAAGAAAAACAGCCTCAATGTCTTCAACTATATACTCACTCTTTAACCTCCAAAAGTATGGGGATACTCATCCTCAAGCAAGCAATTAATTCTGCAGTGGATACCAGGTGGGTGTCCTCTAATTCAATTCAGTCCTGACACTCTTTACCTAGAGATAGTGTTAGATCCCACAGTTGGAGTGCTGGTTCCCAGAAGTCCCCTTTAGAGGTCAATCACAAGCCCCGGGTTATTCTACCTGTGTTTCTGACCACCGGCTATAAATCAGGGGTCCCACAATTCTCCTTGGGCCTGATTAAATTGCTCACGCAGTTCACAAAGCTCATGGAAACACTTAAGTTTGCTGGTTTATTGTAAATGATATTACAAAGGACACAGAAGAAGAGACATGGTGTAGGGTGAGGCAGGGGAGACCCGTATAGAGCTTCTAAGCCACCTCCAGGGAACATACGCGTGTTTGGCTACCTGGAAGCTCTCTGGACTTTGTCCTTTGGGTTTTTATGGTGACTTCACAGCACAGACATGACTGAAGCATGGACCACCATGCAGAAATGGGACTGGACAGGAGGCTATGAGCCAATGGTAACAGCCAGAGGGGACCCAGCAAGGCCTGTCTGTTCAGATTCTTCTTGGCCTCTCTGTGCAAAATTCCCCATGCCTGGAGCTGGGGCATGACCCTTTCTGAAACAGGAGTCTTAAGATCTACTATCAGACAAGTTAGGTTAGAGAATTTATTTATGGGCCAGTTCTAAAACAGGAAGGTAGGGGAAATTATCTGCATTTTTGCTGTTGTGCCTTGAAAAGAAAAAGTAGAAGGTCGAAGAAGGGCAGGAGAAGGTGAGAGAGAAAGGGAGATTTTAATTCCCGAGGACCTCTTCTGAGACCTAAAGCCCCAACATAACAAAAGACTATCACTTTTGTCATTCTAAAGCTGTTCCCAATCTGCTTCAGAGCCAAGGACAAAATGCCAAATACTTTCGCCTATTGCGCTGGTCATTTAGAAAATAAAATGAAGTTATGAGCCAGCTCATACATAGTTATGGTATACATGGATGAAAACCAATGGACATATGTTGTGATTATATATGCACACTTTATTTGATATAGTATCTATACTTACTAATTTCTTAGATTTACTGATAAATGAGCATCTCCGAGTGCACAAAATTCCATTGGACTTTGATACAGAGCCTGGTGTTTAATTCTAAGGTCCAGTTGGATCCCTGATTTTTCTAGACATCAATCACCACTGGAAAGAAAATATAAATAGCAACATTCAGCTCCATGCTACTTGAACGGCTGTTATAAATATTAATGCACAATTATCTTTAATTGCTTTGAGGAATTGTCAAATTTATTGACACACTATTTATCATCCTATAAAGAAAAAAAATGCCTATAGGGCACTAGATTTCTTATGAAATAGTCCAGGAAGGGCTGAAAAATTATTTTAATCATATTGTGACATTTGACACAGGACTCGTGACCTTTTGAGAAAATAGTTTCATTAGAAAGAAGAAATAATTTTAAAGCAAGTGCGTACTTAGGGATGGTTATACTGTTTGCTATTGGGAATAAGCTTCTTTTATTGTTCTGATGCTTATTCTCTGCTTTGACCCTGGGACAGAATGAAGGACAGCTTTAATTCTATTGGCCTATTTTAATAAAGACTCTCAGCCATTCTGTTGGTTGGTTAGTGGTGCTGGAGCTGACTGGCAAGGGTTTGACCATCGAGAAGGAGAAGATGGAGGCGGATTGGGGCTCACTCAGCTTGAATTGCCCACAGGTTTTATCACCAGCGAGCTGTGTGGCCTAAGGCAAGTCATTAATAGCACTAAAGATACAACCTCCTGCAGGAATTTTGTAAAGAATAACCCTGTAGATACATAAAGATATAAAATAAGCCAGGCATGATGGCATACATCTGTAATTCTAGTGCTTGGGAGGCAGGACAGGAGGATCATGGGTTCCAGACCAGCCACAGCAACTAAATGAGACCCTCACCAACTTAATGAGATCTTGTTTCAAAATAAAAAATAAAAAGAACTTGGGGGTATAGTTAAGAGGTACAATACTTCCTGGGTTCAATACCCAGTACCACAGAAGGAAAGAAAGAAAGGAAGAAAGAAAGGGCGAAAGAAAGAAGACATAAAATACAGTGCTTGGCATATAATAGGTCCTCATGAATGTTTAAGACCGCATAGAATAGTTACTCATAAAGATTATTCATGATATAAAAAAATCAAAAGATAAATTATGGTAATGATAATCCACCCACATTACAAATGATTAGTTTGGATTCAGGAGTAGATCTGAAACATCTTTTGAAACATAAGCAAGGCAGATAAATTAACATTCACGTGCCTTGAAAATCTTAAAAGTTTCTCTTGCCTGACTTCTGGTATAAAAATTATCATAAAGTATACTTTTCGTGTACTTCTTTTTCTTTGGGTCATATTTACTCTGAGTGAACAAACACACCCACAGCATTGTCTACAGTATTGGTAATTAAGCTACTGGGAGATGGAACAATAAAAATGAAACATAAACCTTGGTTATCAGAGGGAAGCTGAAGCTAGAAGCTGAAATAAGTAAGTTTCTAGAAACATCTTGGGTGATTCATGAGGCTACAGTATGATTAAATGATCATTTAGTTTGAAATGAGTAGATATTCACCAAAAAGGAATTATGGCGTAGCTCCTTCACCCTTTCGCTGAATCAAAATTGGAGAAATTATCTAGGGCATTTGGCTGGTCTCTGGAGAACAGAACCATTTCTTAATTACCTAACTAGAAAACTCACATGCCTCTGGAGAATTCTCAGGAAACATTAGAGAGAGTTTATGTGAACGGCAGCCTCTGGAAACAAATACCCCAGAGTGATTCTTCCCTGGAAACCAGATCTCGGGTGTGGATATCTCTATTCCTCCTCCTACAGCTTCTGCCTCCCTCCTTACCCTTTCTATGACCTCTACTTGAGGTAATTTCCTAACCGGCCTCCTTGCCTCCGGCCTCTCTCCATGTGTTCTGGTCCAACACTGTGCTGACAGCTACCTGCATAAAGCACAGCTCTGAACACATGAAATCTAACTCAAACCCTTTCAGTAGCTCCCCATGCCCTGCAAAATGAAGTCCAACCTCCTTTGAAGGATCTTTACATGGGACGACCTCATCTCCTAGGTCCTTCAGCCACTCATTAGACAAACATTTAAAAACAGCCCCATGGCCGGGCGTGGTGGCGCACGCTTGTAATCCCCGTGCTTGGGAGGCAGAGACAGGAGGATTGTACAGATTTGAAGCCAGCCATGCGCGCTGGCTTAAGAGACCCTGTTTCCAAATTTAAAACATATATACAAAATAGGTCTGGGAGTGTAGCCCGGAGGTAGAAGGGCTTCCAGGAACCCCAGTACCACAACAAACAAACAAACAAACAACAAAAAACTCAAACAAACAAACAAACAAAAAATAACAACAAAAAACTCCAGCCCCAAATCAACCACTGTGATACAGAATGAGCAAGATCCAGGAAGCTCAGAGCGTAGAAATGGGTTGAATGTGAAAAAAGAAAAGAAAAGAGAAAAGAAAAGTTACAAAATAACACACCATTAGATTTATTTGCTGAATGTCCAAGGAATGGGTAACAAGTACCTGCGATGTCTCGGGAATGTTCAGGACACACAGAGGAGGAAGCATGTAGCTTTTTCTGGAGTCAGCCAAAGCATCAGTGGGGCAGTGGCATTAATGAGCGATAACTTTCAGGTGGGTAGATTTTAGGCTGGAACAAATTACATGAGAAGAAGCTTAGAGTCCCAAGAATATACCTCTCCTCTGCTGCCAACCCCAAGAACACACGCTCTCCCTCAGACTGGCTTCACCTTTAGGGTCAGCGTGGAGGTCATGTCTTCAAAGAGGCCAGACTGGGCTAGTCTCCAGTTATTTCTTTTTTTCCTTTGTGTGTGTGTGTGGTGAGGTACTGCAGATGGAACCCAGGGACATTCTACCTCTGAGCTACACCCCCAGCCCTATTTTTTATTCTTTAGTTTGAAGCAAGGTCTCGCTAAGTTGCAAAGGGCTTCACTAAGTAGCTGAGGCTGACCCCAAACCTGCAATCCTCCTGTCTGAGCCTTCCAAGTACTGGGATTCTAAGCATGTGCCATCATGCCTGGTTCAGTTATTTATTTTAATAATGCCTTGGACTTTCCCCTTTCAACACAAATAATTGTGAAGTGTCCATCTCTCCTCTTCTCAGGCCACCTTTAAACTGTAGGCTGAATGAAAGCAGAAAGCAGTTTTATCCTCTGTCCCAGTGCAGTGCCGAAGACGTGGTCACTGACCTGAAATAAATATTTTTGAACGAATAATAAAATTTTTTTCTTTTTGAAGCTTGACCACATTACCTGTGTGTGTGTGTGTGTGTGTGTGTGTGTGTGCGCGCGCATGTGCACATGTGTGTGATCATTTTTCTTTTTAAAAAATTTTTATTGGTACAATGTAATTATACATGATCCTGAGATTCATACCAATACATTCATATGTGTCCATAACCTAATTTGTGGGCTGCATTACTCTTTTTTTTTTTTTTTTTTTTGCGGGTCTGAAGATGGAACCCAGGGGCATTCGACATCTGAGCTACACCCCCTGCCCTCTTTTTAATTCTTTATTTTGAAACAGGGTCTCACTGAGTTGCAGGGGGCCTCACTAAGTAGCTGAGGCTGTCCGCGAACCACGATCCTCCAGTCTTAGCCTCCCAAATGCTGGGATTACAAGCGTGCGCCACCACGCCCGACTGCATCAACCTTAAATTCAAACAAAACATTCCAGAATCCGGAATGTATTTTCTAGTACATTTCTTTGAGGCGTTTCTCACCTTTCCTGATAGCCAACAACTTACAGGGGATTCCTTTATTCCTGCTTCAACATACACATACCTATGTATGTAGAGATACAATGTATACCCATTTGCACACACACACACACACACACACACACACGTATGCTCTCACAAACATACGCAGACACACGTACTTAGATTCATTTTCATAGTTGCATCCAGAAACCAATGTTTATATATGGAGGAGATGTTGACCTGGCTAGGAAATCCTACTCTAGTGGAATATTGAATATTTGCTGTAGAACTTGAGCAATGCTGGAGGAGACTCTGCTTGGACACATTCAGAATTGCCTTGGGTACAAGAAAAATTTAATGCAGCTCACAAAAAAACTCTTAAAATGTTAAATATAGAGAATAAGAATAACTGTGAATATCAAGTCTCTTGATATCCTTTACTTCACATCGACTCAAGGCTTTAAATATCAGTTATATGTTTATCTTAGGTTGGGTGCCCCAGAAGGATTTGTGTACACATGATTTATGGAGGAAGCGCTTCTCAGAAAGACCGACCGGGGAGAGGGAGCTGCTAATCCTCTAGGAGAGGAGATCAAGCAGAAGTGCAATTTCAGGTGTGGTTTTAACTGGATCTCAGGGAAAAGAAAACAGGCTCAAGTTACACTGCAGAGTCTCCTCAAGACAAAGGAGCTAGGCTCAGACAGCTCCACTCTGGTTTTGAACCTCTGCCAGTCATTGGTCAAGGGCTGTCTGGGGAAGTGAATTTGCAGGCATTTCTGGGTTTCTGGAGGTAGGAGGAGCAGCCCCAGGAGCCCAAGACTCCCCTAAGAAGAGACACTGGCTTGGAATATTAGAAGCAAAAGAGGGTAGAAGTGAAGTTCTCACTAAAGATTAAAAAAAAAAAAAGTATTCAAGGGTGTCCGGGTGGAGCCCGCGATGGTGTCCACTACAGTGCTGATGGGCTAAAATTTTTTTCCAGCTTGAATGCATCCCCTGGACTTCAGACCCATCTATCTAACTGCCTCCATGATATCTCTACCTACATACCTATATCAGTCATCAACTGCTACAACTGCTGTGTAACAAACAGCCACAAAACCTGAGTAGCATATAATAATCAATTGTTATTTTTACCCGTTGCCTTTGGGTCCAACTGGGCTATTCTGCTAATTTGAGCCAGGCTTCGGGGCTGGCCCATGAATATGGTTGCCTGTGGGTTGGCTGGATGGCTGAACTGATGTTCTGCTAGACTGTTCCAAATATCTGAGGTCTCAGCTGAAGCACATCTATGATGCTAGTCTGCCTCTCCCCCACATCTCACCCATTGACCGACCCAGCCATGCTTACTCAGAAACAGAGGAACAAGAGAGACCGAGGGGAATGGGAAGCACACAGGACCCTTTGAGACTTAGGCCTAGACCTGGTGACAATTACTATTGGCAATGCAAAGCCACACACTCATGCAAAGGGTGAAGAAATAGCTGGGCGTGGTACTGCATGCCTGTCGTCCAACTACTTGGGAGATTACAAGTTTAAGGGAAACTTAGTGAGACCCTGTTTTAAAATAAAAAAAAAACAAAATAGGGCTGGGGTGCAGTTCTGAGGTAGAATGCCCCTGGGTTCAATTCCTGGGGGAGAGGAGGGGACTGTAGAGAAACAGACTCCGTATACACTGGAGGAGAATCTGTAAGGCCCACGTGTGTGGTCGACCCACTGCAGTGTCACAGACATGACACCGGTGGATCAGAGTTCACTTGCTGAAGACTCGCGGGATCCAGACCCCGAGGCTCACACATCTGCAGCTAATTGAAGGCAAATGTTTTTCTATCACTTGAATGTTTACTTAGCACTCATCAAAATAGCTTTTAAAGGCTTATTTAGCAAAGGTGTCATTCCATATTTTGCTTGTATATATGTAGGAAGAGGAAAATATAACTTAAAAAAGTGGGTAAACATTCCTAAAACTTCTTAACCTTCAGAATCCAATTCTTCAGAATCACTTTTTTTTTTTCTTCTTTTTTGACACAAAATCACTGATGTCCCTGCTTTTATGTCAAGGATGTTCTTAAAGGAGTGCTCCACTCTCAGTCTCTGGAATTTTCCTTTGTTCTTCGACACCGATTTAGCTAGCTCTGTTTGATGTACAAGTGAAGGTAATGACAGTTACACCCTGATGGCCGCTGGCCTCGGTGACGACACAGGGGAGGGTGATTTCAGTGATATAAAACTATGGAAAAAATTGCATCTGAGAATCAATGAAATAAGGACTTAAATGAGATATCCCTTTC
Source organism: Muscardinus avellanarius (assembly GCF_963383645.1). NCBI lineage: Eukaryota > Metazoa > Chordata > Mammalia > Rodentia > Gliridae > Muscardinus > Muscardinus avellanarius. The sequence goes on from NC_137800.1 coordinate 73,156,827, forward strand.
CGAAGGGTGTACTGAGCTTCAGTATCTTAACCAGTTCTAAAGCATGTCTCTCCTGCTCTCTCTACTGTTGTGGAATAGGCCACTTCTACTAACCACCGGGATTCATTTGTAACACAAGCAGTCAAGAAAACCTTTTGTTAAAACTGATCCTGATTGTTTGCATGAAAATAATCGTCGGGCATTGAAAGTGGACCGCAGGAGCCATCATAACATTATTAAAGGTTGGTGATGATTAAAATACAACCAAGCGAAGAAAATAATACCTTAAATTTCGATAACTGTAGACCAAGAGTTATTTATTTATTTATTTATTTATTTATTTTTAGGTACTGGAGTTCCTGGAAGCCCTTCTACCTCCGGGCTACACTCCCATGGGCTACACTCCCAGACCTATTTTTTTAACTTTTTTTTATGTGGAAGCAGGGTCTCTTAAGCCAGCGGGGCTGGCTACGAACCTGCGCGATCCTCCTGTCTCCGCCACCAAGCGCAGGGATTACAAGCGTGCGCCACCACACCCGGCTGACTTAGCATGTTTTCAAAATTCATCTACCAAGCATGTTCCAGTGCTTCATTCCTTTTTATGGTTTATTACTACTCCATTAAATGGATATACCAGTTTCTTTATGCATGCATTGGTTGATGGATATTTAGGCTTTTCCATCATTTGGTTGTTGGGAATAATGAGCATTCATTCACAAGCTTTTGTTTGAATATGTGTTTTTCAACTCTTTGGGGTGTTTATCTATACCCCAATGGAGTTGCCAGGTCATTTGACAATTCTATCTTTAATATTTTGAGGAAATGCCAAAAGTATTTCAACAATACTTATGAAATGATGCAACCAGTTGTGTCTGGCTTCTTTAATTTAGCACGTTTTCAGAATTCATCTACTTAGCATGTTCCAGCACTTCAACTCAGTTGTGTCATTTTATATCCCACCAATAATGCAGGAGGGTTTAAATTTCTCTGTGTCCTCACCACTATTAAATACATCGTTAAAAACAAAGTAAATAGCTGGGCGTGGTGGCGCACGCTTGTAATCCCAGCATTCAGGAGGCTGAGACTGGAGGATCATGGTTCACGGCCAGCCTCTGCTATTACTTAGTGAGGCCCTTTACAACTCAGTGAGAGCCTGTTTCAAAATTAAGAATAAAAAACAGGGCAGAGGGTGTCGCTTAGAGGTAGCATGTCCCTGGGTTCCATCCCCAGTACCGCAAAACAAAACAAAAAAACCCAACCAAAAAATGGAGTAGATGTACAGAACTTTCAGAGGGCATTTTAGTCTAGAACTTGGAATCTAAAGTTGTTAAGAGTGTAGAGTGTAAATGTTTCCCTGAATTCAGAGTACTTGGTTATTATGGAAGCACCTGTATTTGACCTCAGAGCTGGTTTTAAGATCTAGTTATCTTGACCCACCTATGGTAGCTATTATTTGCACTTTCTCATGGGTGCCGTGTGTGTGTGTGTGTGTGTGTGTGTGTGTGTGTGTGTGTGTGTGTTACTGAGGATTGAACCCAGGGGCATTCTACCTCTGAGCTATACCCCCCAGTTCTGTTTTATTCTTTATTTTAAAACAGAGTCTCACTAAATCGCAGAAGGCCTTACAAGTTGCTGAGGTTGGGCACGAACCTGTGATCCTCCTGTCTCAGCCTCCAAAGTATTGGGATCACAAGCGTGCGCCACCACACCCAGATCTCTCAGGATTTTATTCTCCTTTTGTTCTCTCTCTGTGCACACAAAGTCTTCTATCTCACCCCCAACCTGGTAATCCTTTCAATCCACCGGCATTATTAATATTATAGCCAGTTGGGAAATCAGGGTGTTAATAACTGCCAAAAACTTCCCTCAAGTTCCCTCTGGTAGTCTCCAAAGAAAATTCTAAGGCTCAACTTTAGCAAAAACCAAACAACAACAACAACAACAACAACAACAACAACAACAACACCACATGGATTCTTCTGGCTGGACTCCTGTTGTTCTGATCCCCAGTCCAACTCTTTCCTGGTATAAAAACTTAACAGTTTTTCAATCACGCTAATTGCATCTTGAAGTCCTCCCATCCAGATGTGGTGAAAAGGGCATTGCATTAGGTGGCAGAAAATCTGGGCTCTAGGCCCTGTCACCTACGACCGGAATGTCTTTCAAGATTTCCCACTAAATTCCTGTGATTCCCAAGGTGCTGAAGGACAGCAGGCTGATTGCTTGTCTGTAATACAGAGAGGAGCCCATTGTATTTTCCTTGAATCTAATGAGTTTGGATAGCTAGCTACTCAACTGAAAATAATCCTGTAATTAGATATTTGGGAGATTATCTAGGAGGGTAGGAACAGTGATTGCTATAAGTAGGGGTATAACAAGTGAGAACACATTCACAATATATTTGGAAGATAATATGGGATACTAAAAAAAATTCTTAATGGCTTTCATAATCACTTCATAAGCCCCCCCCCCCATTCAGAAGAACAAAAATCTCAGAATGAAAGGTAACCCTAATCCTGTTAACTTAAATGCATTTTTTACTTTATGTATTAGTTTTATAATAAGTAGGTTACTACTAGCTTGTAGGAGAAAGAGCCAAAGAACTGGGAACCAAACCTCCTATCCACGTCTCAACTATGACGCATCTGAAAGGTTTCTTATTTTTCTGTCTCCCTAAAGTTATTTACTCGAGAAAAGTACTTTCCAAATGTAACTGGCTTCTCCTGCCACTAGAGGGCAGACTTTAGCAGCTTCAAGTCTGGTCCTGAGGATGCAGCCACGACCTCGCTATATTTCCCCCGTGTGCCTCCAGGAGGCGCTGCAGCTCACATCATTTGCCAAAGGACCAGCAAACCTGTCGCCAGCGGGGCACCTCCTGCCAGTTAATTTCTCTTTTAAGTTGGGGAGGAGAGGGAAATTGTGGAAGGGACATTTTGTGTTTCTTTTTTAAGACACTGTCCTGCATCAGAAACACGAGAGCCATTTTCCTCTTTGTAATTCAACTCTGTAACTTGAGTTCCTCATTGGCGTAAATCAACTTTGGAATTTTCTTAGAATTTTGATGCACATGTTCTTATTTTACCCATAATCCTGTGAAGGAGATATGATGCTTATTATCCTTATTTTATTATTATTTTAAAACTCAATTTCAGGGTTTTTTCATTCAAATTTTCTCTAAACTCTCAAAGTTTCCAAAGTAAAACTTTTTAAAATATAAAATACCCCTAATGAGCTTATCATGAGAAGCAACATTCCCAGTTCCATTCCTCTTCATAGTCTCCTTTGGATTCTGCAAAACAGAGGTAGTAGCCACTGGCATTCTCAATTGCATAAATTTTCAGTATTTTCTTGTGCCACTTGCCTATCTCAGTGATGTGCTTATGGCACAGTTCCTTGGTTTATCAAGTCTAAATGCTAACTGTCCAATTTGTCTTATAGTATGAGGGTTTCTCCTTTCTGAGGATAAGAAAGCCTTTTGAGGCAGTAGATTCTTTAGAGGGATCTCATAGAATCCCTGCTTTGAAGATGCTTTGAAAACAAAGCCCATGAAGTTCAAGCGACTTGGCCAAGGTCCCATCACTAAGAATTGACAGAGTAGAAATTCGGACCTGGGTCTCCTAATTTTAGAATCCTTATAATTTCCACCACCATGTTGTGGAAAATTCTAGAAAAATGCTGATCACCTTCTAGGGTTATTGGCAGTTAATGTTGATCCTTCAAAACAGATGTGATAAGACTCCATGAAAACTAGAGTTGCCACTCTAGGTGTGGTGGCCCATGCCTGTAATCCCAGTGCTTGAGAGGCTGAGACAGGAGAATCACAGGTTCAAGGCCCGCCTCAGCAACTTAGAGAGACCCTGTTTTCAATATCCCCCTCCACAAACCCCCTCCAAAAGTGAAAACAAATAGAAAATAGGGCTGCCATATCAATACAGAATGCTCAGTTAAATTTGAAGCCTAAAATAGAGAATGCTTTTTTAGTCTAAACATATTCAGGATATTTCATGGGACCTACACACTAAAATATGCATGAGATACACGTGCTTTTATTTGATAAATGTAATAATTGTTGGGGGAAAAGGCTTTCTTTCTTCCCTATGGTTAGGTTCATGGCTGAAACTCTTATAATAAAAGACAGTAACAAGAGAAGAGCATAACAAATTTATGTCAAATAAGTGTCACATGACACGGGAGACCAGAAATAAAAATTCAAGGAAACAGGGGACCCTGTATTTTTATGGACAGCTGTGCAGAGCTATAATGGGATGAAAGGGGCACAATGGTAATGAACTGGGGGTGACTCAGAAGGCCTCGTGTTCGCCCCCTTCCCTGGTCTCAGGTCTTCAGAGATGAGGATGCACCTTTTCTCTGGTGTAAGGAGGGCGCCTTTCACATGGGGTCTCACAACCTGCTTCAGGGGAGGGAGGAGAAGAGGGCGTTTCTGCCTCGGCCTCCCCGATGCATCCCGAACCCCACTGCGATCCTACCTCAAGTCTATGAACCTAGACTTCTACCTACACTGGTTTAAAACTCTGAAACTACAGACACAGCATAGGTCTATGATGAATTTATGACTGAGGGAGTTTTCTGAGAAAGACAGATACTAGTCATGATTTTCATAAAATATGAAAGAGGCAAAACTAAAAACATACAATCTTTAGGGATATAGACATATAAGGCAAAATGACAAAAAATAGAAAGTGAGTTGGTAACACAAAATTCTGGATAATGGCATTGTGTGATATATATATGAGACCTTTCCACTAGCTACCAATTTTTTTGTGTGTGTGTGGTACTGGGGTTCCTAGAAACCCTTCTACTTTCGGGCTACACTCCCAGACCTATTTTTATATTTTTTATTTGGAAACAGGGTCTCTTAAGCCAGCACGGCTGGCTTCGAATCAGCGTGATCCTCCTGCCTCCGCCTCCTAAGTGCGGGGATTACAAGCGTGCGCCACCATGCCCGGCTTCCACTAGCTACCAATTTACTTGTATACCTTGCCCCTCCTCTTGGCATAACCCACACTATATATGTATATATGGATTTTTTTGCAGTATTGGGGATTGAACCCAGGGACTTCTACCTTTAGGTTATATCTCCAGGCCTTTTTACTTATTTCAAAATGTTGAAACAGGGTCTTGCTAAGTTGCTGAGGACCTTGATAAATTGCTGAGGCTGGCCTCAAACCTGTGATCCTCCTGTCTCCGCCTCTTAAGTACTGGGATTGCCAGTGTGAGCCATCACGCCAGCTTATTTCTGTATTTGGATGTAGTCTATTTCTATGTAATAAGCCTGCCCAGATTCCGGGATGAGCTGAACTTAGACTTGAATCTTAGCTCTAGTCTCTCTGAACTTTGGTTTCTTCATCCATAGAATGGCAATTATAATATGTACTTGGCATGTTTTTCATATTTTATGAATTATTTATTTATTATTTATTTATTTTTCATATTTTATGAAATTTTATTTTTATTAATTTTTTATGAAATTTAAGATATAAATTTATAAGATATAAATTTAAGATATCTATCTATCTATCTATCTATCTATATATATATATATATATATCTGTCTCTGTGAGTGAACAAGGCACGTGTGTATAGAGTTACAAAGCAAAGTCAATTCTTGGTTAAGGTTAAGTTCCAGCTTCAAAACACACCAAGCGTGTGGAGAAATCAACGAGGAAGCCTTCTGCTTGGAACAGGCCATAGTTTGCCATGAACAAGTTTTAAAAAGTTCCTTAGTGGTACACTCTCAGAGGTCCCACTGGATAAATAGAATTTTAGCAAAATTCTGGATGGTGATTTTTTAAAATTTTGCATTTTCCAATGCGTACTTCTATATTTCCTAATAATTTAAAAAAAAGTTTTTTTCATACTAGGGATTGAACCCAGGATCATTCTACCTCTGAGCTATACCCCCAACTCTTTTTTATTTTTTGTTTTGAAACAGGATCTCACTGGATTTCTGAGAGTCTCCTTACATTGCTGAGGTTGTCCTCGAACCTAACATCTTCCTGTCTCCGCCTCCCAAGTACTGGGATTATAGATGTGTGCCACTTTCCTGGGTTATATTGAAAAAAAAATTTTTTTTTTAAAGGACCAACTACTTTTTACTAAAGAGTTTGCTTTAGGCCATAATGCAATGTCAACAAACCGTGCCTTTAATTTTTTTTGTGTGTGTGTGTGGTACCAGGGATGGAACCCAGGGGCATTCTACCTTTGAGCTACATCCCCAGGCCTATTTTTTATTTTTATTTTTTAAACAGGGTCTCACTAAGTTTCAAAGGGCCTCTCTAACTAGCTGAGGCTGTCCTTGAACCATGATCTTCTTGTCTCAGCCTCCCAAATGCTGGGATTACAAGTGTGCACCACCATGTCCCGGCTTCAGTGCCTTTAATAGTTTATTTTCTTTTTGCAGGTTGGGGATAGAACCCAGGCCTTGTTCATGATAAAAAAAAAAAAAAATGCTCTACTAGTAAGTTACACCTCCATACCCATATATGATTTTAAAAAAAGAGTGTAAGACAATTTTCAAGTTAAGAATGATAATTGAAGAATTTTTCTTATAAGTATTCAGAATTGGCTAAAGGGATTGATTTACCATGTCAATTTAGAAGAAAGTATTCTACAAAAAATTATTTTTGATACCTATTGTATGAAGAACTTAAATGCCCTGAAAGTAAATTGTTCAAACTCGCTAGCAATTCAATAACACAGATCAAAATAATATTGCGAAATAATTTCTCTCTAAAAATATTAATACTCAATGCTGCCAATGGTATAGTGAGGTGGACATCTTGCTCTTTGTTAGTGGAGTATAAAATGGAATAATGTGGAAAGCAATTTGTTAGTACGTATTATGAGCTGCAAACATGTTTATGTTCTTTATGTCTCTAGGAATATTTTGTAAAAAAAAAAACAAACCCAAAAAACCCTAAGACACACAGCCTCAATCAATAAGGAAACCAGTTTCTGCCCTTCCCTCACAGGTCTAGGTCCCAGTTCATAGAATAAATGTGCATAAATATTCACCAAATATTCTTATAATAGTGGAAAAGTGAGCCGAGCTAGGTAAATGTTCATCAGTAGGGAAATGATGAAATGACATTGCACATTCAGTGTGAAAAGAAGCCCATTAAAATATGTTTACTGAGATTTTAATGAAAAGAGAAAATGTTCACAGTCTTATATTAGGCATTAAAAAAAGAAAAAAGAAAGAAAAGCCATATACAAATGGTACAAAATTATCTTAGCTATGCAAAACAATTTACAAAAATATTGAAATAAAATAAACCAAATTACTAAAAAGTGCTACTTTTCAGATTGCATCATTTTAAGGGATTTTTATTTCTCTCTCCCTCTCTCTCTCTCTCTCTCTCTCTCTCTCTCTCTCTCTCTCTCTCTCTCTCTCTCTGGTACTAGGGATTGATCCCGGGGTCTTCGACCTTTGAGCTACACCCCCAGCCAGCTCTACTTTTTTATTTTTTATTTCAAAACAGGTTTCACTAAGGAGCTGATGCTGGCCAGGAACCTGCAATCCTCCCGTCTCAATCTCCCAAGTACTGGTATTACAAGGGCGCACCACCACGACTGGCTATTTTCTTTCTATACATGTCTCTATTTTCCCAAATTTCCACAATGAACACTATTACCCTTATATAAAAAAAACTGAAAAGATATGCTACTGCCTCAGAATTTTAAAAATATATTTCTGTATAGGTTATGCATGAATTGTGTACAAGGAAGGGAAAAAAGAAATGGCACAGATATAATACACCATTTTCATTTTCTCAAAGCAGGGTTAAAATGGCATTGTCTCAGAAAGTATGTGCAATTTACACTACCACTGAACTGCATAAATTCCCTGTATTTAGAAAACTCCAGCGCTTGAGTTAAATAAAAATAATGTTTATCACATTGGTATATGAAATGGCACGAATCTCTAGACTTTTGGGAGAACATGCAATTTGTGGTGCCTAATGTTTTTATGTTATTAAACCCATCTCCGTTAATAAGATCTATAATTATTAGGTAGAAAGCGTCATGAAGTTGGCCGATTACAACAGAGGGTAGAGCCAAGTTTTTCCAATTCTCTACTGTTTTGGGTGATAGCCGTTAATTAGAGCGCTATTATTTTAAAGGAACTTTACTGAAAAAGGAATATGTTTACAGAACATTAATTGACAGGTTTATACTGCTTAAGAGCTTTATATTTCTTGACTTGGACACTGGTTTCTTCAGAATTTTGGGGTGAGAACAGGGTGAAGTGGGGATATAATATTTAATGTTATTTACAGTTGGAGTTGTAAGTTTTCTTGGTGAAATCTGTGACATAGACTGTTGTGTCCACGCAAGGGCCTTTGCAAAGACAGATTGAGCGAAAGGAAGGCCAGCGAATGGAAATGACTTAACGACTTTAACTTTCTCGTGTTGTTTTTTGGCGTTTGTTATGTGGCACTTACTGTTGTAAAAACACTAAATGACAGTTTAATATTAGCGAGAAATGTTAGGAAAGCCATCAAGTTTATATATCTCCTTGAAGATGTCATTTGATTGTAGACATCTTCCACATTGTCAAGGGAGTGTTTTAATAAAGCTCTTTAGGGTATCTGGTTGAGCTTAGCTGCAATGAGTTGAGAACTGTTTCTTACAAATGTGTCCATGGAGCCTTGGCTCAGGCCTCCTTCCTTTCAGGATGTGTGTACTAAGTGCCCTTTTGTGTTCTTAGAGTCTGGTCCATAGAAGCTCATACAGGGGCCACAAGGTCAAAGCTATGTCTGCATTAAGACTAACATATCTTTTGGCTTTTCCTTTGTGTTGACATTGAGAGTGCATGACAACATGCACAGTAAACAGAGGCCCTCCTATCGTGATCAAGGCAATGGCACCAAACTATTCTGATCGACATTGTGTTCTTCTCCACCACATACTCACCAAAAAAAGCTACACAAACAAGACAAACAAAATAGTTATACTTACCGGTGTCCTTGAAAAAGCAGTACGAATGACTAATTTTACTACACATCAACCTTTTTTTTTTTTTTTGTGGTACTGGGGATGGAACCCATGGGCATTCTATCTCCGAGCTATACCCCCAGGCCTATTTATTATTTTTTAAATTTGAATAGGGTCTCACTGAGTTGTAGAGGGCCTCACTAAGTAGCTGAGGCTGTCTGTGAACCCGGATCCTTCTTTCTCAGCCTCCCAAATGCTGGGATTACACGCATGTGCCACCACGCCCAGGGAATACATAACTTTTTAACACTCTATTATATGCTGATGTGGGAAATAACACACAAAGCATTTCTGTTGCAGGCCAAAGAATCACAATCGTCTCCAGAAAAAACCAGCTGTGTTTGAGTTGTGAGCTGAGCCAGACATTGTTAGTTGTGTTTTGTCTCATAGAACACCATTTTTTATTTGATTTTCTGCTGGTTGAATCTATTAATTATAAATAGAGGGCCGTTGAAGTCTCCAAAAATAAGAATGGATTCATCTGTTTCTTTTTCTCCTATAGCTCTACTAGTTTTTGCTGCAAATATTTTGAAGCTATGTAATCAGGATCATAAACTTTAAGAAAAATATTGACTCTTTTAACCTTCTGTACTGTCCCTTCTTATCCCTGATAATTTCCACGACCAAAGTCTGCTGTCTGAAATGAATAGTTACTCTTGCTTTATTTTAGTCAGTGTTAGCACGCTATGCTTTTCTCCATCGATTTACTTTTAATGTGTATGTCGTTGCAGTTAAATTCGTGTCCCACAGACAACATGTAGTTGTATCTTGTTTTTTGATGCACTCTGATAACTCCATTTTATTCTACCGCTTTAACCCCGTTTTTATTTGAGAGAACAAACGACAAACCAGAATTTAACTTTGGTATTTGGCAGATGTTTCCTGACAAAGAAAATCAAGTGAGCCTGTCACTTCAAGAAAAACAACTGAAATTATTTGTTGTCAATGACAAAATCTGAGTTTTCCAGCAAAAATAAAGATTTTTGGAAAACATGTCTGTGCCACTGTGATCTTGAAAGCTTTCTCGTAAAGACTTTTGTAATAGAACTGGTGATGAGGTTAATGAATATGATTAAAAATTTATTGGTGAATTATAATTTATAGTAGTGGGTTTCGTTGTTACATATTTGTACATGCAAATAACATAATTTGATCAGTTTCATTCTCCAATAAACATGTTTTTAAATATATTATAAGCCGGGTGTGGTGGTGCATGCTTATAATCCCAGTACTAGGGATTATAGACAGGAGAATCATGGTTCCCAGCCAACCTCAGCTCCTTAGTGAGGCCTTCCGCAAGTTGTGAAATCTTCTTTCAATTTTTAAAGAATAAAAAATAGATCTGGGGGTGTAGTTTGGAGGTAGAATGCCCCCGGGTTCTACCCCTAGTACCACAAATAAAATCAATCTATATATCTACCTAGTATAAGAAAATATGTAACCTTTGGAAGATCTGCATGACTAATTTTTTTTTAATTTTTTGGTGGTACTGGGGTTCCTGGAAGCCCTTCTACCTCTGGGCTACACTCCCAGACCTATTTTATATTTTTGAAACAGGGTCTCTTACGCCAGCGCGGCTGGCTTCAAACCTGCGCGATCCTCCCATCTCCGCCTCCCAAGTGCGGGGATTACAAGCCTGCGCCACCATGCCCAGCTTGCATGACTAATTTTTTTAATGGTACTGAGAATTGAACCCAAGGGCACTCTACCACTGAGTTATACCACCAGCCCTTTTTATTTTATAATTTTGAAACAAGGTCTTGATAAATTGCCAAGGCTAACCTTAAACTTGCAATCTTCCAGTCTTAACTTTCCAAATGCTGAGATTATAAACATGCATCACCAAACACAAATTCTTGTTTTATTTTATTTTATTTTTTGGTACTGGAGATGGAACCCATCTCTGAGCTATGTACCTCCAGCCCTAGTTTATTCTTTTATTTTGAAACAGAGTCTCACTAAATTGCTGATGGCCTCACTAAGTTGCCGTGAACCTGGGATCCTCCAGTCTCAGCCTCCCAAGTACTGGGATTGCAGAGTGTGTCACCACGCCTGGCTCCAAGCACAGTTTTTATTCCTGATTGAACTAGTGTTTTCTAGGTAACCAGTATATGATGTTACAAAATCACCTGTGGTAAAATCCATTTAAACTGAAAGATAGACCCAGGTATTTTAATGTAACAAAGTATAAAATGTTTTCTTGCTAGCACCCCTAACTGATCTACAGAATTAATGCAGTTCCATTAAAAATCCCAAAGGTCTTATTTTTTGAACACTTGGTAAATGAATTTTAAGATCTATATGGAAATGCAAAGAAATGAGAGTACCTGATTTCAAGACTCACTATTAAGCTTAGCAATCAGGATAGTGTAGTACTGGTAAGATAGACATAGAGATCAGTGAAAGAGAATAGAGACAGACTCCAGCAAGAAAGACATACATATGTAGCCAATAGATTTTTTGTCAAAGATGCCAAGGTAACTTAAGGAGGTAAAGATAATCTCTGAGAGTCACTTGCAAAAGGCCAACAGGTGTATAAAAAATGCTCAATATCACCAATCATTAGGGAAATGCAAATACAAACCAGTTATATCATCTAACCCCAGATGGAACAGCTACCATCAAAAAGATAAACAATAACAAGTGCTAGTGAGGATGTAGGGGAAGGAGGACTCTGATACACTGTGGGCAGGAATGTGAGTTGGTAGAGGCATTATGAGAAACAGTGTGGGGAAGTTTTTCTAAACTCATAAGAAAACGACCCTGTGATCCAGCAATTCCACCACAGGGTCTATCTCCAATGGAGATACCAACAAAGAGAGATTTACATTACCATATTTTTCTTTTCTTTTCTTTTTTGGTGGTGCTGGGGTTCCCGGAAGCCCTTCTACCTCCGGGCTACACTCCCAGACCTATTTTATACTTTTTATTTAGAAACAGGGTCTCTTAAGCCAGTGCGGCTGACTTCAAACCTGCGCGATCCTCCTGTCTCCGCCTCCCAAGCGCGGGGATTACAAGCGTGCGCCACCACGCCCGGCTCGCATAACCGTGTTTATTGCAACACTATGCCCAATAGATAAGATATAAAGTCAACCTAGGTGTCCATGAGTGGATGAATGGATAAAAAGAATGTTATACACACACACACACTCACACACACACACACTCACACACACACACTCACACACATACACACACTCACACACTCACACACACTCACACTCTCACACACACACTCACACACACACTCACACACACACTCACACACACTCACACACACACTCACACACACACATTCACACACACACACACTCACACACACACAGGATGGAATACTATTTAGCCATAAAAAGAACGAAATCTTGTTAAAAAACAAACACACACACAAAGGGCTGGGTGTGTAGTTAGGAGGTAGAATGCCTCTGGGTTCATTCCCAGTACCTGTGTGTGTGTGTGTGTGTGTGTGTGTGTGTGTGTGTGTAGTAACATGAATGGAACTTAAAGTAATTACATTAAGTGAAATAATCAGTCACAGACAGACAAATATTCCATGTTCTGACTCATTTTGGAAACAAAAAAAAATTAATCCCATAAAAGACTTGCCTAGAATAGTAGTTACCAGATTGGGAAGGGCAGGTGCACACCCGTAATCCCAGTACATGGGAGGCTGAGGCAGGAGGATCACAGGTTTGAAGACAGACTCAGCGATATAGGGAGACTCTCTGCAACCTAGCAAGACCCTATTTAAAAACTAATAATAAAAATAAAAAAGGGCTGGAGTGTAGTTTGGAGGTAGAATACCCCCGGATTCAATCCCCAGTACCAATGTGTGTGTGTGTGTGTGTGTGTGTGTGTGTGTGTGTGTGTAGCTTTTACATTGTAGTCCCTGGTACAGATTTCTATGGACCGTACTTTAAGAACCTCTGCTTAGCCAGGTTTGATGGAGCACGCTTGTAATCCCAGCATTTGGGAAGCTGAGACAGGAGGATCGAGGTTCAAGGACAGCCTCAGCTACTTAGTGAGACTCTGTTTCAAAATAAAGTATAAAACATAGGGCAGGGGGTGTAGCTCGGAGGTAGAATGCCCCCGAGTTCCATCCCAAGACCTACACACACACAGAAAGAACCTCTGCTTAGGAGCACAGAAGGGCTTTTACTCCACGCAACCTGGAAGGATGCTGGGAGGCTGCTGAGAGCGGGGCTGGAGTTGGGGCTGGATGAACACATGCAGAAGGAGGGGCTGGCTTTCTAGACCAAAAGAACAGCAAGAGGAAATAAACTAGATGGGCCTGGCAGGGCTCCCTTACACAAATAAAGGCACAACGAGGCAGCAGCAGGGCGTGGTGTTCCAAAGGCAAGAGATGTAGAGGGCCCTGTGTGCGTGAAACCAGCTGAGACTTTATGGTCCCGCCCTCACTGATGGGGAGATCTCTGAGGCTCCATAACAGGAGAATGATGTAATTAGCATTGACTATTAGCTCGAGTGCTCTGGAAAAAAAAAATATGTAGAGTGAATTTGGAAGGTTTACATTGGAGGGAGGGTGGTCAATTAGAAGCCCGGGTCTTGTCAAGAGATGATTTACCAGAACAGATGGTCAACTAATTAAACACTCAGAACTGCCACCCATTAATTCAGGCAGAATATGCTAACTGGTGCTGCGTTTGCTCAGTGGACGCAACCTTATATCACCTTTAATTACGAATGCAGACTAGGACAATAAAAAGAAAAAACAGCCTTCGTGTTTCTCAAACCTGTGAATTTCTGTTTGAGACCTGGGTTTGATCTCTGGTAGCTTAATCACGTCCTGGAATGGTTTGGTACCAAGAACAGGGGTGGAAATGGGTTTGCAAAGCTATGTTTAATTGTTTTTTGCAAGAGTATAATTTGATATAATGCCATAGAGATCTGCGGGCATAGAATTAGTTAATTTTAGGGATTAATTAATGATGTGTGCATTGCATCTATAGTCTGATTATACTACTTGTTTGTATGTTTTAGCATTGAACCCTGATGCTACTGCATAATATAAATCTCCATCAGTCGTGCCTGGACTTTGGCAGAGGCTCCTAACTACTCTCTTTTGTTTCTTACCCCTTCTCAATTAATTTCTTTCTTTTTCTTTTTTTTTTTTTTTTTTTTTTGCGGGTCTGGGGGTGGAACCCAGGGGCATTCGACCTCCGAGCTACACCTCCTGCCCTATTTTTTATTCTTTGTTTTGAAACTGGGTCTCACTGAGTTGCAAAGGGCCTCACTAAGTAGCTGAGGCTGTCCGCGAACCGCGATCCTCAGGTCTCAGCCTCCCGAATGCTGGGATTACAAGCGGGCGCCACCACGCCCGGCTCTCAGTTAATTTCTATACATAGCAACCACTATGATCTTTTGAAAACATAAATCAGGTGATATAGTAAATTTGCTTAAAACTCTTCTAAAGACTGCATGTTCCACTTAGAAAAACAAAAGCCTCCTGCCCTCGACCCCATGCTATTCTGCAAAGCCATGCAAGTCACTCTGTGCCTTGTCTCCGCTACCTCAGGGCCTTTGCATTGGCTGTTGTCCCTCATAGAGATGCTCTTTCACCAGTACGCCACATGAATTTCAAGTTCTAACAAACCATAAGATATTCCTAGAATTGAGTGTAGAACCCAGGGGCTTTGTACCTCTGGGCTATATTCCCAGCCCTATTTTATTTTATTTTTTATCTGGAAACAGAATCTTGTTAAATTGTTAAGAACCTTATTAAGTTGTTGGAGGCTGGCTTCGAACCTATGATCCTCCCATCTCAGCCTTCCAAGTACTGGGATTACAGGTATGAGCCACCGCACCCAGCTATAAAGTTGTAATAACAAATGACTTCATATTGAAAATTAATGTCGAGAAACCATTTTGGATGCCAGTTTCTCCACCCCATTCTCCCTCCCTCCTTTCCTTCCTTCCTTCCTTCCTTCCTTCCTTCCTTCCTTCTTCTTTTTCTTTCTTTCATTCTTTCTCTTCTTTCTTTTTTCTTTCTTTCTTCATCTTTCTGTTGCTATTGGTCATGGTTTTATTTCTTCTTAAAAATTACTCAACGTTGCTTAGAAAGTATGTGGCTTTCTTTCTTTTTCTATAGGGAAAATTCTTATAGGAAAAATTTCTTTGAATTGTGTTCCTCCCTAAAGTCCTATGTTAAAGTCCTAACTCCCAGTACTTCAGAACATGGCCTTATTTGAAAACAGGGTCTGCTGACGATGGAATTAAGATGAAGTCATACTTGAGAAGGGTGGGCCCCTCATTCAGTTTGACTGGTGTCCTCATAAAAGGGGGGCTTTGGGGGCAGAAACACAGGGAGGATGTCATGCGGAGAATAAGATGAAGATTGGGATGATGAACATCTTTTTGTTTTGTGCTGGGGATTAAAGTTAGGGGCATTCTGCCTCTGAGCTCCACCCCAGCCCTATTCTCTTTTTAATGTCTCCCTATGCTACCTCATGCTGGCCCTGAACCTGTGATCTTCATGTCTCAGCCTTCCAAACACTGGGATTACAGGTGTGTACCACCATGCCCAGCTAAGGTCCATCTTTTTTAAACCAAAGGAATGTCAAAGAGTGCCAGCATTATGGAGGCACGAAATTGATACTCCCTCATAGCTTTCTGAAGAAAGATACCCTGCCCGCACCTTGACTTTGGACATGTGGCCACCATAACCATGAAGCCATACATTTCTGTCACATGAAGCACCCAGTTGCTAGCATTTTGTTCATGACAGTGCTAGGATACTCGTACAACCAGTTAGAGGTAGTGGTTGGAAGGCAAGCGAATTCACCTGCACACTAATGGAATGATATCAGTGTTTCCCTCGTTAGAAAAAAGAGGGAAATAATAAAACATAAAACTCTTACCATTCAGAGGACACACATAGATAAACAAATTATTATGAAACATGCCCAAAGTTGTCATCAAGGCACAAAGTGTAACAGGGACACAGTAGTAGAAGCTGTGTCTAAGGAAGTCAGGGGACACTTCAGAGAAGAGATGGCAGAGATGCCGGGCGTGGTGGCGCACGCTTTTAATCCCCGCGCTTGGGAGGTGGAGACAGGAGGATCGTGCAGGTTCGAAGCCAGCCGCGCTGGCTTAAGAGACCCTGTTTCCAAATAAAAAAGTATGAAAATAGGTCTGGGAGTGTAGCCTGGAGGTAGAAGGGCTTCCAGGAACCACAGTACCACCAAAAAAAAAAAAAAAAAAAAAAAAAGAGAGAGAGAGAGAGAGATGGCAGAGGTGGTATGAGTCATGAAGTATATCCCAGGTAGAGAATAAAGAAAATGGTATTGCAAGCTCCTGGACCAGATCACAGAAAACTACCAATGTGTAGAAGAACATGGTATAAAAAAATAAGTGTCATGTAGAAAACATCCCCCCACTGACCCCGAATCAAGAGTTTGGGTTTTAGGAAAAAAAAAAAAAAGACAACAACACCTCTCCACTAGTGGTATTCCTTTAACCATTCTGAAACTATTAAAGTAATGGGGTTCTTTTCCCTCTGAAAGAAATCTTAGGTAGAACGCCAATATCCAAAGCAGTAAAGGCCTCTCTAGGTGAAGAAGGCATGGGGGAGGAGGTTTGCAGTGGTCCCTCCCTGTGCAGACTGACGGGCCACTTTGGGAACCCAGAGTTTTTACAAAAGAATATGTGTGTGTGTGTGTGTGTGTGTGTGTGTGTGTGTGTATGTGTAATATGTATATATACTATATATATTATATATAGTGTATATACACTATATATGCATATATATTTGTGTGTGTATGTGTGTGTGTGTGTGTGTGTGTGTGTGTGTGTGTGTGTGTGTGTGTCTTGGGATTGAATTCAGGGGCATTCTTTATTTTTTTTCCTGTGGGTCCGGGGATAGAACCCAGAGGCATTCAACCTCCGAGCTATACCCCCTACCCTATTTTTTATTCTTTATTTTGAAACCGGGTCTCACTAAGTTGCAGAGGGCCTCACTAAGTAGCTAAGGCTGTCCACAAACCGCTATCCTCTGGTCTCAACCTCCCGAATGCTGGAATTACAAGCATGCACCCCCATGCCCGTCTTGAACCCAGGGGCATTCTACCTCTGACTCATACCCCAGCCCTATGTTTATTCTTTATTTCAAAACAGGTCTCACTAAGTTGCAAAGGTCCTCACTAAGTAGCTGAGGCTGGCCGTGAACCTGCGATCCTCCTGTCTCAGCCTCCCAAGTACCGGGATTACAAGCGTGTGTCACCATGCTGGTCTCCAGAAGACAATTTAAAAATTTTCTGCCTTTTATTCTTTTCAAGCAGACAGGCTGGCAGCTGGCTGGCTAAAATATGTTGTGGTCAGCTCTCCTGCCGCAGGGAAGAGACAAGTAGGAATCCCCTACAGTGTTTACTGAGCCCATGGCCCCCTGGCTTCCTCCTGGCGAGCAACTGAGTGCCACAGGGCTGCTCATGCGGGCCGGTTCCTGCAAGACGGGGAAATCTGGTGGGGGCTTTGGCTCAAAGACTTTCCATGCACCTGGCTGAAACTGCCTAGGAACTGCGCTGCTGACAAGCCCCTGGCCCAGATCATAGAAAGCCATGTGCAGAAGAACTCTTCCTGTTGGGCCTCCTCTCTTACTCTCTTTCCTGGTTCCCAGCTCTTCTCATCTCCTTCAGTACCCTCCCCTGTCTCCCTCACTGCTATCTCTTTCCATGAATCTCATCCCTGTCTAATCTCGTCTTGGCATCCACAGAGAACACAAACCAAGGAGCCGGTGGAAGTGAAACAAGAGACCCGCATTACCTCCCACAATTGTACATTTCCAGATCACCTCCTGCAAGAGCCTCAGAGTGCACCGGTATTGACCTTGTTCCAATAAAATCCAACAGGGAGGAGGCCAGGATTCAAAAAGGAACTCGGGGGAACTCCATCGGATCCTTAAAGGTCGCAAATTGATCGTGAGTAAAACCCAGGATCTAAGTAGTATGGGCACGCTGCGATACTTGAATAGATATTTGAACAGCCAACAGAAAGATTGGAGAATAGTTAATGGAGGCTGTTTTTACACCCACACAACCTGGCAGATCATGGCTGTGCAGTCTTTGTTGCAAAAAATACTACAGAAATATGGTTCTTTGAAAACATCTTCTGTTCCTGTATAAATGACATAAGATCCAGAGGCATTTCTGCAAATAATATGTTTTCCTATGCCAGTGTATAAATAGCTTAGAGTATTGAGATGAATAGAAAGTTGCCAAGGCTAGGGCTACACTGTCAGGAGCAGCAATCGACTTGGAGCCTTCTATGTTGTCTGCTGCTAGTCCTGAAATTTAATAGACCCAACACAAGGCTGTTTTCACATGCCCAGATAAGAGGGCAGATGCTACCATCTCTGACTATTTAGGAAAAGCCAGAATGTGGCCTTCCCAAATTACTTGCCCTTTTGGTGAGGTCTCCTTCACAGACAAGTGCTTTTCTTTCATTGGAAAGGATCATTTTTACTTATTTACTTGGCATTCGCAGTGGTAAGAATCACGCCCAGGGCCTTGCGTATGCTAGGCAAGCAATCTACCACTGAGCTACATCCCCAGTCCATTGTTTTCCCTGTGGTAATGAAGGTAGAACTCAGGGGCATTCTACCTCCAAGCCCCCTCCTGCCCTATTTTTTATTCTTTATTTTGAAACAGGGTCTCACTAAGTTGCGGAGGGCCTCACTAAGTAGCTGAGGCTGTCTGTGAACTGCGATCCTCCTGTCTCAGCCTCCCAAATGCTGGGATTATAAGCCTGTGCCACCACGCCTGGGATTTAAGCAACCAGGACAGTCGAGAGGTTCCTTTTGCTTCAGTTAAGTGCTAGGGCAGTTGACTCCAGAGGACGGCTGGCCTGTGCTAAAGAGCAGTGTGAGGTCTGGATATTTAGCAGGTTAGCAGAGGCTGGCACCCAAGGGGAGGTGAACAGCGCAGGAGCTCTGGAGTTGTGCAGATCCCTAGTGGAGAGAGGTGAATCCACTTTTTTTTTTTTTTTGTGTGTGGCAGTATTGGGGATAGAACCCAGGGACATTTTACCTCCGGGCTACACTCCCAGCCATATTTTTTATTCTTATTTTGAAACAGGGTCTCACTGAGTTACAAAGGACCTCACTAAGTAGCTGAGGCTGGCCGCAACCTCAACCCTCCTGTCTCAGCCTCCTGAAAGCTGGGAGGCTTTGGGGTTGTGGAGAATGCATGCTCGGCTTTGGGGTTGTGGAGTCGTGCAGATTCCTAGTGAGGAGAGATGAATCCACTCTTGAAGTAAATGGCGGGGAGTGCTTCAAAATGTCATAGTTCAATGTGTGTCTTCAGGGAAAAGGCATAGTTAAATAAAATATTTCAGGGGCCTCTAAGACATGTGCTATCTTTTTCTTCTCTCTGGATGTGATCTTGTCTCTTTATTGGAAAAGGGAAAAGGGGCTTCAACATTATTTCCTGTTTGGGCTTCTAGGAAGGCAACGTGAACATTTTTCCTTTTTGCTACCTGTTCAGTATCTGAAACTCTTTTCTATATTTGGATTTTCCTACCCTGGAGGCATCAGGAAAAGACAGATGTACTTTCCACAAGAGAAACGAAAAGGTCAGGTGCCTGTTCTCCCAGCCTTCACCACTAAGATCAGCTGTGAGCTGTGGTCGGCACCTGTGCAACTAAGTCATGAAGTTGGGGGGACCATAAGCAACTATCCAGTGTCCTCGGTCAGGGATGGCAGAAAGATCAAGCCTCTGAGGGGAGCCACGGCAGAGGTGTGGATAAGGGGCCTCGTCATGATCTAGCGAGCCAGTTAATCAACTGCTTCATTGGAGCAATGAATTGCTCATCGAAGGCAAAGCTGTGGGAACTAAAAGATCGATCATATTGAAATATGAAGGTCGTGGGGAATTCAAGGACTATGAAATGAGATGGGTTTTCAAATTATTATGGAGAGCTCAAGTAAGAGGAAAGGCCTTCTCAAATCCCCCAGTTCTCAGTTCAAAGCACAGTGCTGAAAACCAGGGACTTCTCTGGCTTTGTTAAATGTGGAGAGAGCCACGTGCCAAATGTGCAGTTTGATCCCAAGAATTTCTGAATTAAAAACAGCTGAATTCACATCCACGGCCAGTCTCTTAAGGCTGGATCATTGGCACAGGCGAAGAGCAGGTCTGGAGAATCAGAACGGGAAGATTTAGACGATTCATCCCGGCCCCGGCCGGGCATGCTGCACTGGAATCCTGAGAAGATCCAGTTACCTCAATCCAAAATAGAATTTTGGAGTAATTGTCAAAGAGGAATTTCCTTATATAATCATGAGATGAACCCTTAAGTACTAATGTATTTCTCCACACTTCTCCAAGAGCGAAAAGGTGTAAACAGGAGATCAGAACACTGAGGCTACCAAACTTTTGGCAAATTTTACTTATTTTATTTAATTAATTAATTTTTTTTGGGGGGTGGTACTGGGGTTCCCAGAAGCCCTTCTACCTCCGGGCTACACTCCCAGACCTATTTTATACTTTTTATTTGGAAACAGGGTCTCTTAAGCCAGTACAGCTGGCTTCGAACCTGCGTTATTCTCCTGTCTTCGCCTCCCAAGCACGAGGATTACAAGCGTGCGCCACCACACCCGCTTACTTATTTTATTTTGTAAGAAAAACCTCTTGTTGACTGGAGGGGGATACCTTCCTGATGCAGTTTTATTCTTTGTGTTAACAGTCAGTCCCCATCACCTGCCCTTGTCTCCAGCAATAGCAAAATAGACAGGTGTTCCCTCCAGGAGCCCTGACAGTCTTGTGTGATCCAGTGGAGACTTGGATGAGCTCTCCGGCAAGTCACCTCCCATCTGCTGGAACCTTCCCAACAGTGAATCCTACATGCATATGTTGGTCACCTTGAATGCAGACACCTCATACCCAAAATACTTCAGGATGCAAACCTGCTCAGGGCTTAGCACATTGCCCTCCCTGCACACTTCATAGTCAGAAAGCAGGGCTACACACCTCTTGAGGGTAGTGGGCAGGCCCAGCTGCCTCAGCGATGGCTCCAGGGAGTGGGGGAACTGCTCCAGAGGCCCTGGATCCAGCCTGGCAGTGACAGTTGCTTTGTTACTAGTTCGGGCAAAGCCCATTTCTGTGAATTTTGTAATCAATCCATTCATCTCCTCCTTCATTCGGTTGGTAAAACGGAGACCAACTTCACCTCTCAGCTTCTTGCTGACCTGGCACAGGTTGTCTTTGTACTTACTAGTCAGAGGGGCTTCGACCCAAGGCCACCATCGTCACCTTGTTTTTGCCAAAGGATGTCTGGCTGTGTTTCCAGGCATCCCTGATGTCCTTCAGCTCCTGCATCTCACACTGGCCACAGAGAAAATGAAAGAGGTGCTTGTACGTGTCCATGCATTCCCGAAACTCCTCTATCATTTTCTGTTCCCGTTCCAAGCCTTTCTTGGTGGTTTTGGTTAAGAAAACTTTCTTGTCGCACTTGGATTTGAGTAACACACTGAAGACACATGTGGTAGAAGGTGGCATCTGGCAATTTTAAGACGTTGTTCTTTTTGCATTCCTATTTGCTGGTAAAAAAAAAAAAAAAGTTACAATAACACCAGCCCAGTCTGAGTAATCCTTCTGACCAGTTTTCTTAGACCCTGGATCAGACCTTGGTGGTCTAATCTAGTTTACTCAGAACTACTGAATCTTGAATCCCCACCGAGTACCCTTTGCCTTTTCTCTTTATCCCTGTATGTGGGACACATCAGAACGAGTTTGTTTTTACTTCTCAAAACAGCAATATACTTGCACCACAGGGTCTAGGCGTATGCCAGCTCTCTGATTTTTTAACAAGTTTAGTCCACAAAATGTGAAGTTGTTCATTATATTAATGATATCATACTAATATAATTTTAAGCATAGGATCTATCACGTGGCCTGGGTGCCTCGGTCAATGGCGTACATCAGAAAATAAAGAATAAATTCATGAAGTTATTTGGTCTGCCATCTTGAAAAAGTTTTCTCTCTCTCTTCTGTGTGTGTGTGCGTGTGTGTGTGTGTGTGAGAAAGAGAGAGAGAGAGAGAGAGAGAGAGAGAGAGAGAGAGAGAGAGAGAGAGAACGCAAAGTATGTGAGGAATGTTGGGGTATTTCCTACAAAAAGAATAAGTCACTGTCCATTGCACTTCTTACCACTAATAAAGGCACAATGATTTATAAAGTCTTTTTGAATTTTGGAAGTGACATATGTCACATTTAGATTGTCAGACATTAATTGTCTACCAATATAGAATCTCTCTCTCGCCCCCCTTGCCAGTATCCCCGTGTGTGTGTGTGTGTGTGTGTGTGTGTGTGTGTGTGTTTGTTGTTTTTTGTTGCAACTAGAGATTGAACCCAGCGGCACTCTACCACTGAGCCATACTCTCACCTCTTTTTATTTATCATTTTGAGACAACGTCTCACAATATTGACTGGGTTGGCCTCAAACCTGTAATCCTCCCTTCTCAGTCTCCCAAGTACTAGGATTACAGGTGTTCACCACCATGCCCAGCTGTTATTTCTCCTTTTAAATGGAACACTAATTCTGTTTGAACAGAAGTTTTTCTCTAGTTTTTTTTTTTTTTAAACATTAGACTTCCTTGTAGCTAGGAACCACCAAATATCAGAGTCTGGTTAAAGTAACATAATCTCAAGATTTCTGGGAAGATGCTACATCTTCCTGTTTCCCTGCCTCTTCCTATCTGGAGCTGTGGCATAAACACAAGTCACAAGTGCAGAAAGTAGAGCAGAAAGATAGAGGAACCTTGAGACATTGGGATTTAGGTAGCTCTTGGACCAGTCATCTAGACCCCTTAGTGTGTAATAAAATGTCCTACCCTAAAACAATCCTCAGCAGATACAAAGGTGTGTTGACTCCTCTCCTGGATAACCAGAAACGATATTAGCTTTTAGTGGGACAAGAACAAACCTCTCCAACTTGTCAAGGCAACCATTTTCCCCTTGCCTCTTATTACCAGAGATCCAGGAGTGCCCAAAATATTTATGGAAGAAAATGTATTGTATGGATCCTTTAGAAAACCTGCTAGGAAAATTACAGGGGGATTATATAAGTGAAACCACATCTCTCTGGGAAAATAGTAATTCTTATTTTGAAAAACAAAACAAAAGCCGGCATGGTGGCGCACACTTGTAATCCCCATGCTTGGGAGGCAGAGACAGGAGGATTGCACTAGTTCGAAGCCAGCCGTGCTGGCTTAAGAGACCCTGTTTCCAAATAAAAAAATATAAAATAGTTCTGGGAGTGTAGCCGGGAGGTAGAAGGGTTTCCAGGAACCCACTACCACCAAAACAAAACAAACAAGCAAAAAACCCAAAAACAACAGCCAAGAGTGGTGGAACATGCCTGTAATTCTAGTACTTGGGAGGATTGCATGTTTGAAGACAGTCTCAGAAATGCAGTGAGACTCTCAGGAACCTAGTGAGACTTGGTTTCAAAACAAAAAATAATATATAGAAAAAAGGTCTGGGAGTGTAGCTCAGAGGTAGAATGTTTTTGGGCTTAATCCCCAGTACCCCCCCCCCCAACACACACACTAAAAAAAACAAACCAGAAAAAAACCAAAAACCTTATAACTTGATAAGTGAGCAGATCTAGTATTCTATCTCTAAGTCACTGCCATACTTTTAATCTTAGAGTTTTATGCAAAGTTTTGCTATCTGACAGAGCTAGTCCCTTACTTTTTCTTCCTCAAGAGTGTTTTAACTACTCTTGTCCCTTTGCATATATATATTAGAATTAACTTGTCAAGTTCCATGAGAAAAGATCTGTTGAACATTTGACTAAGGTCGTCCCAAATCTACTGAACTGGGGAGAATTGACTAAAGTATTCCAGTCTGCAAAAGTGGCAGGCCTCTTGGTGTATGTGGTTCACTTTTCTCCATCAAGGCTTTGCATATCTTCTAATAGATTATTTCTTGGCATCTAATATTTGTGATGCTATTATAAATGGAGCATTTTAAGCTATTCATCTTCTATTTGGTGGCTGGTATTCAGAAGCAAGATTGATTGATATATTAATTTTATATTAAGCAAACTTTCTACTTTAATTCTTCTAATTTTCCTGTGAGTTCTCTCACATTTTCTTGAAATGTAATTTTATTATCTGAAAATGGCAGTCTTTTCTTCTCTAATAATTTTTTTTTTTTTTTGTTTTTTTTTTTTTTTTTTTTTGTTTTTTTTTTTTTTTTTTTTTTTTTTTATAAATTTATTTTTTTTATTTTATTGGTGCACTGTATTCATACATCATAGTGGGATACAAACTTTTGTAGACATACATGCACACATCGCCCAGTCAGCCCCCACCCGATACCCACCCCATTCCCTCCCCATCCCTCCTTCCCATGCTTGGCTTAGTGGTTGACATCTAGTATTATAGCAATTTATCCAAAATTAAAAATGATAATCTCGCATAACAGTTTCATTTGTCTGATACCAAGCTTTTGATGACTTAAAGATAACATTTCAATATTTCTTTTTGCTTTCTTTCTTACCAGAGCATATTTTTTTCTGTTTTTTTGGTGAAACTATCATATATTTATATATTCATTTTTCAGAAAAAAATCTATCCTAATATGGAATATGAATTCTAGATACCCAAAACGATCTTGAAAAAGAACAAAGCTAGCAGATATATATTTTCTGATTTCAAACCATATAAAGCTACAATAATTGAAACAGTGTAGTACTGTTCTAAAGGCAGATATATAAACCATTGGAGTTAAATACAAGCCTAGAGCTAAATTCTTCCCTATATTGTCAAGTTATTTTTGACAAGGTTTCCACGAACATTTGGTGGTGGAAATAATAATCTTTTAACTAAATATTGTTGAAAAATAATAATTACATGGAAAAGAATAAAATTGGACCCTTACCTAATCCCATATACAAGTATTAACTCAAAATAGATAAAAGACCTAAATATAAATCTTAAGACTATAAACTTTTAGAAGAAAATCTGGGTCATAAAACCTCACAACATTGAAATTGGCAGTGATTTCTTGGATATGATTTCAATGGCACAGGAAACAGAAGAATATACAAACTCCCTAAAAAATAAAAAAAAATATTGTATATCCAAAGACAATGTAAACAGAGTTAAAAGTTACTAATAGAATTGGATAAAATATTTCCAAATGCTATATCTGAAGGTATATTAATATTCTAACTAGAAATCCTAAAAATTAACAACAATAAAGGCAAACAATACAATTTAGAGATAGGTAAAAGACTAACATAAATAATGAATCTCCACAGATAACCAATCTTAGTTGTCTGTTGGATGGAAAATCTTGTTTCTCTGGTTCTGGTGTGTGTTACCTATTTCTTCTTTGTAGTTAATCTCTTTGAGTATTTTCTCTAGCACTGGTTTTGAAGACATAAATTCCTTCAGTTTCTGTTTTTCATGGAAGCTTCTTATTTCTCCATCTAATTTGATAGAAAGTTTTGCTGGATAGGAAATTTTTGGCTGGAAGTTGTTTTCTTTCAGAGTTTGGAATATGTTACTCCAAGCCCTTCTGGCTCTCATGACTTGGTTTGGGAAGTCTGGAGTGATTCTAATTGGTTTGCCTCTGAATGTCACTTGGCCCTTTGTTTTTGTTGCCTTTAAGATTCTCCGCTTGGCTTCCACATTGGTCATTTTGACAATTATGTGGCGTGGGGATCCTCTTCTCCGATCCTGTCTGAAGGGAGTTCTATAAGTTTCCTGGACCTGTGTATCAACCTCTTGCTTTACGTTTGGAAAATTTTCTGCTATTACTTCCTTGAGGAGATTGTTGATCCCTTTGGTATCACTTTCTTTTCCCTCCTCTATTCCAATTATTCTTAGGTTAGCTCTCTTAAGATGGGCCCATATTTCTTCAATGTCAGATTCCTGCTGTTGGATATTTTTTTCTAGATTAGAAACCATGCGTTCATTTTTGGATTGCTCATCTTCTAAGAGCGAGATTCTGTTCTCCATGTGGTCTAATCGGTTGTTTGTGCTTTGAATTGAGGCCTTTACTTCATTAATTGCATCCTTTATCTCTTTTTGGCTCTCTCTGAGTTCTTTTTGAAGCACCTCTATTATTTCTACAGTTATTTTCCTGATTTGATCTTCTAGAAATCTCTGATTTTCTGTTTTATCAGGTTCTGATGTTGTGGGGTTGTGGGCGGCATTCATTGCTCCAGTATTATTCCTCTTTCCCATGATTTTGGATGTTTGTGCCTTCTCTGGGTTCTTCCCTTGGGTCACTATAACTTCACTTAAGGTGTTCTGGATCTCGAGTCAGTAGTATCTCAGACCTCACTACTCCTTTACTGGGTTTTATCACAGAGTCTCTGACCCAGGGAGTCAATAGAGGCTGCTTTAAACTATGGGGGGGTGCCAGGTTGCACGTTCTCCTATGGTGTGGTATTTCTGCCACCACCACTCCCTCACTGGGTACAGTGAGTACCTCAGTGAGGTACAGTACTGGGATTTCTCCTCTGTGGCCCACAATTTGACTCACTGTTCTTGAGTACGCAGATGTAGCTGTGCTGGATTCGGCGAATTCACTGCTGCTGCCGCCGCCGGTGGCAATATGGCGCCGCGGCCACGCCCTCGGCCATGAGGCTGGCGTATTTTTTCTTCTCTGGTTTTTATTTCCACTCTGAATCCCTGCAGTGTGTGCTGAGCTCAGCCACTGGGAGCTTTAAATCCTCTCTGCGCCGAAAGATCCCGCCTGGCTGTTCCGCAGCGGCTCACCTCGGCTTGCTGTAGCCGTCCGATGAGTTCGCCGCTGCCGTCGGCAGTATGGCGCTGCTGCCGCGTCCTTGGGCGTGTGTGTCTCCTCTGTGGCCCTGAGCTCTGTTCTCAGTCAGCTTTCTCTCTGGAGCCTGGTGGTTTTTTTGTTTTTCTGGTGATGGTGTTTTCTGGCTATGAAAGGCGCTGGTTTTGTGGTAATGGAAATTGGTTGTTAGCAGGGCTCTTAAGCCCCGCTTTTCTTGGTCGCCATCTTCCTCTTCTCTAATAATTATCATAACTGTCTTTTATTTTACTTTTCTTATTGTTCTGGTTAGGACCTAGTTTTTATGCTAAATTATAGAAATTCTATAAGAAATACTTGTCTTTTTTTTTTTTTTTTAACCTCAAAGGGAATTCTTTCAAAGACAGAATAAGTATGAAGTTTTCTGTTTTTTTCTCCAAAAAATATTCAAAAGAGGTGTTCATTTGTGTGTTTACATGAAATCAATATTGCCAGATTGCTTCTCCAAAAAGCTGAAATAATTCGCATTTTTATCAGCATTTCTGCTAGTAAATTATAGTTCTTTAAAATACTCACTGCACTGAGGGTGTATTCATTCGAGTCACCCCTCCATGCCAGTCTGGTATGGAGCTGTACCTATCCTCTGTATTTCTACCTTTCTAATAAACTTCTTTAAATCTTCAAAAAAAAAAAAAAATACTGCACTGGTTAAATGCAGGAGCACTGTACCACTGAGCGTCATCTCCAGCGATCTCTTCTTGTTAATTTGGTTTTTTTTTTTTTTTTTTTTTCGGGTCTGGAGATGGAATCCAGGGGCATTCTACCTCCAAGCTACACCCCCTTCCCCCTGCCCCTGGGCTACACTCCCAGACCTATTTTATAGTTTTATTTGGAGACAGCGTCTCTTAAGCCAGAGAGGCTGATTTCGAACCTGCGCGATCCTCCTGTCTCCGCTTCCCAAAGCGCGGGGATTACAAGCGTGCGCCACCACGCCCGGCTTTTATTCTTTACTTTGAAACAGGGTCTCACTGGGTTGCAGAGGGCCTCACTAAGCAGCTGAGGCTGTCTGCGAGCAGCGATCCTCCAGTCTTAGCCTCCTGAATGGTGGGATTACAAGCCTGCGCCACCATGCCCGGCTAATTTGCATTTTCTTAACTGCTTCTAAGTTTGAGGATTTCATACGTTGTTGACCACTTGAATTTTTAACCTGGAGACTATGGCTGACAAAGGAATTGAGATTTGAGGTGTGAGATCCAAATATGCAGATATTATGGCTAATGCCAAAGGGTGTTTAGTAATAAAATAAGTTTCTATGACTCTAATAAGGAAACCAGAAATGAAGTTTGAGGATATATACCAGAACTTATTCTGAATACCAAAAAAAAAAAAAGAAAAAAAAAAGAAAAAATTCAACCACTAGGTAAAATTCTAAATTTAAACAGGTATACTTGTTTGTAAAGATTTATATATATTTAAGGGTCACGTATCCAGGAGAAGGCACAGGAGCAGGCACTCTATGTGAGGAGAAATGCAGCTCTGCTGGTTCTGGGCTCGTTTACTTTTGGCTGCTTCTCTTGCTCTGCTCTGTGGTGAGGCGTCTGACTCCCACAGCCTGCCTCTCTCAGGCTCTCAAGTGGGATTTGTCCAGTGCCTGGCACTGGTGGAAGAAAGGAGGACGGGAAGAAGGGGGAAGGAGGACGGGGAGAAGGGAGAAACAGCCCAGGCACTGTTTCTCCTCTCTGCCACGGCTCTATAGTCTCTGCAGCTCCAGCTGGGTGCTAGCCCACCTCGGTTCTGGCTTCCAGTGGGCTCTCCCTGTAACATGACCTCTGCTTTGTTCCTCTAGTTACAGGTGTCAGAGGGGTCCATCTCTAACCTGTTAGTGGCCTCCCAGGTCCCTACTGTCTTCTTAGCTCCTCCGTCATTTGTGTGACTGATTTCCTGCAATAATTATGCTCTGTTTTTAGAAACTCAGACTCTTGACTAATGGAGCAACTAATTGAAAATCTCCCAAATTTGGCATGAACACGAACGCATGATAGAAGTCATTTGTGAGATATGAAAGAATATAGAAAAGTCATATATAGATGGCCCCCAACTCAGGATGGTTTGACTTAGTTTTTTTTTTTTTTTTTGAACATTACAATGTTGCAAAGCTGTGTGTATTCAGTAGAAGGTGTACCTGGAATTCTGAATTTGGAACTTTTCCTGGGCGAGCAAGATGTGGTAAATACTTTCTCAAGATGCTGGACAGCGGTGGTGAGTTACCTGATCACAAGGAAAAACAACTGATTCTCTACAGTGTTCTGCACTGCTAAATGATGACAGGTTCAACGTTTTAAACACATTTTTACTTATAATATTTTCAGCTTCTGATCAGTGTAACCCCATTATAAACGGAGGGCCAGGTGTTCTGTAATTGGAGAAGTTCATTTCAGACTGCTTGGCCAAAGGGAGCAGACAGACAACAGCTTAATACTCTAAAAATCACAAATGAGTGCATTCACAATAATTTGCATGTATCTCGGTTCCATGATGTATATTATTGGTCCACACGTTTGGTTGTCTTAGCAACCAATGAGGGTAGTAGGTACAGAGTCTTATTAAAACTCATATACCCAGGACTTAGTACAATGCCTAACATATACTAGGTGCTCATAAATGTGTGTAGAACAAATGAAATATAATGCAGAGATAAAGTTATTAAATCTAGTTAATGGAAATTCCTGGCCTGGAATCCACAGACTCCTAAAGGATCCATGAAGAGATTTCAGAGGGCCCACAAACTGGGATGGCAAAAATATTACATCTTAATTTTCTCTAGCCTCGAAGGAGAAATTTAACATTCTTTTCAGTAGTAGGTGTAGGAAAAAAAAAATCCCCAAAAGTTTCTGGAGTACTTGTCATGAATAGAAATCACAGTTATTCTTGTGTCACATTATGGCTGCTGTAGCTATCTCAAAATTTATTGTTTATATTCACAAACTGCCACCAGATCTTGCTACTTAAAGTGTTCATAAAATTACTATAACACACGTTTGCTTTACAGTATTTTGACATGTTGGTTTTCTTTGTAATATATTTTTTTAATTTAAAAACATTATTCTGAGAAAGGGGTTCATAAGATTCATGAGACTACAAAAAAGTCCGGGACTCAAAAACAGTTGAGAAACCCTACAAAGTCTATAAGCTTGAGCCCTGGTGGTAGTCAGACCTGGACTCAAATCCCAACTCTGCTTAACAAGCACACATCAACGTGGGCTAAGAACAGTCCCTCATTGGTTCAAAAGGGATAACTATAGGAAATAATGCCTAGGGATGTTGTGAGGATTGTTTCTAGTTTTTAACCTGTTCCCGAGCTCAGTTAGTGTCAGATAGCCAGACAGGTAAATTATAAGTCACAGGAGAAAAATAAAAAGCAGAATGTTTGGCAAAGAATGGTTTGTCAAGGTGGGGGTCTTTTTTTTTTTTTTTTTTTTTTGGTGGTACTGGGGTTCTTGGAAGCCCTTCTACCACCGGGCTACACTCCCAGACCTATTTTATACTTTTTTTTTTTTTTGAAACAGGGTCTCCTAAGCCGGCACAGCTGGCTTTGAACCTGCGCGAGCCTCCTGTCTCTGCCTCCCAAGCGCGGGAATTACAAGCGTGTGCGCCACCACACCCGGCCCTAGGTGGGGGTCTTAATTTGAAGAATAAAAGGCGAGGAAATCTGATGGAGAGGTTAACAAATAGGCCATATGTGCTAGATTAGTTAAGACAATGGAGCTTAATATTCTTATTTGTTGCTTTATCTACTGGGAACAATTAATGAACCAATTAATAACAGAAAGGAATTTAGTTCATTAAACAGCTGTTTGCTGTAACTGTAGTCTGGTCCCACTGCGCACGGTTGATCAGCTCTCCGTCACCCCAGTGGCTCTGCTAGTGTCCCTACTAGGAGGGATTTGCTGGAAATAACCTGGCAGAGCAAAACTTAGAGGAACTAAGTGACAAAGGAAAAACAGCTAACAAACCCAGAAGCTGAGTAAGAATCAGAAGAGCTTCAGACTCCGCCAGGAGGCGATTGTGGCATCATGCTGGGCTGCAAAATAGCGCTTTCACCTTTCCCGATGGCTGAGAGCTTTGGAAGAGCCTGTGTTTTGGGGGGAAGGGGGAGGGTACGAACCTCTTACACTACAATATTGTCAGAAACAGGACAGAGACGGGACGTTTGCATTTTACTAACCATTTCACGGTGGCTTTATAAAGTACAGCTCGGATACCCTATGATTAGCAATAATTTTTGTTATGTCTTTCTTTACACGTTTATATGCTGGACACTTGGCATATTCCTCATAGCACCTAAGAAGCAGGTATTATTACCCATGTCCTCCTCCACACATGAGAAAAGCAAAGCTTAAAGAAGAGGATAAGCCGATCTGAAGGAATACAGATTTCAGGTGATCCAGCCTGAACTCAAAATTTTCAAATACAAAGAAGTTGAAGGAATTGTAGTGTAAGCTTTTTTTTTTTTTTTTTTTAAATTTGGGAGGGGCCACTGGGGATTGAACCCAGGGACATCTACTTCTGAGTGATACCCATGGGCCCTTTTTATTTTTATTATTATTATTTTTAATCCTTCTCCTGTGAAGGAGACACAGAGAGAGAGAGAGAGAGAGAGAGAGAGAGAGAGAGAGAGAGAGAGAGAGAGAGAGAGGCAGACGACAGCAACATCTCTGATCTGTCCTATCCATCTCCAGGTCTATACGATTGCCATATCCCATAGAATCATTGAACTTAAGGCTAGAAGGGGCCACAGAACTGATCCAGTGAAACCTCTTGGTTTTACCTCTGAGGCAACAAGGATTTTGACAGTCCCGCAACCAGCTAATGGCAGATTTCCTAGTCCATCCCCCTCCTCCCTCCTCATGTCTTTAAGTACTCTCCTTCAACCCTGCTTCGCTGCTTTAGGGCGCACTCAGTACTCGCAGGAGCCATGGAAGAGGCTGGAGTTTAATTCATTCCATTCTATTCCAAGAGTGGTCTATAATCTAATGATAGACTTTTTGTTTGTTTTTGACTGAACCCAGGGGCATTCTAACGCTGAGCTACACCTTCAGCATTCTTTTATTTATTTATTTTTATTTTAAAACAGAATCTCACTAAGTTGATGAGAATCTTGCTAAGTTGCTGAGGCTGACCTCCAATCTGGGATCCTCCTGTCTCAGTCTCCCAAGTACTGGGGTTACAGGTGTGTACCACAATGCACAGCTTAGACTTATTGAGTAACGCTCGGGGCTTCACACATATCATTTCTGGTCTACCCAACACTTTAAGTTAAGCATTATTATAGGTTAACTGAGTTTTGTGTGCACAAAGTCACATTACTGATAGGGCTTGGGTTTGAACCCCTGTCCATCTGGCTCGAATCCTATGGTTGTTCCAGTGTATCTCTAATATTAGCAAGTGAGTAGTGGAAACCTATATGACGTGCCTCTTCCACATGGACCCCTGCATCTCTGTGGTTCCTGGAAGATTGAGAAGTTATCATTCTGGTACCAGTCTCATGGGAAAGGAGATCAGGGGAAAAGATGGAGTTAAATAATGCAGAACATGGAAATGACTTTCTAAAATAGGTTTAAAACAGCTGAGAATATATATAGTAGGTTAAGAGAAAAAAACAAATACTTAAGTAATGAAGGAAACGAGGGCAAAGCAACAATTAAGGTGTAGAGGGAAGCCGGGGAGGAGGTGGGACAGGAAATGTCCGCCCCTGGGATTCAGGTCACCTGCTAGTGGGGGTCAAAAGACTGAGCTGTAGTTTGATAAAATAGTTCTAAGAACGGGAATGCAGATCTATTTCATATAGTATTAATAGACTCGGTTTGTCCATTCCTACTTCAAGACAGAAATAACCTAGTGTCAGAATGAAAGGCTGTTCGGAGTTTCAGACTCTCAGTGGGTTTTAAAGGACTCAACCTGTGTCAACCTCCATGTTTCACAAGATCTAATTAGATACTGCCTTAAACCATGAAAATGAGCCACAGAAGTACAGCTTGAAGAGAGTTTTATTTGAGAACAAATCTTTTTCAAGCAAGACCCAATTTTCAAAATTTGCATGTGTAAGGATTTTTTTTTTTCAGTACTGGGGATTGTACCTCTGAGCTATACCTCCATATATATATATATATATATATATATATATATATATATATATATATATTGTATATATAGTATATATATAGTATGTATATATATACACACACACACACACCATATATGTGTGTATATATACATATATGGTGTGTGTGTGTGTGTGTGTGTGTGTGTGTGTCTGGGGATGGAACCCAGGGGAACTCTACCTCTGAGCTACACCCCCTGCCCTATTTTTTATTCTTTATTTTGAAACAGGGTCTCACTAAGTTACGGGAGGCCTCACTAAGTAGCTGAGGCTGTCGTGAACTGCGATCCTCCGGTCTCAGCCTCCCAAATGCTGGGATTACAAGTGTGCGCCACCACACCCGGCTCCAGCCCTATATTTTAGTCCTTTAAATTTTGAAACAGGGTCTCACTGAGTTGCAAAGGGCCTCGCTAAGTAGCTGAGGCTGTCTGCCAATCCTGATCCTCCCATCTCAGCCTCCTGAATGCTGGGATCACAAGCGTGCGCCACCACACCCGACTCTATAAGGCGTTATTTAATTGTATGTTGGCTATGGCAGCATTTTAGCTGGGTGGCAAAGAGACAGGGCCGAGGGGAGGGAATTTCAGGGAACTGTGAGCGGCGGTAGGTTTTGTGTTTGGGAGGCAGACAAGCTGGGGCTTTAGATCCATCTTGGCCTGTGGTCTAGTCTGGTTACTTCACACCTTCAGATCTATGTTCTTATTCACAGAAGCAAGACAGTATTCACCTCATAGGATTCCCATGGGGGGTTAGGTGAACAGATATGAAATGCCTGGCAATTTATTGCCATTGATGCTGTTGTTAAAGTTGCAGATTTTCTTCTTTCGATATTAGCTTGTTCTCTGTGTAATTTTGTTCCAGTATTGTCTCTTTACCAGAGATGCTAGTTATGATTGTAACTGGTAACAGCAGTACCCGATGATAAAGCAGACAGCATCCCAAGATTTCTTTCCCATTATCCAAATAAACAACTCCCTGTATCACAGGTTGGTCCCCCAGGGTTCAGTACACAGGATGTTGATTAGAGATGGTTCTTGGGATCAATGTCTGTGGAAGGCGTGGCCAGAAGGAAAGGTTGAGCCACGTCTCAATTGGCTTGGGCCTACTGCAGTGCTGGGGCTAGAACAGCTTTTCAAAATTGTCCAAGCTGGGCTGAGATGGCCCAGCATTTATACTCCCGTATCAGTCATCCATAGCGCGTGGGCCATTGGGGAAGGAGTGCCCGTGGTCAAGGAGGTTCTCCATAGCTGAGGAATTCCTGATAGGCACATTCCTCATGGAGTGGGCTTCAGAGCAGCACCGTATGAGGATGGGCTCTTTCTCTGGTGGCTCCCTGCCTTTCTAGATACAGAGAATGTGGACCTAATCCAGTTCCCTCTCAGTCTTTTGATAGCAGTTCCCAGGGCAGATTAAACAAGATCTGCAACAGAGATACCCAATGGTTTCCAAAGGAGAGGGCAATGTGTGTGTTCTCGGTTCATGAGCAACTCCCGGTTCCTCTGGGTGAGGGACAAAATGCAGAGAGACTCCACAGAGCCCTGCCAAAAGAAACCGAAAAAGCTGGAGGTAAGCTGGTTCAGGGAAAAGTGTAGAAAGCACGACCCTAAGAGATTAGAAGTCTGTCAAGCTCTGCAGGCAGGATCACATCCCAACACCCTTAAGATAAGGGGCATAAACGAGAGCCTAGGGACAGGGGAGCATACTCTAGCTTAGGAATTCAGGGCTCAGCTTCAAATATAGAAATGGAAAGCCTAAGTGGTAGAAGATAAAATCTCCTTGCAAAGAAAAAGCTTAAAGAAAGAAAGGTGGGGGAGAGACAATCTGCTCTCTAAATTCTCCTTTAGAAAGGAAGCACAGGCAATTTTAGTCTCCGGAGATTTCACTGATGGGATGTACCTATTCTTTTTGTCTTAAATCAAGCGAGGAGGCCAAGCATTGTCCAAATAACTATAGCCTTCCATAAAACTCATCTCCTTATATCAACACAAGGAAGGAAATACAATTTTCCTCAAGGTGTTCCAGCCGAGGAGAGAGAGTGCTGTGATTCTCCAGAGAGGCCACTAAATAACCCTTCAGCGAAGCCCACAGAGGTATTGTAGAGAGGATGAATGCTTCCCTTCCTGTAAATCAGACAGGGCCATCAAATCTTCTTGGCCAAGTATTTATTTGAATGTCCATTTCAAGGCCAAGGAATCGATAAGTCACCAGAGGAAAGAAAAAGAATTAAGCCACACTTAAACTACCTTCCTTATGAGAGAAAATACCATGAAATAGCTTATATAAGTACTGCTGGGGTCTTTCCTAGAATTTGTTAATTTGGGCTTCCATTCAACAAATCTACTCCTTATACTAGCTGGGTATTTATATACCTTGTAGAAATTTAGAGAGGGGCGAAGAGGAAACGAGTCGAGTAAAGTCCTGCCAACCAAACAAAATGGCACCTGTCAAAACATCAATTTGCGTGAAATAGCTCAAGGAGATCTAATACACAGGGCCTGTCAGTGAACTTCTAAATAATAGTGCTTTTATCAGCAGCTTCCGTGATTTGGTTTACACTTAAAATACAGACGTCTAGGGACCCAGAAGGGATGCGGGTGGGATTAGAGCTGCTGCATCCCACATTTGAGCTCTGGTTCATGACAGACTAATGGTGCACTTCATGATGAATCCCTAACAGACAGAACAGGGCAGAGGAGAGGTATCTTGCTTTGTAAACCATCTGTAATTACAGGTGTGTATAAAAAGAAAAAAAAGAAAAAAAAAGTGTTTTTTATTTCATTGAGAAGCCCAACAGAATTTCTGGGCACAGTGGAGCATGACTGTAATCTTAGCTTTTGAGGAAGCTGAAGCAGGAGGATCTCAGGTTTGAACCCATCTTGGCAACTTAGACCTTGATTCAAAATAAAGCAATAAAAAGGACTGAGTGTGGTGACAGACACCTGTAAGCCCAGTACTTAGGAGGATAAAATAGGAAGATGATAGATTCAAGGTCAGCCTCAGCAACTTAGTGAGACCCTGTTTCAAAATGAAAAATAAAATAGGGCAGAGGTATAGATCAGAGGTAGAATGGCCCTGAGTCCAATACCCAGTAACATATACACCGCCCTGTCCTGCCCATACACATTAAAACAAAAAACCCTAAAAGGGCTGAGGTACATGTAGCTCAGTGGTAGAGTACTGTTGGTTTCAATCTTCAGTAGAAACAAACAATGACAGATAGAAGCCCCTCCAAAATACAATAGAATCTCAAAGCCTTTGAGAGCAAAAATTATGTGGCTATACAGGAGAGGATTTCCAAACAGAAAGAGGTCAAAGAGAGAAGGATGAGGGGTCCTGGGGAGTGAAGTGCATCCTAGAAATCCCATCAGTTGGGGTTTCTAGATTTGTAGCACTGCGAGTTAGAGGCATAGTTTAAACCACCATCGTTTAAGACAGTTTAAAAACACCACTCCTTTTTCTCCTACTCTCTCCCTTTGTAAATGAAATGAGTGGCCTCATCTCAAAATTATATCACTTGCTATGATGGCCCTTCCTGGCCTCTTAAGAAACTAGTAAGATAATCACATTATGGCGTTCAAGAGATTTCCCTGGTGTCTTTATGTGGTTTTCTTTCATTTTTTTTTTTTACCCTCTTACATCCAACTTGGTTTCCTTAGACCATTCTAAATAGTTGCCCCATTCGTAGTGATTTAATAATGTGGTAAAATGATTGTAGAACCAGTTGAATTATCAGAAGGTAGACATGTCTGTAATACATACAGCACCCCCCTCTCTGGCACATACACACACACGCACACACACACACATGCATGCACACACATACACACACGGACACATACACGTTCCTGGCTATATCTAAGTGGCAGTTTTTGTCTGTTGAGTCGGCCAGGATTGTCGGCAGGACCATGCATCAGATGCACAAATATGGCACAAACTCCTTTCCAGGGGAGGCTCCCAAATTCCTGTATCCCTGTGTCCCTTCCAGCTCCACTGCTGCATGCACTTCTGAACACCGCAGCCTCTTCCTCTACAGAGTAAACATGCGGGCAGTCAAAGATTAAGAAGAAGACCCTCTAAGCATAGGGCAGTTGGACTGCATCCAAAAAGTGATTGCTCTTCAGGGAGCCATTTTCAAGAAAGCACCCCTCACGCTTGCTGTTATAGAACTCGAGAGAGCCTGAGATCGGCTGGCTGGCTGTTTGAACTTGCTCTTCAGTTAGGCCTTTTCTTTCTAGAGCTGTGATTTTGTGTTTCAGTTCCAGTGAAATGCAAAGATGCAGGCCAAGTGCTTAATAAAACCCAGCCTCAATAAATAAGAGCAAGGCCAGAAGCAGAGGCAGGAGGTGCTACTTCCAAGAGGCAAGATACACTCCTGCCCCAGCCCTCTGGACCCACTGAATATTTTCTTTTTCTTTTTCATTTTCTTTTCTTTTCTTTTTTTTTTTTGTGGTACTGAAGACTGAACCCAGTGGTATTCTACCTCTGAGCTACACCTCCAGCCCTATTTCTACTTTTATTTTTTTATTTTTGAAACAAGGTCTAAGTTGTGGAGAGCCTAAGTAGCTGAGGCTGTCCTTGAACCTTTGATCCTCCTGTCTCAGGCTTCCAAATACTGAGATACAAACATGTGCCACCATGTCTGGCAATAGTTGTTATTTATTTATTTATTTATTTATTTATTTATTTATTTATTTATTTATGTACTGGGGGTGGAACCTAGGGGCTTTTCTACCTCCAGCCTATACTCCTAGACCTATATAATACTTTATTTGGGAACAGGGTCTCACAAAGTTGCTGAGGACCTCATTCAATAGCTGAGGCTGGCTTTGAACCTGTGCGATCCTCCCGTCTCAGCCTCCCAAGCGCTGGGATTACAAGCGTGCGCCACCACGGCTGGCAATAGTTTTTCCTCTTAAACAAGCCACCAGAATGATTTTTCTACCCCCACCTACCTCTACAGCTGCAGACATACATGTGGATTTGGGAGCACAATTTAATTTTTATATTAACCATCTCAGGGGTTAGCCATGGAAGCATTTCTTAAACAGATGGGTAAGACATCACTGGAAAGGCACATCGAGCTATTATGGTTGAGACAGGAGAAGAGCTGGTGACCCCAAGTCCCCACAGAGCCCTCACGGTAGGTCCATAGAACCTTCCGGTAGTTGTGGATTGCAAACTCTTGATCTCTTTAGGGGCTCAAACTGGTGGC
Source organism: Muscardinus avellanarius (assembly GCF_963383645.1). Taxonomy (NCBI): domain Eukaryota; kingdom Metazoa; phylum Chordata; class Mammalia; order Rodentia; family Gliridae; genus Muscardinus; species Muscardinus avellanarius. Next base: position 73,194,938 of record NC_137800.1, read on the forward strand.
TTTGGCTCACAGAGGTGTTGTGTGTTTCACTCTTCCACTGTTTGAGAAATGGCAGACTTGGTTTCCAACACTTAGAATCAGTAGGTTTTTGCATGAAGACATGGATGCCAGGCTTCTCTTAGAAAACCGGATGAAGAGTGACTGCCCCTGGACCCCCTCTTGGCCACAGTGCATTGGGCTGAGTTGGGCTCATGGCTGCCCTTCACCAGGTCTGAACAGTCAAGTCACCTGTACACCCCATGAGGGGCTGCAGTCTTGTGTGAGCTCTGCTGTGGCCTGTTTCACGGTACAGATGAGGCAACAGTAATGACTTGTCTAGGTCATAGCAACCTCAACTTCTAAGGATGATTTGAAGACACCATATTGGCATTGGCGCAGAGCAGTTGGTGAGTGAGTGGGCTTGGCTTCCAGATGGCCGGGGTTCGAATCCCAAGTCTCCTTTTACTGCTGGTGTTAGCAAAATACTCCATCTCTCAGAATAGTCATTTCTCAAATGGAAATACAATTTATCCTGTGAGGTTATTGTGGGAATTCAATATGATAAACCACATAAAGGTCAGCGCCCACCACATGACAAATCCTGATAAATGTATGTGATTATCAGCACAGTAGCAGGTTTTGAGTTTATAAACCATTCAGACAGCCTTTCCTCTGCTTTTTACATGTTACAAATCTGTGAGATAAACATGATGGACTGAATCCACTTAATAGGGACTCTGAAAAGGTTAAGCCAGTCACCCAAGGACACATCCACTATGTGAATCCAGAGACAAAGCGAGAACTTGAATCCAGATTTTATGCTTTATCTTACGCTATTTCTTTTCTTTTCTTTTCTTTTTTTTGGTGGTACTGGGGGTGGAACCCAGAGGCTTTCTACCTCCGGGCTATACTCCCAGACTCATTTTATATTTTATTTGGAAGCAGCGTCTCACTAAGTTGCTGAGAGCCTCACTAAGTAGATGAGGCTGGCTTCGAACCTGCGAGATCCTCCTGTCTCAGCCTCCCAAGCGCGGGGAATACAAGCGTGCGCCACCACGTCTGGCTCTTGTATCTTACGCTATTTCTACGATCCGCAGCGCCTTTGGGAGCCTCTAACCAATAGGAGTGATTTTCAAACTATTCTGGACTTTTGAGTCAGAATAGCTTAAAAATCTATTTTTCAAAAGTACAGTAGACGCCGGGCGTGGTGGCGCACGCTTGTAATCCCCGCACTTGGGAGGCAGAGACAGGAGGATCGCGCAGGTTCGAAGCCAGCCGCGTGCACTGGCTTAGGAGACCCTGTTTCCAAATAAAAATGTAAAAATAGGTCTGGGAGTGTAGCCCGGAGGTAGAAGGGCTTCCAGGAACCCCAGTACCACCAAAAAAAAAAAAAAAAAATACAGTAGAGTACTTTAGCCTAGTGTGTGTCAGGCCCTGGGTTCAATCCCCAGTATTGCCCCAAACAACAAACAAAAACCTATTGTGAGGATCAGATATCAACACATGTTCACATATGATGGGAACAATTCACTTTCAAGTTATCATGCTAAAAAAAATTTTTTTTATTTGAAATTCAAAATGACAGGAAAGGAGATGGAGCTCAAATGGTGCACAGTTTGCTGGTGGCGGCAGCAGTAGCAACTTCCACTGGTCATTCAGGGGTCATGAGGGCACTCTGGTCAATGTGTGATGGAGTGGATGGAGTGCTGTGTGGAACTGGGCAGAAGACGGGGTAGATGAAGGTCTAGAGACTCATCCTGCCCTGAGCATTTGTGGCCCTGTGCATTGTTGGTGACAGTTTAAGTGATGTAGCAGTCCGTCTTTCCTGTGCCAGGGAAGCCCATTAGATCATGGGGTTTTCATTGGTGAAAGCCCCGGCGTGCTTTTTCTAGTGTTTTTTAAATTACTGCTTTGGATTCTAGAAATTTTATATTGGAACTAGGTGCTGCAGGAAGCTTGTTGAAAATAGATCTTGAGGAGTCTGTTTAGAAATACAACTTAGTCTTAGGGGCAGAAAGTATCTTTAGGGACAAGTGTGTTTTTAGTTTTATTAGAATCCAAATGGTCTGTCATTTTTATATCCTTTTATGTGGAAGAAAGTTTTTTTTTTTTTTTTGTGGTACTAGGGGTGGAACCCAGGGGTTTTCTACCTCCAGGCTATACTCCCAGAGCTATTTTATATTTTATTTGGAAACAGGGTCTCATTAAGTTGCTGAGAACCTCATTAAGTAGCTGAGGCTGGCTTCGAACCTGTGCGATCCACCTTTCTCAGTCTCCCAAGCATGGGGACTACAAGCGTGCACCACCACGCCCAGCGGTTTTGCTTGTTTTTTTTTTTTTTTTTAACCTTGCAGACTGTGCTGGGGGTATTGACTTGTGCTCTTACACTCCCAGGCTCCCAGTCCCCCGTCCTCTCCCCCGTCCTGTCTCCCATTTATTTGGGTCAAGCTGAGGTAAAAGCTGTATTCAGTATCTCTGGAAATGATTCAGCGGGTTTCATTTTCAGCAGCCTCTTTCTGTCCTCCAAGGCAGGTCTCTGTCAGATCACGGTGGTTGAACAATGAAAGAGGGTGTCCAATGGGATGGGAAACTAATTATTGCATCATTTCGCCTGAGAGGTCCACCACACAGGGGCCCTGGGCACAGTGTATCAAAACATTGCATTTTTTTTTCCCTGACAGGATTGCCACAGGAAGTACAGAAAGCCCAATTACATTTGAATTTCAGAGAAACAAAAGTGTGAGTGTGTCCCAAATACTGTGTGGGACACATTAATACTTTAATAAAAAAGATTTATACCTATAATTCCAGCTACCCAGGAGACTGAGGAGGAGGACTGCCAAGTTAGAGGCCAGACTGGGCAACTTAGTGAGATCTTGTCTAAAAATAAAAATAAAAAAGGCTGGGGATGTAACTCAGTAATAGACTGCTCCTGGCTCAATCCCTGGTACCAGGAGGGGGAGGGGCGGGGAAAGAAGAAGATTCACTGTATAGCTGGGCATGGTGTTACATGCCTGAGATTCCACTACCTGGGAGGCTGAGACAGGATTGCAAGTTCAAATCCAGCTACAGCAACATAGTGAGACCCTGCTTCAAAATAAACAATAAAATAGGGCTGGGGTATAGCTTGGAGGTAGAATGCCTCTGGGTCCAATCCCTAGAAGAAAAAAAAAAAATTCATTGCATATCTGCAATTCAAATTTAACCATGTGCTGTGTGTTATCTTCTGCTAAACTTGGCAACCCTATGTCCTAGAAAAGTATGTGTTTAAGCCTAGTGAACAGAAAAGAGAATACTGATAATTTTAGAATTTTTTTTAAATTGAAGCACATAATAAAATATTAAGCATAATTTTTCAAAGAAAGAAAAATCAGTGTATAATCTAACCATTTGAAAGAGAAAAGTGATTTTCATTTTGCATATTCTCTTTAAATTTTTGTTCCTGCCCATTTTTATTTTTATGATTGCAATACTGTATCACAATTCTATATTTTATGCTCTATTTTCCTAACATTGTCTCAAGTACTTTTTATAATTTCAGTTTTTATAATTATTTTTAAGAATGGCATGTTACACAGAATTGAAGATAAATATGCTTAATTTTTAAAAAGAGTTCCTATTTGTTAGGAATAAAATGGTTTTCAATTTTTAAGTTTGGTGAAAATATTAAAATTAAGAAAGTATATTTCACTTAAAAATAATGTTATGCCTTTCCTCTTCTACCCCCTGACTTTAGAAAAAGTATCCTAAAAGTTTTTTGAAGACAGAAATAATATTTGATTTGACATTCTCTCACAGACCCAAATTTAAACAATCCTCTTCCCAGCTAGCCCTTGACTTCAGGACTTCAGTGACCATTCTCTGTATCATTTGGTTTTAGCAAGAATCTTATCAAGATGAAACCATCCAGACTCTTTCACCCTCAATATATGATCAACTGTAACATCTGATCGCCCTGACATCTGACTTAATTCCTCACCCACCACGATCTCCCAGGCAACATCTGATCACACTGGCCTGCCTCTAGCAAGAATCCTATTAGGTCTAGTTAGCAGAGAATTACCCTACCCTCTCATCCTGCTCTCTGGCTATACTTATTCCCTTGTCCTTGTTTTTTCTCTCCTCTACTTCTAAAGTCCATTGTAGTGGTCCCCCTGAATAAGTAGGCCTCGTGCCATTTTAACAAGTGCCATGAATATGTTTTTCTTTAAGAGATATGGTACTACTTAGCACTATTTAGGTAGGATCAGACTTATCACTGTACCTCCAGCCCTTTGGCCCAAGCCCTAAGTGTGAATCCTAACAACCTCTGTCTTTGCGCCTCTCATCTGATCATGGCCACAGTGAGTCAGACTCTCGCTAAACCACGGAGGCATGGTTAAGGACGGAGTTGGATCCTTCAGACTCCGAGTTCACTCCAGAAACTGGGATAGAGTCCCAGACAAACAGCGGATGGGTTGGTTAGTCCCAGGCTCCTTGTCTAAAACTTCATTGGCTTCTTACAAAAACTCAAGATCACCCCTAACTCTTCCTCTAAGACCTCTCCCTTCCTATTACTGCTACTTCTTTTTTTTCTCTCCCTCTCTTTTTTGGGTGGGGGAGGGACAGGCATTCTACCTCTGAACTATACCTCTTCCCTTTTTATTTTTATTTATTTATTTATTTTTTTTTTCGGGTCTGGGAATAGAACCCAGGGGCATTTGACCTCTGAGCCACACCCCTTCCCCTATTTTTATTTTTATTTTTATTTTTATTTTTATTTTTGGTGGTACTGGGGGTAGAATCCAGAGGCTTTCTACTGCCAGGCTATACTCCCAGACCTTTTTTATATTTTATTTGGAAACAGGGTCTCACTAAGTTGCTGAAAGCCTCACTAAGTAGCTGAGGCTGGCTTCGAACCTGCGCGATCCTCCTGTCTCAGCCTCCCAAGTGTGGGGATTACAAGCGTGCGCCACCACACCCGGCAAAGGACAGTCCTCATTTTTTTTTTCCCGGTGGTACTGGGGTTCCTGGAAGCCCTTCTCCCTCTGGGCTACACTCCCTGACCTATTTTTTATATTTTTTTTATTTGGAGACAGGGTCTCTTAAGCCAGCAAGTGAGGCTGGCTTTGAACCTGTGCGATCCTCCTGTCTCTGCCTCCCAAGCGCGGGGATTACAAGTGTGTGCCACCACGCCTGGCCTTATTCTTTATTTTTAAACAGGGTCTCACTGAGTTGTGGAGGGCCTCACTAAGTAGCTGAGGCTGTCTGCGAACCACAATTCTCTGGTTTCAGCCTCCCAAATGTTGGGATTACAAGCGTACGCCACCACGGCTGGCTTCCTCTTCCCTTATTTATTTGTTTGTTTGTTTGTTTGTTTATTTATTTATTTTGCAGTACTGGGGATTGAACCCAGGGGCATTCTACCTCCAAGCTATACCCCAGCTCTTTTCTTTTTTTTTTTTTTGGTGGTACTGGGGTTACTGGAAGCCCTTCTACCTCCGGGCTACACTCCCAGACCTATTTTATATTTTTGAAACAGGGTCTCTTATGCCAGTGCAGCTGGCTTCGAACCTGCGTGATCCTTCTGTCTCTGCCTCCCAAGTGCGGGGATTACAAGCGTGCGCCACCACGCCCAGCGCTTCCCTTTTTATTTTAAGACAAGGCCTTGCTGAGTTGCTGAGGCTGGCTTTGAATTTATGATTCTTCTGGCTCAGCCTTCTGAGTAGCTGGGATTACAGGCATGTGCCACCATGCCTGGCTTTTTGATCACCTTTTATCTTCCTTTCTATTCTTTTGAAGCCTTTGCTATGTCCTCTTTAGGCCCCAAACTCTTTTTCTTCGGATCACCCCTGCAAGACTTTTCTCTTCCCACATCAGCCCTTCACATGGGCTGCAGGCTCCTGTCCTCAGTGGGGGCTCAAGAGAAGCAGGTAAAGCCAGGCGTGGTGAGCCTGTAATTCCAGTACTTGGAAAGCTGACATAGGAGGAGGATTGAGGGTTCAAAGCCAGCCTCCATAACTTCAGAAGGCCCTCAGCAACTTAACAAGTACCCATTTCAAAATAAAAATTAAAATAGGTCTGGGGTATAGCTTGGGGGTAGAATGCCCCTGTTATCAATGGAGAGAGAGAGAGAGAGAAAGGGGGAGATTTGGGGGGAAGGTAATTGGATGGGTATTTTATCTATTCAGCTGGGCTTTGGAGACATTCAGATGGCTGCTTGGTGTCTTCTCAGTCTCTTACCTATAATGTAGTTCACAGCCTCTTTAAGATCATTTATCAGCTAGATGTGGTGGCACAGGCTTTTAAGACCAGTATTTGGGAGGCTGAGACAGGAGGATCACAGATGTGAGAACAGCCTTAGAAATTTAGCAAGGCTCTCAACAACTTAGTGACACTGTTTCAAAGTAAAAAATAAAATAGGGCTGAGAGTATAGCTCAGAGGTAGAATACTCCTGGGTTCCATCTCTAGTAAAACACACACACACACACACACACACACACACACACACACACACTTATGTATCAGGGAATATGAAAATTTTTGAAAATCTCCTGTTGGGTGTAGTAGCGCACATCTGTATTGCAGCTATTCTGGAGCCTGAGGCTGGAGGATAACAAATTTGAGGTCAGTCTGGGCAATTTATTAAGATCCTGTCTTAACATAAAAATTAAAAGAGCTGGGATTGTAGCTCAGTGGGGATGCAGCTCAGTGATGGAGCATCCCTGGGTTAGATCCCTAGTACAAAAAAAGGAGGAGCCGGGCGTGGTGGCGCACGCTTGTAATCCCCGCGCTTGGGAAGCAGAGACAGGAGGATCGTGCAGGTTCGAAGCCAGCCGCGTGCGCTGGCTTAGGAGACCCTGTTTCCAAATAAAAATGTAAAAAATAGGTCTGGGAGTGTAGCCCGAAGGTAGAAGGGCTTCCAGGAACCCCAGTACCACCAAAAAAAAAAACCCAAAAAAAACCAAAAAAAAAACAAAAACAACAAAACAAAACAAAACAAAACAAAAAAAAAAACAAAAAAGAAGGAGGCCTCTTCACAAATATGTGCAAAAAGCATTAGCCCTTGTATTGAGGCAGTAACCTCAACTTGTCCCATTGGCCAAAAACAATTTGGATAAAAGATATAAAGCTAAACAAGGCTAACATTTTTAGAATGAAAGCCATCTCTGTTTGCATCTGTATGGTTATGTCTGTCTTTGTACATATGATACCGATAGGTGGTATTTCTTACCTCTGGATAGTATTACCAAATTAATTTATAAAATATATTAAAGAAGGCTATTCAAGGCCGGGCGTGGTGGCGCACGCTTGTAATCCCTGTGCTTGGGAGGCGGAGACGGGAGGATCGCGCTGGTTCAAAGCCAGCTGCGCTGGCTTAAGAGACTCTGTTTCCAAATTAAAAAAAATATAAAATAGGTCTGGGAGTGTAGCCCGGAGGTAGAAGGGTTTCCAGAAACCCCAGTACCACCCCTCCAAAAAAAAAAAAAAAAAAAGGCTATGCAAATTGGCTTAGGAATGAAAAAGGGTTTATATAAACTAACTATTCCTAAAACTCCGAGAAATATAGAAGCTAATACAAATGTTTTTCAAGTTCCACACGACTTGGCTACATCTTTGGCAAGTAAGACTAGCTTAATACCATTGGCTTAATAAAAATAGGTATATCTTTTGAGTAATCAGCAAGCATTAAACATAATAGGACCATACTTTTATTTTACTTAGGTTTGCTGGTCAAATAAAATTGAAATAGTAGAGAACTAAAGAGATGTCTAATTTTATTTAATGTTATGTCTATCTAAAAACAGTTTACTAACTCTTTTTGGTTACTTCTAAGATTTGCTAAATTCAGTAAGGAATATTCACTAAATATTGATTATTTCTAAGCAAGATAAACTACTGAAGTGTAATTACTAAGAACAAGCTAAATTTATATATTTTTGGCTTCTTATTTTTATGGGGTATGAACTAAGTATATTTGGGTTTGTTAATAAATGTGCAGAATTAGATGTTGAAACAACACACTAAGAAATAACTAAGAGAAATGTAACATGGTATATTCATACATTTGCTATAGAATGCTAGTAGGTGACAGATCATTGACAATTGCCTACTTTCTAGTTTTCTCTATAAAAGAAAGTTTACTAATGGTTAAAATTATAATAAATATGTTAATAAAACTATTGAAAATAGTCAGGGAAATAATTCCATATGAAAATTATGCAAAGAAAGTAGGATGTGTTTTTATTTAGCAAAGGCATAAGGTATGATGACTATGTTTTTGTTCATGGAAAAAAGAGTAATTTCGTTCTGAACTGGAATGACTGGATATTCCAGAATAAGAAAGAAGAAAATGTAGGGGAAACAAGCCAGGTGGTGCCTGCCTGTCATCCCAGTACTTGGGAGACTGAGACAGGAGGATTGCAGATTTGCATCCAGCCTCAGCAACTTAGCGATGCCCTCTGCAACTAAGTGAGACCCTCCCTGCTCCAAAATAGAAAATAAAAATTGGTCTCGGACGTAGCTCAAAAGGAGAAGGCTCCTGGGTTTAATCTTCAGCACCAAAAGAAAGCAACACAAAACAATACAAAACAAAAAGCCCAACCAACTAACTAACCAACCAAATGACCAACCAACCCCAGGCAACCAACCAACCAACCAAACAAACAAACAAATGAAACAACAATAACAAATAGGTATCAAAAGTTGTAGATTTGTGGTAAATAAATCCTGGAAAGGAGATTTTATGTGTGGTCACTCTGACAAAAGATTTGAATGCATTTACATTAAAAAAAAACTTTGACATCAAAAGTACATTTGTATAAAATGGAATTTGGTGTTCTCTCTGTTAGAGTGACAATTTCCTTGAATTATTGGTCTGCCTTTAATAAGGGCTTAAAATTTTTTTTGACCCTTTAAATAATCTGCCTGGGAAATTGAGTTTTTTTTTTTTATCAGAACAATTTCCTGTGCTTTATGCTAACCTTTACTATGTCCTTCATTATTTAAGAGAAGTGAAATGTCTCACTTTTAAAGGAGCTACATTTTTGACAATTTTTCTTTCCCCAAATCAAATACTAAATGAAATCTTCTTATTCTTGAATTTTCCTTGAGATTTCCCAAAGGGCTGATGTCCAATCACATGAAAAGCACTGTTAAGTAAGAAAAGATGCTGAACTTTCCCTGTGTTATTGGTAAATATTATTTATACTATATAAATGTTTCAAAATTGTTTAAAATTAATAGGAATGTGGCAATATCCTCTCTATGATACGTGTTGGCATAATATTATAAACATAATTCTGGTTATATTTAAAATGTTGGATGTCACAGAGTTTGTACCAAACTATAAAAGCCTGTCACTGTGTATCTGACCAATTTCCTTAATCCTCAACATCTCCCATGTGATGTCTGATCACCCTAGCTGGATTTGAGCAAGAATTCTATTAAGTCAATTCAGCAAAGAATTACCTTATACTCTTAGTAATTTCTCATCCACGTATCTCCCCGACCCTGTTCTTTGGCATAGAGGCTGTTCATGCGTGGTCTGTGGAGGTGACATTCTTGAAGCTTATATCAAGTCTAGTTTTCACCACCTGGACTTGAGGAAAAGAAAAGTTCTCCTTTTCTATGATGGCAAGGTAGGAGGGGAGGAAAAAATGAGATATATTCATTTGGAGAATTATAGCTGGATAGAAATGGAAACTAGAAAAATTGGGAATGTGATCAAGCCTGTCAGAATTTGCAAGATGGAACCTGCCAGGGTACACTGTAGTTTTCCATTGAAGCCTAAAATTTCTTTCTACAATCACCCTCCCCTTTGATTCTTACTTACAACATAAGTCTATTCTCATTAGATTTTACCTGATTATTTACAGAAGTGAACTAAGAATGGTAATAGGCTACATAGAATTTTCTGAGTTTGCTTTTCCAGAACGTCTCATAAAGAATCTCAGGTTAGACTTCTAAAAGCCTCTGAACACCAGAAAGCCATGCCAGGAACTTGTTATCAGATTCTTCCTGCATTATCTATAATTAGGGTAAAATTTTCTCTTTTTTGGACCCCAACTACTTTACCTAACTAAATATGCCAGGAAATTATTTCCTTTACTCACTTATAAGGCTAATAACATTGCTAACCAGCTACTAGGCCATTTTTTATTTAAAAAAAAAAAAAAGCTTTGTAAGCATTGGCTTCATCAACTCTGCCTTTATTCTTAAAATCAGATTCCATGCACATTATTCTCAAACATGACAGTATAATTATATCCTTGGTAATATAACCAATGTTTACATTTGTGTCCTGTTACAAGAACAAATTCTTATTGGAAGTGTGCAAATAATTAGATTGCCATGAAAATTAGACTGCCATACTCAATAATAGCTCCTGCATTACAGGAGAATTGGGCAGAAAGACAAATGTTTTATTTCTGTTTAAAAAAAAGAGTAATATATTTAATGATGTGAGTACAGGCAAGTTAAGAAAAAAGGTTCAAAAGGATCTCCTTGGACTTTGGTGTCCATTTTTGCATAGCCTGATTATAGAAACACTCCTGTCAAAACAGTTAAGGCAGAACCTGTGTTCCGGTCAGCATTCTTGTAGCTGGAATCTAAAAGACTGACCACATAACTTAGAGGTAAGAAGATTTATTTTATGGTTTCAGGTTTAGTTCATGTGAGCCTGGGGATTGTGGATCTCAGGGCTTGGCAGCGGGAAACAGAGAGAGGGAGAGAGCACACAGGCTGTGCTCCTCACATCATGGAGACTGGAAGCAAGAGACAAAGAGAGCAGAGGGAGGAGGAATAATATATAATCTCCAAAGCTGCACCCCCAGGGACCCAGCCCCTCCAGCCACCACCCAGATAAACCCATTATAATGGATTTATCCACTGCTGAGTTTACAACCCTCACGACTCAAGTATATCAACCCTGAATATTAATAAATAAGCTCTTTAGGGGACATTTTGTACCAAACTATAAAAGCCTGTCACTTTATATCTGACCAATTTCCTTAATCCTCAACATCTCCCAGGTGATGTCTGATCACCCTAGCTGGATTTGAGCAAGAATTCTATTAAGTCAATTCAGCAAAGAATTACCTTATACTCTTAGTAATTTCTCATCCACTGATCTCCCCGACCCTGTTCTTTGGCTATAAATTCCATTTTTGTATTTGGAGCTTAAACCCAATCTTTCTACCCCTCTGCAAAACTCACTACCATTTATTTATTTATTTATTTTTTTTTTTTAATTTATTTTTTATTGGTGCAATGTATTCATACATCATAGTGGTATAAAGAAAATACTTTTGTAGACATACATGCACATATCGCCCAGTTAGCCCCTACCCAATCCCCACCCCATTCCCTCCCCATCCCTCCTTCCCATGCTTGGCTTAGTAGTTGACATCTAGTATTATAGCAATTTATACAATATTAACATTGATAATCTCACATAACAGTTTCATTTGTCTGGTACCAAACTCTTGATGACTTAAAGATAACATTTCAATATTTCTTTTTGCTTTCTTTCTTACCAGAGAATATTTTTTTCTTTTTTTTTTTTAGGTAAAACTATCATACATTTATTAATTTATTTTTCAGAAAAAATCTATCCTGATATGGAATATGGACTCTAGATACCCAAAACAATCTCAAAGAAGAACAAAGCTAGAAGATGTATATTTTCTGATTTCAAACCATATAAAGCTACAATAATTGAAACAGTGTAGTACTGTTCTAAAGGCAGATATATAAACCATTGGAGCTAAATAAAAGCCTAGAGATAAATTCTTCCAAACATTGACAAGTTATTTTTGACAAGGTTTCCATGAAGTTTTGGTGGAGGAAATACTAGTCTTTTAACCAAATATTGTTGAAAAATAATAATAAATGAAAAAGAATAAAATTGGACCGTTACCTAACACATATACAAATATTAACTCAAAATAGATAAAAGACCTAAATATAAATCTTAATACTATAAGCTTTTAGAAGAAAATCTGGGTTATAAAACCTCACAACATTGAAATTGGAAGTGATTTCTTGGATATGATTTCAATTGCACAGGCAACAAAAGGGTAAATAAACTCCCTAAAAAATAAAAAAAATATTGTATATCCAAAGACAATGTAAACAGAGTTAAAAGTATGACCCATTTCTCCCTAACTCTCACATATTAGGGAAAGCATCTGATTTCTTATTTTTTGTGCCTGACTAATCTCACTTAGCATAATGTCCTCCAGTTCCATCCATTTCCCTGAAAATGATGTAATTGAGTTTTTTTTGATGGCTGAGTAAAATTCCATTGTGTACATATCCCACAGTTTTGTAATCCATTCGTCTGTTGATGGACATCTTGGCTGGTTCCATAGTTTGGCTATGGTGAATTGTGCAGCTATGAACATAGATACACATGGATTAGTTTGGTAGTTTGGTTTCTTTTCTTTTGGGTAGATACCCAACAGTGGTATTGCTGGATCAAATGGTAGATTTGTTCCCATTCTTCTGAGGATTCTCCATACTGTTTTCCAAAGTGGTTGCACTAATTTGCAATCCCACCAACAATGTCTTAGAGTTCCCACTTCTCCACATCCTCGCCAGCATCTGTTGTTGTTCGTGTTTTGAATGATGGCCATTCTAGTTGGAGTTAGGTGAAATCTCAGGGTAGTTTTGATTTGCATCTCTCTGATTGCCAGTGATGTTGAGCATTTTTTCATGCATTTATTGGCCATTTGAATTTCTTCTTTTGTGAAGTGTCTATTTAGTTCATTTGCCCATTTTGTTATTGGATGTTTTGTTTTCTTAGTGTTGAGTTTCTTGAGTTCTCTGTATATTCTAGATATTAGTCCTCTATCAGTGGTGTAGGTGGCAAAAATCTTCTCCCATTCTGTTGGCTCTCGATTGAGATTCTTGATAGTTTCCTTTGCTGAACAGAAGCTCTTCAGTTTCATGCAATCCCATGTATTGATTCTCCTTTTAATTTGCTGTGCCTTTGGGGTCTTGTTGAGGAAATGTTTGTCTGTGCCTATGTGTTGTAGTGTTGGACCTATGCCCTCTTCAAGGAGCTTCAAAGTCTCTGGTTTAATTTCCAAGTCTTTGATCCATCGTGAGTTGACTTTTGTACAGGGTGAAAAAGTGGGATTAACATCCAATTTTCTGCATATGGTTAACCAGTTTTGCCAACACCATTTGTTGAAGAGGCTATCTTTTTTCCAGTGTATGTTTTTGGCCTCTTTGTCAAAAATCAATTGGCTGAAAGTGTGTGGACTTGTTTCTGGGTCTTCTATTCTGCTCCACTGGTCTATATATCTGTTCTTTTGCCAGTACCATGCTGTTTTTATTACAATGGCTTTGTAGTATAGTTTAAAGTCAGGTATTGTGATTCCTCCTGCATGGTTTTTGTTGCTGAGAACTACCTTGGCTATTCTGGGCTTTTTGTTATTCCAGATAAATTTAAGGACTGATTTTTCTATGTCTGTGAGGAATGATCTTGGTAGTTTAATGGGCATTGCATTAAATCTGTAGATCACTTTTGGGAGGATGGCCATTTTAATGATATTTATTCTGCCAATCCATGAACATGGAAGGTCTTTCCATCTTCTAAGATCTTCTTCGATTTCTTTTTTCAGTGTTTTATAATTTTCTTTGTAGAGATCTTTTACCTCCTTGGTCAAGTTTATTCCTAGGTATTTTATTTTTTTGTGGGAGATCCTGAGTGGAAGTGTTTTCTGAATTTCTTTTTCAGTGGATTTATGGTTGGTGTACAGGAAAGCTTCTGATTTTTTAAGATTGATTTTGTATCCAGATACTTTGCTGAATTTGTTGATCAGTTCTATAAGCCTTTTGGTTGAGTTTGTTGTGTTTTCTAAATATAGTATCATGTCATCTGCAAATAGTGAAAGCTTAAGTTCTTCTTTTCCTATTTGTACTCCTTTGATTTCCTTTTCTTGCCTTATTGCTCTGGCTAGAGTCTCTAGTACTATATTGAAGAGAAGTGGTGATAGTGGACATCCTTGTCTCGTTCCAGTTTTTAGGGGGAATTCTTGAAGTTTTTCCCCATTTAATATGATGTTGGCAGTGGGCTTATTGTAGATTGCCTTAATAATGTTGAGATATGTTCCTTCTATTCCAATTCTCTGCAGTGTTTTTATCATAAATGGATGTTGAATTTTATCAAATGCTTTTTCAGCATCTATTGAGATGATCATGTGGTTTTTGTCTTTGATTCTGTTTATATGATGAATTACATGGATTGATTTTCGTATATTGAACCAGCCTTGCATCCCTGGGATGAACCCTACCTGGTCATGGTGAATGATTTTCTTGATGTGGTTTTGAATGCGTGTTGCTAGTATTTTGTTTAATAGTTTTGCATCCAAGTTCATCAGAGATATAGGCCTGTAGTTTTCCTTCCTTGAACTGTCTTTATTCGGTTTGGGTATTAGGTGATGTTGGCTTCATAGAATGTATTTGGGAGAGTCCCGGTTTTTTCTATTTCCCGAAATAGTTTGAGTAGTATTGGGATTAGTTCTCCTATAAAGGTTTTATAGAATTCACTTGGGAAACCATCTGGTCCTGGGCTTTTCTTTGATGGTAAGCTCTTTATTGCTATTTCAATCTCTTTGATTGTTATTGGTTGGTTTAAGTGTTCTATATCTTCTTGACTCAGTTTAGGAAGGTTGTATTTATCTAGGAAGTTGTCGATTTCCTCCAGATTTTCCATTTTGTTGGAGTATAGTTTTTCAAAGTAGTTTCTGATAATCCTCTGGATTTCTACGCTGTCAGTAGTAATGTCTCCTTTTTCATCCCTTATCTTCATAATTTGGGTTGATTCTCTCTTTTTCTTAGTTAGGTTGGCTAGTGGTTTATCAATCTTGTTAATTTTTTCAAGAAACCAGCTTTTGGTTTTGTTGATTTTCTGTATTGTTTTTTTATTCTCTATTTCGTTAATTTCTGCTCTAATTTTAATAATTTCCCGACTTCTGCTGGCTTTGGGGTTCAATTGTTCCTGCTTTTCAAGGGCTTTGAGGTGTGTCATAAGGATATTTATTTGAGAATTTTCTGTTTTTCTTATGTGAGCACTCAGTGCTATAAATTTTCCTCTTAATACTGCCTTCAAAGTGTCCCAGAGGTTTTGATATGTTGTTTCTTTATTTTCATTTGTTTCTAGAAATTTCTTGATTTCACCTCTTACATCTTCTATGACCCATTCTTCATTCAGAAGTGTGGTGTTCAGTCTCCACATGTTTATGTTGTTTCTCTGGGTCTTCTTATAGTTGATTTCTAGTTTCATTCCATTATGGTCTGAAATGACACAGGGAAGTATGTAACATTTTTTAAATTTGCTAGTGCTCATTTTGTGTCCCAGGATGTGATCTATTTTGGAGAAGGTTCCATGAGCAGCTGAGAAAAATGTAAACTCTGCTGTAGTTGGGTGAAATATTCTATATGTGTCCAACAGGTCCATTTGGTTAATGGTGTTCTTTAGTTCTGAGACATCTTTACTGACCCTTTGTCTGGACGATCGGTCTAGTATTGTGAGAGGTGTGTTGAAGTCTCCCAGTATTATTGTGTTGGGATTTATGTGTGACTTCATATCACAGAGAGTTTGATTTATGAAAGTAGCTGCCCCTATGTTTGGGGCATAGATGTTGATTATTGTTATTTCCTCTTGCTGGACTATTCCTTTTACCAGTAAGATGTGACCTTCTTTGTCTCTTCTAATAAGTTTGGGTTTGAAGTCTAACTTGTCTGATATCATAGTTGCTAATCCTGCTTGTCTTCGAGTGCCATTAGCATGGATTACCTTGCTCCAGCCCTTTACCTTGAGTTTGTTCCTATCTTTACTTGTAAGGTGTGTTTCTTGTAAGCAGCAGATGGATCGATTCTGGCTTTTAATCCATTTTGCCACTTTATGTCTTTTTATTGGGGAGTTGAGGCCGTTTACATTCAGTGTGATTATAGAGAGATAATTTTTAATTCCCAACATGTTAAGATCTTATTTCTGTTTAAGATACTGTTTATTCTTCTTTGCTTAGTTGTCAGCTGGATGGGAATTCTTGTTTCTTTGGTTCTGGCGTGTATTACCCATTTCCTCTTTGCAGTTAATCTCCTTGAGTATTTTCTCTAGCGCTGGTTTTGAAGACATAAATTCCTTCAGTTGCTGTTTGTCATGGAAGCTTCTTATTTCCCCATCTAATTTGATGGATAGTTTTGCTGGGTAGGAAATTTTTGGCTGGAAGTTGTTTTCTTTCAGAGTTTGGAATATGTTACTCCAAGCCCTTCTGGCTTTCATAACTTGGTTTGGGAAGTCTGGAGTGATTCTAATTGGTTTGCCTCTGAATGTCACGTGGCCTTTTGTTTTTGTTGCCTTTAAGATTCTCTCCTTGGCTTCCACATTAGTCATTTTGACAATTATGTGGCGTGGGGATCCTCTTCTCTGATCCTGTCTAAAGGGAGTTCTATAAGTTTCCTGGACCTGTGTATCGACCTCTTGCTCTATGTTTGGAAAATTTTCTGCTATTACTTCCTTGAAGAGATTGTTGATCCCTTTGGTTTCACCTTCTTTTCCCTCCTCTATTCCAATTATTCTTAGGTTAGCTCTCTTGAAATGGGCCCATATTTCTTCAATGTCAGATTCCTGCTGTCGGGTTTTTTTTTCTAAATTAGAAACTATGCGTTCATTTTTAGAATGATCATCTTCAAGAAGCGAGATTCTATTCTCCATGTGGTCTAATCTGTTGTTTATACTTTGAATTGAGGCCTTTACTTCATTAATTGCATCCTTTATCTCTTTTTGACTCTCTCTAAATTCTTTTCGAAAGTCCTCTATTATTTCTAAAGTTATTTTCCTAATTTGATCTTCTAGAGATCTTTGGGTTTCTGTGTTATCGGATTCTGATGTTGTGGGGTTGTTGGCATTCACTGCTCCATTGTTATTTCTCTTTCCCATGATTTTGGAAATTTGTGTTCACTTAAGATGCTCTGGATCTCGTGTCTGTGGTATCTCTGTCACCACTACTCCTTAACTGGGTTGTATCACAAAGTCTCAGACCCAGGGAGTCAATTAAGGCTGCTTAGACCGTGGGGAGTGCCAAGTTGGGCGTTCTCCAGTGGGGAGTTGTGACTATGGTATGATATCTCTGCCACTGCCACTCCCCCACTGGGCTGCACTGCTAAAATCTCCGACCCAGGGAGACTATCTGCGCGAGTCCCTGGGAGTGCAGAACTGGGATTTCTCCCCTAGGGGCCGCAATTTGACTCACGGTTATTGAGTGCGCTGATGGAGCTGTAGTGAACTCGATGGATTCGCTGCTGCCGCCACTGGCAATTTGGCACCACTGCCACGCCCTCGGCCGTGATATGGCGTATTTCTTCTCTGGTTTTGAACTCCGCTCTGAGTCCTTGCCAGTTGTGCTGTGCCCGGCCCTTGGGAGTTTTAGATGTTCCCTGCACCAACAAAACTGCTGACTGCCGCCCGGCTGTTCAGCACCTGCTCACCTCGGCTCGCTGTCCACCCCTCCTCTCAGGCGCCTGGTGGCTGGTTGAGTGGATTGGTCTAGGGTCGTCAGGTGAACTCACCGCTGCCGCCAGCAGTAAGACACTGCTTCTGCGTCCTAGGCCGCGAGGCCAAAGTACCTCCTCTCTGGATTTGAGCTCTGTTTTGAGTCTCCCTCCTCTCTGGATTCTGGTGCTGCTAGGGGAGATGTAGGCCGCGCCGCTCCGGCCGCTCTGCGCCGCGGCTCTGGCTGCTCTGCACCGCGGGTCTGGCCACTCCGGCCGCTCCGGCCGTTCCGCGACGCGACTCTGGCTGCTCCGGCTGTTCTGGCCACTCCGCTCCGGCTGTTCTGGCCGCTCTGCTCGGCTGCTCTGGCCGCTCAGCTCAGCTGTTCTGGCCGCTCCGCTCCGACTGCTCCAGCCGCTCTACTCCGCGGCTCCGGCCACTCCGCGCCGCCGCTCCAGCCAATCCGGGCTGCGGCTCTGGCTGCTCCGGCTGTTCTGGCCACTCCGCTTGGCTGTTCTGGCCGCTCCGCTTGGCTGTTCTGGCCGCTCTGCTCGGCTGCTCTGAACCGTGGCTTCGGCTGCTCTGCACCTCGGGTCTGGTCACTCCAGCCGCTCTGGCGGTTCCACTACGCGGCAGGCCGCTCCACTCTGCGGCTCCCCCCAATCCGCGCTGCGGCTCTGGCCGCTCCGCGCCACGCGGGCGCGGCACTTCGGGCTGGTTTTTCTCTGGTGTCTTGTTTTTCCAGCCCTTTTTCTCTGTCCCTTGTAGTTACCGTTTTTATTTTTTTGCTGGTGGTGTTTTCTGGCTCTGAAAGGCGCTGGTTTTGTGGTAGTAGAGTTGGATTGTTAGCAGGACTTGTAAGTGCCGCTTTCCTCCGTCGCCATCTTCCCGATCATTTATTTTTTAAAATTATTTTTATTTATTTATTTTTGGTGGTACTGGGGTTCCTGGAAGCCCTTCTACCTCCAGGCTACACTCCCAGACCTGTTTTTGTATTTTTGAAACAGGGTCTCTTATGCCAGCACGGCTGGCTTCGAACCTGCGCGATCCTCCTGTCTCTGCCTCCCAAACGCGGGGATTACAAGCGTGCGCCACCACGCCCGGCTCCTCCATATCATTTAAATAAATAGTCTTCCTTACTCTCAGTGCCACAAAGAACCTTTTAACAGGGGAAAAAAATCAGCAAATAAAGATAAAAAATGCAAAAGAATATACTCTTTCCCATCGAACTCTGTTACTTCCTTGGTCCATGTCTTTTTCAAACCTTTTCTTAACCTGCCTCCAACAATAGGGCCATATCATAGGTACCACATTTAATATGTTAATATTGGAGATATGCATTATGAATTTTCCCTTATCAATGTAAATATTTCTGCAACATCATTCCAAAGAGCTGCATAAGATAGAGGGCCATGTTTTAACTAGACAACTGTCTACTCTTGAACTTTTTTTAATCCCAAAATTTTTCTTATTAAAAATAGTAATGACATGAATATCCTCTTGTAGGTTCTTGTAAATATCTGCACATATCTTTGTTTTCTCAAGATAAATTTTTAGAAGTGGAATTGCTGAATTAAAGTTCATAAATATTTTAAGGTTTTGGAAAGTAGGACCAACCTGCCTTATAGAAAGGTTGCTTCACTTTACGTTCCCATTAGCAGGTAGAAAATGACCAATTTCTCTAGAATCTCATCAATACTGCTTATTATACTTAAACACTTTTCCCATGTTAGTGGTAGAAAATGACATTTAATTGCCAGTTTAAGTTTATTTCTTTGATTTCTAAAAAGGTTATTTTTCATGTTTATTTGCATTTATTTTCATGCCATAATTTTTTTTTCTGTTCTGGGGATTAAACCCAGGGACATTTACCACTGAGATACATCCTTAACCTTTTAATTTTAGTGTTTTGAGACAGAGTCTGAGTCACCCAGGCTTGTCTTAAACTTGTTACCTCCTGCCTCAGCCTCCCAAGAAACTTGTGCCCCCACACCTATCTATTTCATGAATTCTTTGTACTTATTATTAGCTCATTTCCCCTCAAAGGATGTTCGCTCTTTTTCCTCATTGATTCATAAAAGAATATATATATTGGTGGTACTGGGGTTCCTGGAAGCCCTTCTACCTCCAGGCTAAACTCCCAGACCTATTTCTATTTTTATTTGGGAACAGGGTCTTTTAAGCCAGCTAATGGCTTTGAACCTGCGCGATCCTCCTGTCTCCGCCTCCCAAGCGCAGGGATTACAAGCGTGTGCCACCACGCCCGGCCATAAAAGAATATTAAATATTAAATATATTTCTAACATATTAAGAATACTAATACAGTCAAGTGTTACTTAATGATGGGAAATATGTTGCTGAGTGACTTTGTTGCGTGATATTGATATCTCCAAACCTAGACTGTATATCCCACAATAATCTACACTATATGCTATTGCTTATTGCTCCTAGGTTACAAAACTGTACAGCATATTATTATATTGAATATTTTAGGCAGTTGTAACACAATGATAATTCTTTGTATAACTAGACATAGAAAAGATACAGTAAAAATACTAGAAAATAGAAATTTTCCGACTCTATTATAATCATGAGTCATATATGCAGTCTGTTTTTTGACTGAAATATTATTATAACAATAACAATAGTAGTGCATGACTAAGAATAATACATATGAGATTCTAAGATAGTATTTATATATTAAGAATAGTACTCTTTGAACTTTTATATCTTACAAAATATTTTACCTGATTATCATTTGATACTTAATTTTATATATTGCGATTTTTTTTAGCTTCATATCTTCCTGTTAGCATTTGTCATAGAGATAAGTACACATTCATAAACATGTAGCTCAATGAGTTAACAGGAAGTGAACTCATTTGTAAAATTATCATCCACATCAAGAAGTAAAATATTGCCAGCACCCTAGAAACCCACTTTATGATTCTACCTCTATTCTTCCTCCCAAGGGTTTCCTGATTTTTAATCCACAGGATTCAAAAGAAAGAAATACTTATGAACTTATCATGAGGGAAGTAGAAGGTACTATTCCATGGGGGTTTTGCTAAATCAGCGATGGGAGGGATGAATACATTGCTATTTTGGGTAGTCAAGATAAAGAGTGGGTGTAGGCTCCCAGAGAAGCAGTTAGACCAAGAGAGAACTGTGTTCCCTGAAACCTGAAGGATTAAAGGTTCTGCAAGTGAAGATGACATCCACCTCAACACACCCCTCAACCTGTCAGGACCCCTGAGGATGTGGCATCTGGTGGCCTGGAACTTAGCACTGGCCATTTTGGTTTTGAGGCTTGTACCCCAGGGTGCAATGCTGAGGATTTCTCTGTGGGAGTAGTCTCACAGACAACAGAGGAGGAGGCTCAACAGTAGCACTGGGAAATAAAAGGAGATAGGAAAGTGATAGCAACTAAGCTGGACCGAGGCAAGGTCATGCCCATTCCCTGGTAGCCCTTTGGGCTTCCTGTTCTATACCTGGGGAGGCAGTGGGGGTAGCATTAGGTGCCCCAGTGACTGTCTTTGGATGTCTTCCCTGCCAAGGAGGTAGTAGGCACAAAGGCAGACATAATTTTGTTTAGAACAAAAAGAACCCAAAAGCGAAAACAAATAAAAACCACACTATTTTTTAGCCCCTGAATTTATGGCTCGAACTTAAGTGGAGCCATGTCTCAATTCAGCAGAAAAACTGTTGTCACTTATTGTTGACATCTGCCATGGGTGCAGAAAGCCACACTACATATTTGCCACCCCTGCTGTAGACTATAAAATCACGCTCCTCTCCTTCCTCAACTTTTACAGGATAGGAGAGAACATATACCAGCGGAGAAAGCTTC
The DNA here is from genome assembly GCF_963383645.1 of Muscardinus avellanarius. Classification (NCBI taxonomy): domain Eukaryota; kingdom Metazoa; phylum Chordata; class Mammalia; order Rodentia; family Gliridae; genus Muscardinus; species Muscardinus avellanarius. Next base: position 73,216,253 of record NC_137800.1, read on the forward strand.
TTTGCTGCTTATTATCCGAGTAGACCACAGAACACAGAAATTCCCTCTTCCCTTCCTCTGCAGGGTGGGCTGTGACCATACACACCTCATTACAGTGGTTCCACCTTCTATATGTTGCTAATACACATGTCTGACCTAAGGCGTCAGGGCAGAGTTGGCATGATGTGTCTGTGAAACCCAAGCACCTATGTCAGTTCCTAACAAGCACCTCTGCCCTGAGGTAAACTGGGGGAAGAACCCATAATCAGTATATCACTCAGGGGTCAACTGAGAAGACACCTATGTATACATAATTCACTAGGAACACAGTTATGGAATCTAGCTTAGCAGTCTTCCATAGGTTGTCTTCTTGACTAATGTTGGAGCCCATTCTCCATGAGCAGGCTGTCAGGGACCGAAGTTCTGGCGGCTGGAATCCCACAAACAGGAGAGAGAACCACTTGAGACTTGACTGAAACCTACACCTTATTTTGTCTGTCTGAATTTGAGGACCAGGGTCTCCTGCAGGGGTGAAGCCCTGGGCCAGGATGCTGAACAAGCACACAGCTGGCCCGGGGGGTCAGAGAAATTGCTAGAAGGTCTAGGGAAGAAGTGAGGGTAGAGGCAGGTCCACGACTACTTCCGGTTCATAGTTCACACAAGTGCAAAATGGCTGCTGCTGCCTGTCATGAAAGAATATCCCAGCAGCCCTCTCAACCAGAAACACAGGAGAAAGAGGAATCCTGGGAAATGGGATCTGGCCCAGGCAAGTTAGCACTTTACAAAGCCACTGCAATGGGCACGGAGAAAAGCCTACCTCAGCTGCCTCTTCCAGCACTTTGTGGCCTATTCTTCTGGAAGTAAATTTGGTCTTTAAGCTGATACCAAAAGGTTGGGATTCTAATGTTAACACTGAAAAATAATTATATATACATACATACCAATACCACGTGCCCCATCCCTCCAGCTGTTTTCTGCTCCTTTTGGTGACCTCTGCTTATGTTAGTCCAGGTCTTGGAGGAGCAGACACCAAGATTGGTTAATGTGTAAGAAATCTATTAGACGGAAATGCCTATAAAAGAAAAACAAGGGAGAGGCTGAGGCAGGAGGATCACAGTTTGCAGACAACCTCAGCTATTTAGTGAGGCCCTTTGCAACTAAATGAGACCCTGTTTCGACCCTGGGCCCCGGGCCGAACTGTGCGTAACACGCCAGACCCCTGGAGAAACCGGGCCCAGTAAGAAGCTGGGTTCTGGGCGGGAGTCGCGCGCGGGGCACGCCAGATGGGGCCCAGGTCGCGGGACTCTGGGCCCCGGGCCGAACTGCGAGTAGCACGCCAGACCCCTGGAGAAACCGGGCCCAGAACAGAAAAAGATAAAGAAAAATATTGGAGAGGAGGTAAGAAAGCCGTTATGGATGCCAGGACACTGGAGATGCAGACAAAACTTATCTAAATGCACTGGAACTTATGGAAAAATTCGCCGTGAAAGAGGATTGCTATTTCTCTATATTGTTAAGAATCTCAGACATCACATATAAGAATAGAGTTTAGCAGAGACCAAGGAGAAATGCGGTGTTAAAAGAGTTCTCCGTGATGGTGGTGGAGACTTGTATTCAGGAGAAGCAGAAACCGGATCTTACCAAATTTATTTTTTTGGAGAAATTACACCAAATGTCGAATGCTATCATCACGCATGCTTAGGAACACTGGACAACATTCAGAGTGGAAAAAGAGCCTGGGAAGGATTTGAAACGGTGGAGGCAGTGACAATGCCAGTGGCCAATACTCGGGGGAGGCAGAGATCTGATACATTACACCTGGAACCTTTGAAATAATAACCACAGAGACAGTGATCGGAACCTGCTGAGGGGTTAGGCGAGCGCCAGTGGCCGACATCAGAGCTTGCTGTGAGGCAAGGCCACTACTGAGGCCTCCGTGGCCGGGATTGGAACCTGCAGAGGGGTTAGACCGATGCTGGGGCCAGCGAGGCCGGCATTGGAGCCTGCCATGAGGCAAGGCTTGTGCTAGGGCCTCCGAGGTTGGGTCCGGAACTTGCTGAGGGGTTAGGCCGGTGCTGGGGTCAGCGAGGCTGGTATCGGAGACTGCCGTGAGGCAAGGCCAGTGCTGGGGCCCCCGAGGACAGGACCGGAGCCTGCTGAGGGGTTAGGCCAGTACTGGGGCCAGCGTGGCTGGCATCAGAGCCTGCCATGAGGCAAGGCTGGTACTGGGGCCTCCGAGGTCAGGATAAGAGCCTGCCCAGGGGTTAAGCAGGTGCTGGGGCCAGTGTGGCCGGCATCGGAGCCTGCCGTGAGGCAAGGCCAGTGCTGGGGCCTCCGAGGCTGGGATAAGAGCCTGCCGAGGGGTTAGGCCAGTGCTGGGGCCAGTGAGGCCGGCATCGGAGCCTGCCGTGAGGCAAGGCCAGTGCTGGGGCCTCCGAGGCCGGGATCGGAGCCTGCCTTGAGGCAAGGCCGGTACTGGGGCCTCCGAGGCCAGGATAAGAGCCTGCCGAGGGGTTAGGCCGGTGCTGGGGCCAGTGAGGCCGGCATTGGAGCCTGCCGTGAGGCATGACCAGTGCTGGGGTCTCTGAGGCTGGGATTGGAGCCTGCCGAGGGGTTATGCCGGTGTTGGGGCCAGCGAGGCCGGCATTGGAGACTGCCTCGAGGCAAGGCTGGTACTGGGGCCTCCGAGGCCAAGATAAGAGCCTGCCGAGGGTTAGGCCGGTGCTGGGGCCAGCGAGGCCAGCATCAGAGCCTGCCATGAGGCATGACCAGTGCTGGGGCCTCCGAGGCCGGGATCGGAGCCTGCCTCGAAGCAAGGCTGGTACTGGGGCCTCCGAGGTCAGGATAAGAGCCTGCTGAGGGGTTAGGCCGGTGCTGGGGCCAGCGAGGCCGGCATCGGAGCCTGCCGTAGGCAAGGCTGGTGCTGGGGCCTCCGAGGCCGGCATCAGCCTGCCTTGAGGCAAGGCTGGTACTGGGGCATCCGAGGCCGGGATAAGAGCCTGCCGAGGGGTTAGGCCGGTGTTGGGGCCAGCGAGGCCGGCATCGGAGACTGCCTCGAGACAAGGCTGGTACTGGGGCCTCCGAGGTCAGGATAAGAGCCTGCTGAGGGGTTAGGCCGGTGCTGGGGCCAGCGAGGCCGGCATCGGAGCCTGCCGTAGGCAAGGCTGGTGCTGGGGCCTCCGAGGCCGGCATCAGCCTGCCTTGAGGCAAGGCCGGTACTGGGGCATCCGAGGCCGGGATAAGAGCCTGCTGAGGGGTTAGGCCGGTGCTGGGGCCAGCGAGGCCGGCATCGGAGCCTGCCGTGAGGCATGACCAGTGCTGGGGTCTCCGAGGCCGGGATCGGAGCCTGCCGAGGGGTTAGGCCGGTGCTGGGGCCAGCGAGGCCGGCATCGGAGCCTGCTGTGAGGCAAGACCAGTGCTGGGGCCTCCGAGGCCAGGATCAGAGCCTGCTGAGGGGTTAGGCCGGTGCTGGGGCCAGTGAGGCCAGCATCGGAGCCTGCCTTGAGGCAAGGCCGGTACTGGGGCCTTGAGGCCAGGATAAGAGCCTGCCGAGGGGTTAGGCCGGTGCTGGGGCCAGTGAGGCCAGCATCGGAGCCTGCCTTGAGGCAAGGCCGGTACTGGGGCCTTGAGGCCAGGATAAGAGCCTGCCGAGGGGTTAGGCCGGTGCTGGGGCCAGCGAGGCCGGCATCAGAGCCTGCCGTGAGGCATGACCAGTGCTGGGGTCTCCGAGGCCGGGATCGGAGCCTGCCGAGGGGTTAGGCCGGTGCTGGGGCCAGTGAGGCCGGCATCGGAGCCTTCCGTGAGGCAAGACCAGTGCTGGGGCATCCGAGGCCAGGATAAGAGCCTGCCGAGGGGTTAGGCCGGTGCTGGGGCCAGCGAGGCCGGCATTGGAGCCTGCCGTGAGGCATGACCAGTGCTGGGGCCTCCGAGGCCGGGATCGGAGACTGCCGAGGGGTTAGGCCGGTGCTGGGGCCAGTGAGGCCGGCATCGGAGCCTGCCTTGAAGCAAGGCCGGTACTGGGGCCTCGAGGCCAGGATAAGAGCCTGCTGAGGGGTTAGGCCGGTGCTGGGGCCAGCGAGGCCGGCATCGGAGTCTGCCGTGAGGCATGACCAGTGCTGGGGCCTCCGAGGCCGGGATTGGAGCCTGCCGAGGGTTTAGGCCGGTGCTGGGGCCAGCGAGGCCGGCATCGGAGCCTGCCGTGAGGCAAGGCCAGTGCTTGGGCCTCCGAGGCCGGGATCGGAGCCTGCCGTGAGGCTAGGCTGGGGCCTCCGAGGCCGGGATTGGAATCCTGCCAAGGGGTTAGACCGGTGCAGGGGCCAATGGCCAGCATCGGAGCCTGGCGTGAGGCAAGTTCACTCCTGCGGCCTCCAAGGCCGGGACCAAAGCCAGCTTAGGGGTTAGACCGGTGCAGGGGCCAGCGAGACCAGAACTTGGGCCTCCCATGAGGCAAGGCCGCTGCTTGAGCCAGTGAGGTCTGGATCAGTCCACTGAGTAGCCAGGCCACTACTGGGACCATCAAGAGTGGGATCGGTACTTGCAACGCAGCATGCACAGAGAAATATTGCAGAAAATATAAATCAGATGCTTCTCTTAATCAGCAATAACTAGGAGGAAAAGGGCAACAGGAAGAGGTTGAGCTATAGAAAGGGCCCTATAGTGAAGCAACTAATGTGACCAATCAGAGGGTATGTAATGCTGGAGGACGGAGCCTCTTTAAAACGCAGGAGGTACATAAACAAATGTATCAAAGTAAATCACCAAAGAAGTGTGGGATGGAGGGAGGGGGAGGGAATGGGATGGGGGCTGGAGGAGGGCTAATTGGATGATGTGTGCTTGTATATCCTCTCAAGTCTTGTACTCCAATGTGATTGATATATGACTACAATGCACCAATTTAAAAAATAAATTAATTAAAAAAATAAAAAGAAAAGAAAAACAAGGAGGAAGCAGGAAAGGCCTGGAAAGCCATCAAACCATGATGCAAGTTTGACCCCGGGAAAATAAGAAACAAGGTTGAACAGGAATCACTTGGACCGCAGGGCAGTTCTAAGGAAAGTTCGGCAAAGCAGCCTGTCAAAGGAGTCCCGTGTTTCCCAGACAGTTGTGCCCCAATATCCAGCTGTGCCTAATAACCAGATGTAGTCTGTGGGAAGCATGGTCTGCAGAGAACACTGAGATGGCGTTGAGAACACAACCGCTTAGCCTTAGTCAGGTACACTCAGAGCCTTAGGAGATCTGAGGCTGTTTTATTTTGTCCAGGTGCCATGTCGCCCCCTTCTCATATTTTGCTCAGGACAACACTCAAACTCAACCTGCCTTCCGCTTTGGAAGGATGAAAGTCATTGAATGAGGGGCCAGAAGCCTTTCCAGGCATGCATGGTGGGGATACTTGGAGGTGAAGGTAGCTTCAGATGTCTAAATGCAGGAAAATGGAGTTGCTACTTTGATCATAGGACTGGTTTCACCTTAGGGCATCTTGTACAAGTATTTGGCTGAGTTTTAAACAGTCTGATTCCTGGTGACTTAGTATACATTTCTTAAATAAAATAAAATAGAACCAGCAATGTTTTTTGCTGCAAAAGGGGAAGTATCCGATTTGGTAGAGACAGGGGTTTGTAAAATATAGGTCGAGGCATTTTTCTGCAATCTTTTATTCTTATTCTCTTGAGAAATCAGATGGAAGCATCTGTAACAAATGAATGTGATGAAATGGAAATAAATTTTTTTCCATCGGCATTGGGAAATTAAGGCATCAATAAAATGTTAACTCCTGGCACGCGAGGATTCTTTTTCTGAAGTTGTGTGACATGCGGTGGGTATCTGTGCAGAACAGAACTTAGTTACTTTTTGGTGGCAAATCAGCTGAATTTTGAGTTTTCTTTCTGTAGCTGTATAACAGCAAAAACAAATCTACATGAATAATGTAAATGTGTGGGGTCAGGAGTTGGGTGGACGATGGACCACCCTGCTACAACTCGTTATTACTATCTCATGTTTATAGCAAAACAAATTTCACTATTGTGGTATGTGTGAACTGAGCTTACACAATTATACTTTTGATGTACTACTCACCAGAGATTTTTCTAATCCAACATGGAGCCTACATTATGGTTAGCCATCGATATAAAGAACAGAGTGTAAGTTGCTCTGCTGACTTTAGTTCTCAATTTCCTGCCTTTTGGGTCAAACTGTGCACTTTTAATGAGTAGTCCTATCATTTTTTCCTCCCACTAAAAATACTAGGGGCTGATTTGTAGATCAACAAAGGCTGTACTGACATCTAATAAATGTTTTATACCGATCACCAAGAAATTATCTTCTTTCCAGTCTACTTACCTAACAGAGAAAACTCAGAGGCAAATTGTCTTTATTTCTTGTTAAGCTACCCGGAGAACAACAGTTCTTTCTGGATTCCCTAGAGAGGACTCCTTTGCAAGTTCACAGATGGATAAACCTCACATGCTAATTAGAACCTATCGATCTCCTAAGCAGCTCATGAGGTAGTGAAAAGCAACCCTCTACTACTAGTTTCTGGCTAGGGTACTAGCTGTCTTGAAAGAACCTGTTTCTTTCTAATTTAGAGCAGTCCCCTGGGCTTAGGGATGTTTGCAGGAGCTTGGTAAACAATCTGTTCTGACACATTGCAATTGCCGGCAGCTTCACACCAGGATCCTCACCAGTTCTAAAAGACTGAGAAGTGAATTCATTAACATCTCCCAGACAGGGCCCCGCGCCATCCAGCAGTATGAGAGACTGAGATGAAAAATGTGTTGGAATTACCCTGAGAACCTCAACCTTGGATCGCTTGAAAAACATGTCCTTATTTCTTCTTGGTAATAGTATCTCTCTTTATCAGATGCCTTCTGCGCTTCATCCTTCATAACCAGGCCCATCCACTTTGCCTATAAAAAGCCTTTAATAGCTTTCCTCTTTCCTCCTTTTCTATCCCACAACCAGGTGTTATATTCAGGTAGGTTATACTGCCATGCTAGTTGGCAAATAGCCGCAGGTGAGTGTCCCCAAACCTTACATCAGTTCTTGATCTCTTGCCTGGGACCCAACACAGTAGGGGCTAACAACCAGGCTGACCCAAGCTCCAGGCCCGTTAGAGATGCTTAGGTCCCTATCAATGGTATTGGGTAAAAAATGTCCCCAAAGATTTTAGGTGGGTGATAGTTTATATTACAAGGCAAAGACTGTGAATAATAACTCAAATGGCCATGTCATCAAGCAACTGATTCAGAGTTGGGGAGATTATGTTGGGTTATCTAGATGGGCTCTCAGTCAATCATATGCAATCCTTTAAGAAGGAGGGAGAGGGAGATTAGGCACACAGGGTTTACACACAATGTGAAAACGGACAGATCTGCTTTGAGAACTTGGTTACGTAGCCATAAACCAAGTCGTATCACAGCCACCAGACCTGAAGGAAGCAGGAAAGAGGGCCTCACCTGGGGCCTCTGGAGGGAGCATGAGTCCAGTGAGACTCTGATTTCAGACACCTCCACTTCAGAATTGGGAGACAATCAATTTCTGTTACTTTAAACCACCCAATGTGTGTTAATTTGTTGAAGGGCCCCTTTCATCGCTTATCTGAATCATATCAGCCTTCCCGCTGACTTCTGGGAGTTCAGTTCTCTCCGTTCTAACCCACCTTGAGCACAGACTGCATGGTTCTTTTTTGTTGTTATTGTTTGCTTGTTGTTGTTGTTTTTTGTTTTTTTTTTTGTACTAGGGACTGAACCCAGGAGCATTCTACCTCTGAGGTACACTTCCAGTACTTTTCTAGATTTTGTTTTTTGAAATAGGGTCTTGCTAGTTTGCTGGAAGTCTCGTTAAATTGCTGAGGCTGTACTCAAACCCGTGATTCTCCTGTCAGCCTCCCAAGTACTGAGATTACAGGCTTGTGCCACCACACTTAGCTCTCTTTATGGTTCCTAAGGCTTTGTAGAATCTGGTCCTCTCTCCTAATGGCACAGCTTTAGTTTCCATGAATAGCAATAATAGCCATAATAATAATCACTTTGAGTGCTTTTGGTATGTTAAGCACTGTGCAGAACACTTTGTTGAAAGTATCAGGTTTAGCCGGGCGTGGTGGCGCACGCTTGTAATTCCTGCGCTTGGGAGGCGGAGACAGGAGGATCGGGCAGGTTCGAAGCCAGCCGCGCTGGCGTAAGAGACCCTGTTTCCAAATAAAAATAATATAAAATAGGTCTGGGAGTATAGCCTGGAGGTAGAAGAGCTTTCAGGAACCCCAGTACCAAAAATGAATGAATGAGTAAATAAACAAATAAATAAATAAATAAATAAATGTCAGGTTTGAGCCAGGTGTGGTGGTGCACACTTGTAATCCTTGTACTTGGGAGGTTGAGACAGAAGAATCGCAGGTTCGTGGCCAGCCTCAATTACATAGTAAGGTCCTCTGCAACTTCCTGAGACCCTGTTTCAAATGAAAGAATAAAAAAATAGGGCTGGAGATGTAGCTCCGGGGTAGTGCGTCTGGGTTCAATCCCCAGTACCGCAAATAAATAAATAAATAAATAAAGTATCAGATTTTATTCTTTCAAAACCACATTGAGGTTGGCATTATTATGCTTAATTTACAGATAAAGAAGTGAGGCCCAAAGAAGTTAGTTGTCTGCCCTAGGGGCAGAACTACAGGTACTTTTATGCTTTTAGCCAGCACACTGTTTTTGCTTCAGCTCCCCTCTACTTGTCTAAAACCAGACACCCTTGCAGACTCACTGAATGTACCACCTTCTCTTCATACCACATTCTGTTCTTCTGTTCTTCTGTAAAATATTCTTCTTAAAAGATAATAAAATAAGTTGTTTTCCTTTACTTCTCAGGTACTTTCTGTTGGTTGTAGAAAACTTGGAAAATATAGAAAATAACAACAACAACAAAAAGAAAACCCTGTGGTATTCTTACCTTCTAGCCCCCCCCCATAACATAACTAAAAAGACTAAGGTTTTAGCTGGGTGTGGCAGCACATGCCTCTAATACCAGAACTTTGGAGGCTGAAATCTGAGGATCTCAGGTTCAAGACCAGACTCATAACTTATACTCTCAGTAACCTAGTGAGATACAGTTTCAAAACAAAAGGAAACTAAACACACACACACACACACACACACACACACACACACACACACACAAATATATATATATATATATATATATATGGATACAGCTCAAAGGTAGGATACCTGAGGGTTCAACTCCTAGTAACTAAAACACACACACATACAGGACAGATTTCTAAAATTAGTATTATTCTGTTAATACTATTTTGTAATGTGCCTTTGTTTCAGAAACATTGCCTTTTCCTAACTTTTCATTCTGTTCCCCCTGTAAGTAGATTTGAAACCTGGAAGACAGAGGTCATGTCTTCGACCTTTTCCATATGCCTCGGAGTATATGATCTGGCACAGAGCTCCATTCAATAAACACTTGAATTGACTGATTAGGAGATGCTAAGTAATCGACAACATTTACTGAGCGAGAATAGACTTGTCGGACCTAGTTAGCAATAATTTGGATTGAAGATTTGGACACACCCGTGCAAACATCTCACTTTAGGGTGTAATAAGTCCCCTGCACTTGGAGACAGAGGCTCACACCTCTTACTAGTGTCTGGAAGTGGGGCAATCCAATAAAGCTCTCTTCACCTCATTTTCCCAACTGTACAGGTGAAAAATGTGTGCTCGCTTACCTTATTGACTCTATTACCTCCCCCTGGGACTATGTGAGAACCAAATGAGATAATGTTCAAATGACATAATACACACCACGACACTTTATAAATAAAGAAGGGAGAGAGAGAGAGAGAGAGAGAGAGAGAGAGAGCGAGAGCGAGAGAGAGAGGATTCTTTGAGATCCAGAGAGAATTAGAGAGGAGGTGCTGCTGCCAAACACTTAGCAACATTTTGGAGCACGTAATTAAAGTGTTATAAGGCAAAGAACCTATTTCGGAACCACAGGAGTCAGTCTTGCTTGTGCAAAACATCATCATTTAAAGTGTGACATTCTACCATGCACCTCCAGGTCTTGGCGGCCTCGTTGTTCTATGCCTGCTATCTTGAGGGGCATGGCCTCGATGTTAATCACTCCATGAATATGCATGAAGGGAGGTCAAGCAGATGGCTGTGACATTAAGAAGAAATAAAAGTCTTCTTTAATGGATTTAACTGTGGTTACTCTAAGCATCCTGAAACAACACAACACGAGATAATTAAGTATGTATAGATGAGCTTTATAATTTTCTTATTTATTAAGTAGAATAAATCATTTTCTACCTGATTAGAGTTGAGATTTTTTATGCATTATTTAATGTGTAGCTGCAGACCACTTTAACATTGACTGCTCTCCTCCTTTCCATTCCATTCCCTGTGCTTGGTCCTATTGGGTATATAATACATAAGAAACAGAAAACTGTTTGAATAGGGCGTGGTGGTGTTATCTATTTATTTAGTTTTTAATTTTAGGCATGGTTATTTATGATGCTGAAGGATCCTTTCAAAGCCAGGAATATGGATGGATGATTCTAGTAAAGTTAATTGTTGAATCTAGGATTTGAGTAGAGGAGAAATCGTACAGGCTGAAAGAAAAGAACTGAGCCTGGTGTTGTTTGGGCAAAAATCAACAAGTATTGGAAAATTATAATTTACCATAGTAAATTATATTTTCTGGCAATGTCTTATGTCAGATCAGGCAGGAGGACTCATATGCAAAGCAGGTTCTGGATATGCAGGTCAGGAAGACGGAACTGTGATTGGCATAAGGGGAGCCAAACTGCTCAGGCTTGGTTCTGTAGCAGATAATTCCTGTTGATGTGAGGGGAAGTTCTGAGTACAGGGAGCATCCAGAAGGTCCTGCAAGGCATATATTAGGAAAGCAGGTAATAAAGACTGGATTGCAGAGCCAGAACCCATACAGGGTATGCTGGATCCCCGGGAGCAGTGCCTAGGCAAGGGGACCGAGCCTGATTACACAAACACTGGGAGATATCAGCAAAGGATAATACTGATGCTGCTGTCATTTGAATTTTTAATGCCCCCCTCCCCCAAGCACATGTGTAAAAGGCCTGGTTCCAGCTTGGTGCTAGAGGGAGGTGGTGGCACATGGCTGGAGGCCTGGTATTGGGGACCGTATGTCCCTGGCCCCTCCCCTCAACCTTTCACCTTCCTGTGAGGGTGGTGTCCTTCCTCCACACACCCGTCTGCCATTGGTTAGCCAATCACGTATGGAAACTTCTGAAACCACGAGCCCCCATAAACCTTTCTTCCTCGAAGTTGTGCTTGTAAGATATTTGGGCCACAGAAACAAGAAAAGCTAATTAAAACAGTAGGGTAAAATATTATGCAACCATGAGGGTATTTAAAAAGCAGTTTTAGTAACAGGGTAAGATAAATGCTATATCAAATTAAAGAAATGGGGAAGGAGAATATTCAATTCAACATGATCACAGTTCCGCTAAAATATACATGGGAGAAAATTGGGAGGAATTTTATCAAAAGATTAATAATGATTATTGTTAGGTTTGGGGGCTATAGTTGACATTTTTTTCTTTATGCCTTTTGGTATATTAAAGTGTTTATTATGCTGAGTGTGGTGGCGCATGCTTGTAATCCTAGCATTCGGGAGGCAGAGACCGGAGGATCGCGGTTCGCGAAAAGCCTCAGCTACTTAGTGAGGCCCTCTGCAAAATAGAGCAGGGGGTATAGCTCAGAGGTCGAATGCCCCTGGGTTCCATGCCCAAACCTGCAAAAAAAAAAAAAATTAAATAAAGTGTTTATTATGATATGCTTTTCATAATGAGAAAAAAGCTTATAGGAATTATCATTAAAACATTGAAAAGAATATGCCTTCTGAAAAGTCATCTAGAGTGGAAATCTATCATTATTTATTTACATTGATGATAAAATAGGAGCAAATAAGTTTTAATGTCAAAAATGTTAATAATGTTTATTTTTACATAGAGGTTTATAGCATATTATAGGGCTTGCTGTTTGCAAAACAGATTCACCCCACCTCTATGATCTCATTTGCTTCTTAAAATAAGTATAGCAAGAGTAGATGTCATTATTCCTATATTAGGGAGAAGCTCACTGATTCCTGACATGCTGGTAGAAATAATTATAGAATGGGAGAGTCACTGAGTAGCCCAGGAACTGCAGGCTCCCCACTGGAGTGTGGTCAGGTTTCTGTTGCTCACTAGTGTAGGTTTCTGCCCGTGGGTTCCAGCTCCTTCACTTACCAAATAAAGGAGATGGACTACAGGTCTCTTCAGGCTCTAAAATCTTATGATCCTCAAACCCAGGAGGTCTTAAGAGATGGAGAATTGCCTTGGAAGTCTTTAGCTTTTTATCCCTCTGATTTCTTCCTAGAAATGAAATAACGGCATACATTTAAAATGTACTTGCTCTCTTTCCTCACTCTGCTCTATGCAGAAATCCCTGAAATATCCTTTTTATCTTTTTGTGAATGGCAAAATTAGTAGAGCCCCACAGACACAGACTTCATACTCTTCCAGCTGACCCCTGCACATGCACAGCAGCACTAGAAACACTGACACCTTCATATGCAATGATTTATTACCATGTCTCTGTGACAGGATGCAGGCCCGGGATGAAATAGACTCCCTGCCTTTCTCTGTGCTCTCCCGGCCCTGACAGCATCTCATCAGACAGCTGCTCTGCCCGTCTGGCTGCCCCTTCTCTTCTGTTATCCACATAATAGAATCATAAAATCGAAAGATTAGATGAGAGCTTGGCAGGTCAGCTCATCCAGCTCGAAGACTGGGGTAAGGATTGCTCCTAAGTTACCCCAGCCTCTCCCCTTGCAGAAGCTCTGTTTATCTGCTGAACAATTTCAGGGCCAGAGGAAAAGACTTTGGAATAAAGCGAAGGTTCACTCTCCACATCCCATTGGCGTCCAAGTATAAATTATACAGGGCACTTTAATTCTACGTCCCAGTTTCCAGCAGTACTAGGCCTCTAATGGATTCATCTGAAATTACATTAGCTCCAGTCCCATCATTCTTGCCTGGTTTCCCAGACTTGCCTGGCCAATCAGGTTCCTTGCTGGTCTCAAGGGAAAGCTTCGATGGGGCTTCTCTAAAACCTTGGGATTCATCCATAAGCATTTGTTAAGCACCTACTAAGTGAAAGGCAAAATCCAGGGCGTGTACATTTTTCTGTCCTGCCTCCTCTACTTAGAGTGTGACTGATGCAGTGGGGATATAATGATGGACGATTGCTAGCAACAGCCAAAGAGACGCTCATGGCCAGCGGCGCTGGCAGGAGTACAGATAGGAGGCAGCATGGGACCAGGGGCACACAGACTTGTTAAGAACCGCTGGCTGTGACTCCCTGCCTGGCCCTCATTAGCTGCATGACCTTGTCACAAGGTCACAGGGTACGCCATGTCTCTGAGTTATTCTTATGCATAAACATGAGATATCTCAAAGGGGGCATGAAGATGAAGTATCATCACATATGTGAAACGTAAAACACAAAACCTGGATCCTTCTAGGTGCCATGGCTATCACAATATACTTTATTTATATATAAATACCAGTTTCCTTCCCTCTCAGATAATTATGGTAGAATGTCAGTTGTGGCTCTGGGTATGATTATCATAATTATTCAAGTAACCCAGAGTTATCCATCCCTAGTGCAAGAGAGAGCTGAGGCTCTGACCCTCTGCCTATTTAGGGGTGTAGTGGGGTAGGTGAGCCAGAGGGTGCTGATGCCATGGGAAATCCATGAGCTTCCTGGGGCAGACTCCATGGACAAATTCGGCTGCTGCTTTGGCTTTGTGTTAAGACTTACAAGCTATTCACTCATTAGGTGGTCTTTGAGAGACAAAAATCTCACCCCAAGAAGAGAGTAAAAATGTACAGTCTGGTATGGGATGCTGGCTAGGAACTGGCAAAGAGGATGTTTTTGAGAGGGGTGATTCAACTGCCTTTTAGGCTCATCTCCTGAATTTTTTAGATTCACCCAGAGTAGATGAGATGTAAGGAAACCAACCAACCAACAAATTAGAGAGAGTTGAGTCATAGAAGCTGCTCCTGGAAATTCCCTTTTGTGGCCTAACAAGGTTTACTATGAATCAGATAAAGACATCACACTCTGGTACCAGCGCGGTGCAGGCTGACCTAACGGCAGTTTGGTGGCAGGCTGCCTCCAGGAGCTGGGGCCAGGAAGGTGAAGTCAGGGGCACAGGGATGCGGCCGGCCAGCGTAAGGAAGCAGCCTCTTCTACACGGCGGCCAGGGAGTCACAGAGCAAGCATCCAGGGGACAGAGAAAGACAGCAAATGCAACAAAGCCAGGCGGGCAAGGGCCAGCCTGGGACACACTGTGGGCAGATTAGGGGTTTCCCCAGGCAAAAAAGATAGGTGTTTGAATTTGACAAACCATTGTGATAGCAGCCATGGCAATGGTCAATGCTGAGGACTCTGCTCCATAGCCCATGACGCTTATGACCATAACCATTTGGCCAAGGTGAGCGCACCTGACTTAAGAGAAGCATCTTAAAGGCTTCCAGGGGCTTCCAAGGTGCCTGGCAATCAGAATCTCTGTTGTTGAGAGGGAACATGAGTTAGAGTGAGTTAGTAGGAACATGAGTTAGAGGGATTTTTGGCAGCTAGTAGAATGGCAGCCAAATGGAGGGACCCAGAGAGAGGAGGACATAAAAAGAATGGCAGATGTCTAGGGCGGGATTCATGAACTCCAGCTGCTGGTGGGACAGTAAGACAGTCCTGTCCCTAAAAGCTCCTTTTGGTCCCTGCAATTCTCAGCCCCAGTCTTGAAAGTTTAACTGCACACTCCTCTGTTCCCCACGGGTTTGGTTCTTTGGCTTGGGACATGGCTCAGAATCATCATCATCACCATCATCATCAGTTACATACAACCCCAGTGCCTACACTTTCCTTGAAAGGAGCTGAGAGTAGAAGACTCCCCTCAGATGACCCCTATTCTCCCGTGGTGTCTCCAGGCTGCTGATAACCAGGAACTGTGTTACCTGTAAAGGTTTAGGTGCCCTGAGGAAGGGGACCTGAGCACTTGGGAGGTCAGGGAGGAAGACTGCCAAGGTTTCACTTGTGATTAGACTAGTGACAATTGTTCCACTTCCAAGATAATGGCATAAACCCATTTAAGAGGCTGGAGCCCTCGTGACCTAATTACCTCTTACTAGGCCCCACCTCCATACACTACTGCTCCGGGATTTAAGTTTCCAGCACATGAACTTTGGGGGACACATTCAAGCCAAAGCAGATGTGTGGCTAACTATGTAAGTCAGTGACAGAAGCATTCACCAAAATATAAACCATGCGATGCAATATTTGATCATTTTTAAAAATTATTTTTATTTGCAAACAGGGTCTTGCTAAATTGCTGAGGCTTGCTTCAAACCTGAGATCCTCCTGCTTCAGCCTCCCAAGAACTGGGATTACAGGCATGAGTCACCATGCCCAACTTCTTTAAAGAAGTTTTTGCTATGGAGTTTAAAGCCTTAAACTCAATAGGGGTGAAAAGAGATATGTTCTCAGCAAAGGCAAGACTTCAGCGTGTGCAAACGTAGTAGGTATAAGGGTCATGTCTTGGGAGAAAGAGTTGTTCTGTGTCTTAAGCCATGGTGGAACAGTTTGAGCCAAACTGTAAAAGATCCTGAGGTTGCTCTAAGGTATGTGAGCTTTGTTCTAGGACTGCTAAGACGCTCATAGTGGCTTTTACTCAGGGGAGTTAGCTATATGACCCGTTTTCCATTGGACATGGTAACTCTGGCAGTCCGAGGAGGACCTGTTGATGGTGGTCCCATGCAGAAGGCAGGAAACCATGTGGAAGCTACAGGAACAATTCATGTAGAAAAAGACGAGGCCCTGAACTGATGAAATGGAGGAGGAAGAGGAGAAAGACTGGGAGAAATATACAAGGTCTCAATGACAGCTCTTGATGAATGGCTGCAGCGGGGTCAAGGAGAAGGCTGCATGACAGGAGGGTAACTTTAGGTTTCTTTTTGAGGCAAATGGAGCACAAATAGAATAGATTAAAATAAACACTTCAGGAGGAAGAACATGTTTTGATGAAAAAGTTGATCTTTGGGAAACACTGAGTTTGAGATGCTTCTAAGATATTCCACTGTGGCTGGCGGCAGAGGGAAGTACCATCCTAGGGGTCAGGAGAAGGCCAGAGCTGGAGATGTGGATTCAGAGTCACTGGTGTATCTGGTTTGTTATGGGAAAAGACAAGATCATCAGGAAAGATTTCTGTGATGTTGATAGGCAAAGCGGTCCCAGGCTAACGTGGATGAGGATTATTAGGAGAGGTGGTGGCCTGAGTAGCAGACCCACTGAGTTGAAGAAAGATAAAGGCGAAAGGCAGGATGAAAGGTGTCAGCCTGGACTTAATAAAGTTGAGATGTTCGACCTGCAGGTGTAGAAACTTGACTTTATTAGTTCACCCAAGAGATGGCTGATTAAAATTGTGAGGTCTGATGCCTCCAACCAAACCCATAAGAATCTATTCTCCAGACTCAAATGAATTTCTTTTGATTCACAAGGAAAATACAATCCATTACTGATTAAAAGATCTTCATCCCAAACTCACATTTCTCTCTGTGTTATCCTGCTTTAAGGTGGAGACATTTCTATTAAAAATGAGTATAAGCCCTCTTCAATAGTATTCTTCATGGGGTATCCTGTAGAATAATAGAGGGAGTGGAAGCTTCCCCAGGTAGGTGTGCCATATGAAATAAGTTTGGTACAACATAAACCCTTCTTTTGGATGTTCAAAAGTGAATTTGAGTTAAAAACTCAAAGTCAGGCATGATGATGCATACCTGAAATCCCAGCACTTGGGAGGCTGAGACAGGAGGACCACAGGTTCAAGGAAAGCTTCAGCAATTTAGCAAGACCCTGTTTCAAAATGAAAAGGGGTAGGGTAGAGCTCAGAGACAGAACATGTCTGGGTTCAATCTCCAGAACAAAATACAAAACAAAACATCCACAAAACCCTAGAACAGTTCTAGAGTACAGCAACCTGTTAGGCTTAACCCAGCATTTCCAACCCCCTTGACCACAAACTCCCACTGTGATACCAGCCCATATTTCTGACTGGTACAATGTACCTGCTAATTCATAGCTCTCTTAAATGTATAAAGACATTTCAAGTTTAACATATTCAGAATCAGACCCCAGATATCTACCTCGCTCAGCCTCCTTCTCCTCATCTCCCCCATTTTAGTAAGTGATAACTTCCCTTTCTAGTTGCTTGGTCCCCAAACCTTCCTTTTCCTAACACTTTATATGCAAAAGTCGACAAGTCTTCCTGTGCTCATGAAAACATATCCCAAATATGACCGTTTCTCACCAGTTCCACATGGGCCATCCTAGTCCACACTGCCACCACCTTCCTACTGTTACCTCGGCTATCCAACTTGGCTCCCCGACTTGCTCTTCCTCATCTACTCTGCATACGAAAATGTACAAATACTCAAGTTGGAGCATGTCCTTCCTCTGCTCAAAATCCTCCAGTGCCTAAGTTGCTGAGGCAGGCTTCAAACTGCAGTTCTCCTGTCTCAGCCTCCCAAGTACTGGGATTGCAGGCTAACATCATGTACTTTCTAGAAGATTTACAAAACAACCTCAGAGGCTCAGAGCATCATAAAAAAATGCTGGGTTCTTCCCTCCTCCCCCAGTGATGCCCGAGGAGTCCATTAACCTCATTTGAACTGAGATGTGAGATAGTCACTCCAACTCCAATCTTAATAACAACACAGGTACTGAAGACACCCCTCTGCTACCCAAAGCTCTAAACCACCTTTAATTCCCCCTTTATGTTCAACTTGATGTTTTGTTCTTTATGTGTTCTGATCTTCCAGTCATAGTACACCCCTAGGACAAAGGGAAATTATTTTTTTTTATGAGAAAGCCAATTTTCAGTTTTTAGAGTTAAGAAAAATCTTATAAACTTTCTTCTGTAAGCACAAAGCGGTACCCTTGACAGAGCCCTGGCTCACTGTGTACTCAGGAAAAGAACACAATATCCTGGATGAGTCAAAACCAAAGATGCCAAATGGTGATACATGGGCTTTTTAAGGAAAGGGCAGAGAGCTGAGCCAACATTTTACTTCTGTTATTTTAGAGTAGTGTTGGGGGCCACCAACACTGCTCATTTTCCAGGAGGGGTGATAGAGTCACAAAGCATCTTCAGTATCTTTTGTTTGTTTGTTTGGTACTGGAAAGTGAACCCAGAGATATTCTACCTCTGAGCTACATCTTTTTTTTTTTAACTTTTACTTTTTGAAACAGGGTCTCACTAGATTGGTGAAAGTCTTGCTATTTTCTGAGACTGGTTTTGAACCTGTGACCTGACTGTCTCAGCCTCCCAAGTACTGGGATTACAGGTATGCGCCACCACGCCTGGCTAGTATCCTTGCCTACTGGACTTGGGGTAGTTGGGAAACAGCGATGGAAATTCTCCCCAGTGTTATCTCTACTGATACCAAGTCAAGTACATTTGGTGCTCCTGGAAGACAGGCACCATTGACATTTTTATGAAAGTTTGAAGCTCAATTTTCTTTAGATGTGGTTCCTTTTCTTATTTTTCCATAATAGTCATGGAGAAGTTTGGTGAATTAAAGCAGAATGACATAATATGACTTCAACATTTTGAGAAACTCTTCTATCTACTTTTGGCTTACTCTCCCTCCCCTCCTCAAACCTCTAATACTGCTGTTTAAAAGTTACGGTCAAGGCCGGGCATGGTGGCGCAGCTTGTAATCCCCGCGCTTGGGAGGCAGAGACAGGAGGATCGCACAGGTTTGAAACCAGCCGCCGCGCGCGCTGGCTTAGGAGACCCTGTTTTCAAATAAAAATGTAAAAATAGGTTTGGGAGTGTAGCCCAGAGGTAGAAGGGCTTCCAGGAACCCCAGTACCACCAAAATAAAATAAAATAAAATAAAATAAAAGTTACGGTGGGAAAAATACTAAGAATATGGACTTTTCTACCTTCTCTATCAAGGCTAAAAATTAAAGGTTTAAAATAAAATAAAACCAGTCTGTGTTTATTAATAACAGTCACACCTTGCATTAGTTTCCTGTACCTGCTGTAACAAAGCACCACACATTTGGTGGCTTAAAACAACACAAATTGTTCTCCCGTGGACAGAGGCTGGACATTTGAAATTCAGCAGTGCTGCACAGGCCTATCTTTTGACTCAGTCGCTACTTAATATTTATTGTTCTCTGTGTGTCACTTAAGTCAATCTTGCCACAAAGATTTCTACATTAGCATTCTGCCCTGAACCTTCATAAGTCATAATTCCTTTGAGGACAGCTGCCAAGGACAAGACTAGATTGAAATTCTGTGAAAAAAAAGGAATGGTTTAGAGGGGGAGATAGAAACTTATAACCGATTGTCAAGCCAGAAGCAGGTAATTAACATGGGTTAAATAACATCTTCCATTCACTTTCAAATGTGGTCTTGTTCTGTTTCCCTTACAAAGCTGTGATGTACCTGTTGTAATCAGTACTTTGATAAATGGAGAAACAGGAAGCTGGGGAGCATTGCCAAGTCCCACCAACCAGTAAAGGCAGAGCCAGGATTCCAAGTAAAATCCCAGCTCTGGCCTCCCAAACCTGCTTCCTGCTGGCAAGGAGAGATTGCTGAGTGTATTGGGGACCTCTGGGCCAGCTGTCATGACTGTATGCCTGTGGCCTCCCTCTGCTGGATCCCCATGGGGAGAAAAAGCAGAGTGTGCAACGATTTGGCAAAACTGGGTCATTAGTTTAGGCTAATAGTTCCTAAATTCTTTATTAGGACAGGATAAGAAAGAAAAAATTATGAATGGTGCTCCTCTCTGTTACCGTTATTGTTCTCCATTGGATTCTCATAACAAGAAAATGTTCAGGACAGGCCTGAAATATTTAAATGTGGAATCCCAGGGCAGGGAATTTAGCAGGAACCTAGGAAGATATCAGTCAGCATCAATCCATTTCAACAATCCATTTCAAGCCGGGCATGGTAGTACATGCTTGTAATTTCAGTACTAGGGAGGCTGAGACAGGAGGGTTTGGATTTGCAGACAGGCTCAGCTACTTAGTGAGGCCTTTTGCACCTTAGTGAGACCCTGTTTTAAAATAAAGAACAAAAAACAGGGCTAGGGATATAGCTTGGAGGTAGAATACCCCTGGGTTTCATCCTCAGTACTTAAAAAAAAAAAAGCCACTTTATCCTCAATAGATTAAAATAAATAAATAAATAAAAGCCCCCAACAGTAATGGGTGTTTATGAAAACTAATTACAACATTTTGAATTTAAAGATGGGTAAACAAGCTGGGCGTGGTAGTGCGCACTTGTAATCCCAGCATTTGGGAGGCTGAGATAGGATTGTGGTTCAAGGACAACCCCATAGCGAGGCCCTCTGCAACTTAGTGAGATCCTGTTTCAAAGTAAAGAATAAAAAATAGGGCTGTGCATGTTGCTCGGAGGTAGAATGCTCCTGGGTTCCATCCCAGTACTGAAAAAAAAAATGAGTAAACATATTTTGAAGAGGCAAAAAAAAGCAAATACAATACATCAGGAGATGAAACCACGTTGTGTTTTAAAATTAACCTTTAAGTATAAATCTTGAGTATCTCTTCTGTTGGTGAGGGAACTTCTTCATTAACACTGCAGAGAATCAGATAGAGAATTTCGTCTGTGGTCATATGTAACAACTTCAGTCCCCTTTTTACTCTGCATTCTCAAAATAATTGAATAATGTCAGCACCCAAGCACTTGAAGATAGCATCATTAACCGAAGAATGATTGTTCAACCTGCCTAGGAGGGACCAGTACTTATTGAGAAAGCCCCTGTTGACCTATCCCAGGGTAAGCAAGAGTATAATCCTGCTACAAGATGGAGGTTAAATGTTTAGAATTGCTGAACAATTACCTCTTTTGCAACAGTCATTAAGCAGAGTAGCTGATTTCTAATCAGAATTAACTGTGAAATTCGCTAATTGTTTAATGACAAACATAATTTAATAATCAGCCTTTCATTCTTTCTGGACAGCCTCGGACTGTAGAATCCTAAAGGTACGCGTGTGAAGGGTGAGAATTACCATCTCAGAAATGTTTTCATCCAATCTTGCAGACAAAGGCACAAAGAGTTAATTCATTTCCATTGTCTGTGTCTTTATTGGCAAGACAGATAGTGGATGCCTCAAGGGAGTAGGAGACCTAGACCAGGACAGAGCCTCTGGGCTAGTTTCATTGCCTGCTCCCTCAGCTTCCAGCATCACCCAGTTCCTGGAAGTGTTTAGTTTCAGCTGGAAGTTTGCAGAAGATGCCAACTGATCCACCAGTTAGGGTGCCCAATCAAGGTGGGTCATCTAGGCTTGGATTCTCCAGGTGTGTTTAAATGCACTTTCTACCTTCAGGAGGAGTTCCTCGAGAGTGCTGAAGCTGCAATGGTGGAATGACAGATGCAGAGTTAACACTGTCTCTGCCTGGTGTGTCTCATCTCTCTAGTGAAGGCAAGAGCTTCTTTTCTAACTAGAAGCTGACTGGGTTGGCTATTTCCAAAGCTGTGCCCTGGCTAGCGTGGAAATGACAGTTTTACATGTACTCAGTGTAAGAAGGACTCTGGTCATTCAAGTCATCCTCATACCTGGTCATCAGTGTCTGCAAATCCCAAAGGCAAAATGAGTTTGATACCATTCCCCACTCTTCATGGCTGAAGGCTCTCACCAACCACCACTCATAGCATTGGGGCATCCCCAGTCTTCTAGAAATTACAGTTAGAAGTTGTTTTCTTTCAGCTGAGTGTGGTGGTAGATGCATGTAATCACAGTATTTAGGGGGCGGAGACAGGAGGATTGCAGGTTCATGGCCAGCTTCAGCAATTTAGTGAGGCCCTCCATAATTTAGTGATACTCTGTTACAAAATTTAAAAAAAAGATGTAAAGTTGGGCTGGTGGTGTAGCTCAGGGGTTTAATTCCTCTGGGCTCAATCCCCAGTACTACAGGGGGAAGAAAAGTTGTTGTCTTTCTAAGTTGAAGAAAATCTCCTTCAGACATTGCTGTGATTTTTAACAAACACTGTCTAGCCAAGTATGTTATGCAGAGAGTATTTGCAATTAAGATAGCAGTTATATTTAGTAGTAACAATAGATAACATGTATAGAGAGCTTATTGGTAATTAATTTTTTTCTCCCAACAACCTTTGTTTGTATAATCTATGTTCTTCTTACTTTCAGTTGCATAGCTGATTTTGTGGCAAGGGTGAATTCAACATGGACAGTGTACCAGCATTGAGAAGAGGCATCAAAATGTATTAATGTATTGGTATTGGGAAATATTTTCAATTTTCAAAATATATCTTTGGTAGTAAAAAAAAAAAAAAGCCAGGAGCTTCAAGGAAAGAGCTGCAGATTTCCAGGTACCAAGGGTAATTAGCGAGCGAATAGAAGAAGCTCAAAAGCCTAGGGTCTTTTTACATTCTAAGAGAAGCAAACTTCCTCAAGGATGTGGGGGAATCCCAGACTCCCAGATAAGCAACTTAACACATTTTGGTAGTATTAGGGGGTGGAACCCAGGGGATTTCTACCTCCAGGGTACACTCCCAGCCCTATTTTTTAAAAATAATTTATTTGGAAACAGGGTCTCACTAAGTTGCTAAGAGTCTCACTAAGTAGCGGAGGCTGGCTTTGAACCTGTGTGATCCTCCTGTCTCAGCCTCCCAAGCACTGGGATTACAAGTGTGCGCCACCACTCCCAGCTAACTTAACACATTTTGAAGTGTAATAAGAAGTGTGGGGTTTGTGCCAGAGATGGTGCAGGTCTACAGAAAGGAATCTCCATATCAAAAGACCTGTCCTGGGGAGAAAGGGTGGATCTAGTCGGGTCAGAAGACTGGTTATAAAATACTCTGTATCCAGACATCTTTGGTGACTTCTTTTCAAGTCACCACCCTATACTATCTCAGGTTAGGGATAGTATAGGGCTGTATTAAACTATATTCTAACTTTCCATCTTTGTAATAATAAACTTATTTAAACTTTCAGCAAGAGTTCGAACTAGTGTTTTATCTATATCTAGTTCAGAACAAGAACCTGCGGTTACATCTCTCTCTCTCATTGTAACTGGAACAGTTTCTGGGAGCCCAACATGGTCCCTGGAACAGTTCCTCAACCATAACAGACAGCAGAAGATATTATGCCATTGTGATCCAAAGTACAGGTTCCTGAGTCAGATAGAAATAAGGTGACACCCAGGTCCAGGACCTACACCTGCAGAAGCTTGGCAAAGTGTCTAATATTTTGGAGTCTTGGTTTTCCTATCTGCAAAATGTAGACAATAATAGAATATAACTAATAGGATTACAGTGTGGCAACTATGACAATGAATGCTTGTTTTTGTGCTATTAAGATGCATAGATGTGATTAGTTTCGCCCTTGGTATGTGAGAAGCATTTATATGAGGTATTATTTTTATTAATATTTTATTATTGTTGCTAGCTATTGTTTTTATTACTACTTTCATTATTAAATTGTTTTGTCCAACCCATTTTGACAAGCCTCAGAAGATCAACTTCTTTTTTGTTATATGAGAATCCTGTAAAGAATACAGCTCTCAATAAGTGGGTCAGGGATAGAGCTTCGTAAACTTTTTTGTTATGGATAATTTCACGTATAATTTATTTATTTATTTATTTATTTATTTATTTATTTATTTATTTATTTTTGGTGGTACTGGGGGTGGAACCCAGAGGCTTTCTACCTCCGGGCTATACTCCCAGACCCATTTTTTATATTTTATTTGGAAACAGGGTCTCACTAAGTTGCTGAGAGCCTCACTAAGTAGCTGAGGCTGGCTTCGAACCTGAGCGATCCTCCTGTCTCAGCCTCCCAAGCGCGGGGATAACAGGCGTGCGCCACCACGCCAGGCTAATTTATTTTCCATTTTAATCTAATACATAGTTGAACACACTTGTAGAACATCACATCATATGTCCTTTTTATTATTCTCAGAAATACTTTGTCTTTGTCAGTCGGATTATACTAAATCTAGCTAAATCTCCAACTTTCCCAGAACCTGATAAACAGGCTCATTTTTCTTCACAGATTAATAAAGAGGAGGGAATTAGCTCAGGCTCCTGATTCTTATCTACAGTTTAGGGGGGACAAATGTAGTTAAAGTGACTTAAAGTCATAGTAATGGTCTCCTCTCAGCCAGAATGCCCTGGTAACACTGCAGCCATCAGGGGTACTCACGAGCTGCAAGGTAGCATCTGCAATAACAGCCTTGATTTTCTAAACCATTTCACAATCCATCCTTGGCAAGATGTACTTTCTACCTTGTGAACTGTCAGACTCTGGGGCTGAACAAATTGGGTACAGCTTTTCGATTACACATTTCGTTCCTTCCCCACTTAAAAAGTGATTTCACATTACCAGCATGATTTATCAGGGGGAGAGCCATCTTCAGGCACAAGCCTAAATTATAGAGGCAGCCCTGGGGTGAAGTAAACGCGCTGCAGAATTTCAGGTATAATGAAATGGGGTGAGCCTGTTATTACTTGTGCCCTAGATAGGAAAGATACTCTTCTGAAAAGGCTAGAACGAGCACCCTGCTTTCTATCAGGGATCTTCTATTCTCACATTTCCAGGTCAGGGAGCTTCAATTCTTAGTAGTCAGAACTGTACTTGTTTGACCACCA